>NC_050097.1:34298700-34601730 GCF_902167145.1 Zea mays | reverse complement strand
ATGCATATAATGCCTTTGACTCTCATGCCATGTTTGCTTATAGTTCTTCATATGTGCATGATAGAAATGTTGGTAGAAGGAATGTTGTTCATAATATGCCTAGAAGAGATGTTGTTAATACTCCTAGGAAAGTTAATGAGCCTTCTACAATATATCATGCTTTGAATGCTTCCTTTGCAATTTGTAGAAAGGATAGAAAGGTAATTGCTAGAAAGTTAGGGGCAAAATGCAAGGGTGATAAAACTTGCATTTGGGTCCCTAAGGATATTTGTGCTAACCTTGTAGGACCCAACAAGAGTTGGGTACCTAAGTCCCAAGCCTAAATTTGCCTTGCAGGTTTATGCATCCGGGGGTTCAAGCTGGATTATTGATAGCGGATGCACAAACCATATGACGGGGGAGAAGAAGATGTTCACCTCCTACGTCAAGAATAAGGATTCCCAAGATTCAATTATCTTCGGTGATGGGAATCAAGGCAAGGTAAAAGGGTTAGGTAAAATTGCAATTTCTAATGAGCACTCTATCTCTAATGTGTTTTTAGTAGAGTCTCTTGGATATAATTTGCTATCTGTTAGTCAATTATGCAACATGGGGTATAACTGTCTATTTACAAATGTAGATGTGTCTGTCTTTAGAAGAAGTGATGGTTCACTAGCTTTTAAGGGTGTATTAGACGACAAACTTTATTTAGTTGATTTTGCAAAAGAAGAGGCCGGTCTAGATGCATGCTTAATAGCTAAGACTAGCATGGGCTGGCTGTGGCATCGCCGCTTAGCACATGTGGGGATGAAGAACCTTCACAAGCTTCTAAAGGGAGAACACGTGATAGGTTTGACTAACGTGCAATTCGAAAAAGATAGACCTTGTGCAGCTTGTCAAGCAGGTAAACAAGTGGGAGGAGCGCATCACAGCAAGAATGTGATGACCACTTCAAGACCCCTGGAGCTGCTGCATATGGACCTCTTCGGACCCGTCGCCTATCTGAGCATAGGAGGGAGTAAGTATGGTCTAGTTATTGTTGATGACTTTTCCCGCTTCACTTGGGTGTTCTTTTTGCAGGATAAGTCTGAAACCCAAGGAACCCTCAAGCGCTTCCTCAGGAGAGCTCAAAATGAGTTTGAGCTCAAGGTGAAGAAGATAAGGAGCGACAACGGGTCCGAGTTCAAGAACCTTCAAGTGGAGGAGTTCCTTGAGGAGGAAGGGATCAAGCACGAGTTCTCTGCTCCCTACACACCACAGCAAAATGGTGTGGTAGAGAGGAAGAACAGGACGCTAATCGATATGGCGAGGACGATGCTTGGAGAATTCAAGACCCCCGAGTGTTTCTGGTCGGAAGCCGTGAACACGGCTTGCCACGCCATCAACAGGGTCTACCTTCATCGTCTCCTCAAGAAAACTTCGTATGAGCTACTAACCGGTAACAAACCCAATGTATCTTACTTTCGTGTATTTGGGAGCAGGTGTTACATTCTAGTGAAGAAGGGTAGAAATTCTAAATTTGCTCCCAAAGCTGTAGAAGGGTTTTTGTTAGGTTATGACTCAAATACAAAGGCGTATAGAGTCTTCAACAAATCATCGGGTTTGGTTGAAGTCTCTAGCGACGTTGTATTTGATGAGACTAATGGCTCTCCAAGAGAGCAAGTTGTTGATTGTGATGATGTAGATGAAGAAGATGTTCCGACGACCGCTATACGAACCATGGCGATTGGAGAAGTGCGTCCACAGGAACAAGATGAACGAGATCAACCTTCTTCCTCAACAACGGTGCATCCCCCAACTCAAGACGATGAACAGGTTCATCAAAAGGAGACGTGTGATCAAGGGGGAGCACAAGATGATCATGTGATGGAGAAAGAAGCACAACCGGCACCTCCAACCCAAGTTCGAGCGATGATTCAAAGGGATCATCCCGTCGACCAAATTTTGGGTGACATTAGCAAGGGAGTAACTACTCGATCTCGATTAGTTAATTTTTGTGAGCATTACTCCTTTGTCTCTTCTATTGAGCCTTTCAGGGTAGAGGAGGCCTTGCTAGATCCGGACTGGGTGTTGGCCATGCAGGAGGAGCTCAACAACTTCAAGCGCAATGAAGTTTGGACACTGGTGCCTCGTCCGAAGCAAAATGTTGTGGGAACCAAGTGGGTGTTCCGCAACAAACAGGACGAGCACGGGGTGGTGACGAGGAACAAGGCTCGACTTGTGGCAAAAGGTTATGCCCAAGTCGCAGGTTTGGACTTTGAGGAGACGTTTGCTCCTGTGGCTAGGCTAGAATCAATTCGTATCTTGCTAGCATATGCCGCTCACCATTCTTTCAGGTTGTTCCAAATGGATGTGAAGAGCGCTTTCCTCAACGGGCCAATCAAGGAGGAGGTGTACGTGGAGCAACCCCCTGGCTTCGAGGATGAACGGTACCCCGACCACGTGTGTAAGCTCTCTAAGGCGCTCTATGGACTTAAGCAAGCCCCAAGAAGCATGGTATGAATGCCTTAGAGACTTTTTACTTGCTAATGCTTTCAAGGTTGGGAAAGCCGATCCAACTCTGTTCACTAAGACATGTGATGGTGATTTGTTTGTGTGCCAAATTTATGTCGATGACATAATATTTGGTTCTACTAACCAAAAGTCTTGTGAAGAGTTTAGCAGGGTGATGACGCAGAAATTCGAGATGTCGATGATGGGCGAGTTGAACTACTTCCTTGGGTTCCAAGTGAAGCAACTCAAGGACGGCACCTTCATCTCCCAAACAAAGTACACGCAAGACTTGCTGAAGCAGTTTGGGATGAAGGACGCCAAGCCCGCAAAGACTCCGATGGGAACCGACGGACACACCGACCTCAACAAAGGAGGTAAGTCCGTTGATCAAAAAGCATACCGGTCAATGATAGGGTCTTTACTTTATTTATGTGCTAGTAGACCGGACATTATGCTTAGCGTATGCATGTGTGCTAGATTTCAATCCGATCCTAAGGAGTGTCACTTAGTGGCGGTGAAGCGAATTCTTAGATATTTGGTTGCTACGCCTTGCTTCGGGCTCTGGTATCCAAAGGGGTCTACCTTTGACTTGGTTGGATACTCAGACTCCGACTATGCTGGATGTAAGGTCGATAGGAAGAGTACATCAGGGACGTGCCAATTCTTAGGAAGGTCCCTGGTGTCGTGGAACTCTAAGAAACAAACCTCCGTTGCCCTATCCACCGCTGAGGCCGAGTATGTTGCCGCAGGACAGTGTTGCGCGCAACTACTTTGGATGAGGCAAACCCTCAGGGACTTTGGCTACAATCTGAGCAAAGTCCCACTCCTATGTGATAATGAGAGTGCTATCCGCATGGCGGAGAATCCTGTTGAGCACAGCCGCACAAAGCACATTGACATCCGGCATCACTTTTTGAGAGACCACCAGCAAAAGGGAGATATCGAAGTATTTCATGTTAGCACCGAGAACCAGCTAGCCGATATCTTCACTAAGCCTCTAGATGAGAAGACCTTTTGCAGGTTGCGTAGTGAGCTAAATGTCTTAGATTCGCGGAACCTGGATTGATTTATAGCATACATGTGTTTATGCCTTTGATCATGTTCCTTTTTGCATTTTGTTGCTTATTATGGTGCTCAAGTTGTACAAACACTCCCTGGACCTCACAAGTCCGTTGCAAAGTGATGCACATGTTTAGGGGGAGATGTGTTACAACTTGACCCTTGGAGACTAACCATGTGCTTGAGTTTGATGATTTAGTCTCGAAGGAGGATTGAAAGGGAAAAAGGTGGACTTGGACCATGAAAGACTTCCACTGCACTCCGATGAGAGGGTAACTTATTCCAAGTTCATCTTTAAACTCTTATTGCCTATTTGCTCTTAATTGAAGATTTTGGTGAGGCAATGGGGTTAAAGGGGCCAAGATTGATCCCGTTTTGGTGCTTGATGCCAAAGGGGGAGAAAATAAAGGCCAAAGCGATAAATGGATCAGCTACCACTTGAGAGATTTTGAAAATAGTATAATAGAGTTTTTTGTTTTGTCAAAACTCTTGCATTGTCTCTTTTGTCAAAAGTTGGCCTCTTGTGGGGAGAAGTGTTGATTATGGGAAAAAGGGGGAGTTTTTGGAATCTTGAATCAATTTTCTTTGGAAAACCTCTCTTTATGTCTCTACAAGTGGATTTGACTTAGAGATAGGATTTTGAGGTTGATTTGCAAAAACAAACCAAGTGGTGGCAAAGGATGATCCATATATGCCAAATTGAATCAAAATAAATTTGAGTTTTTATTTGAAGTGATATTGCACTTGTTCTAGTTGCTTTATGTTGTGTTGGCATAAATCACCAAAAAGGGGGAGATTGAAAGGGAAATGTGCCCTTGGGCCATTTCTAAGTATTTTGGTGATTGAGTGCCAACACAAGTGATTAAATGTGAATCTATGCCCATGGATGGACAAAGTGCAAATCAAGAGTAAAGGTATGTTTCTAAGCTTTAGTACATTGGTTTTGTGTACTAATATACTTGTCTAAGTGTTAGAAACAGAAAGAAGAAGAAAAGAGAAGAGTTGGCTGTGTACAGCCAAGAGGCTGTTTCGGTCTGGGGCACCGGACTGTCCGGTGGTGCACCGGACAGTGTTCGGTGCGCCAGGCTGACTCGGCGTGAAGAGGCCGCTCTCAGGAATTTGCCGACGGCGTACGGCTAAAATTCACCGGACTGTCCGGTGTGCACCAGACTGTCCGGTGAGCCAACGGTCGGCCGCGTGATCTGCGCGGGACACGTGGCCGAGCCAACGGTCGGAAGGGGGCACCGGACTGTCCGGTGTGCACCGGACATGTCCGGTGCGCCAACGGCTCCCAGATCAGCAACGGTCGGCTTCGCTGTTTAAGGAAGGAAATCGGGCACCGGACAGTGTCCGGTGTGCACCGGACTGTCCGGTGCGCCCGACGACAGAAGGCAAGGACAGCCTTCCTGGTTTGTTCTCAACGGCTCCTAGCTGCCTTGGGGCTATAAAAGGGACCCCTAGGCGCATGGAGGAGGACACCAAGCATTCCTACAACATTTCTAAGCACCAAGACATCGATCTCGCGCATTCGTTTCATTGTGATAGCATATAGAGCTCTTGTGGAGTTGTGAACTCTTTGAGTTGTGTTGCGAGCTCTTGTTGCGACTTGTGTGCGTGTTGTTGCTCTGATCTTTTGAAGTCTTGTGTGCGTTGCTCATTCCCCCTTGCTCTGTGTTTCTTTGTGAACTTCAATTGTAAGGGCGAGAGGCTCCAAGTTGTGGAGATTCCTCGCAAACGGGATTGAGAAAAAGCAAGCAAAACACCGTGGTATTCAAGTGGGTCTTTGGACCGCTTGAGAGGGGTTGATTGCAACCCTCGTCCGTTGGGACGCCACAACGTGGAGTAGGCAAGCGTTGGTCTTGGCCGAACCACGGGATAAACCACTGTGTCATCTCTGTGATTGATCTCTTGTGGTATTGTGTTTTGTTGAGACTCCTTTCTAGCCACTTGGCAATCATTGTGCTAACACTTAACAAGTTTTTGTGGCTATAAGTTTAAGTTTTCACAGGATCACCTATTCACCCCCCCTCTAGGTGATCTCACCAACCTTCTCGTACGAGAGCCCTGGACCTTCCTTTTATAGGCGTAAGGAGAGGGTCCAGGTGTACAATGGGGGGTGTAGCAGTGTGCTAACGTGTCTAGCAGAGAGGAGCTAGAGCCCTAAGTACATGCCGTCGTGGCAGTCGGAGAGGTTTTGGCACCCTGTTCATGTGATGTCGTGGCCGTCGGAGGAGAGCTGGAGCCCTGCGGAAGTACAGCTGTCGGGGCTGTCGGATCCTTGCTGACGTCTCCTTGCTGACGTAAGGGGCTGGGAGCTGCCGTCGTCATGGAGCGTGCGGGGTGTCATCATTACTTGTTTACTGGGGCGAGCCAGATGGGACGCCGGTCTTGTTCCCCGTAGCCTGAGCTAGCTAGGGGCAGGGTAATGATGGCCCCCCTGGCGACGTGGCCGGTCCGGACCCGAGTTTGGGCGAGGTGGCGATTCCTCTGAGGTCGAGGTTGAGTCCGAGCCCTGGGGTCGGGCGAGGCGGAGTCCATCGTCTTCCGGAGCCGAGGCTGAGTCCGAGCCCTGGGGTCGGGCGAGGCGGAGTTCGTCGTCTTCCGGAGCTGAGGCTGAGTCCGAGCCCTAGGGTCGGGCGAGGCGGAGTTCGTCGTCTTCTAAGTCGTGGTTGAGTCCGAGCCCTGGGGTCGGGCGAGGCGGAGTCCATCGTCTTCCGGAGCCGAGGCTGAGTCCGAGCCCTGGGGTCGGGCGAGGCGGAGTTCGTCGTCTTCCGGAGCTGAGGCTGAGTCCGAGCCCTAGGGTCGGGCGAGGCGGAGTTCGTCGTCTTCTAAGTCGTGGTTGAGTCCGAGCCCTGGGGTCGGGCGAGGCGAAGTCCATCTTCCGAGGCCGAGACGGGGGGTGAACCCTGGGGTCGGGCGAGGCGGAGCTTCCTATGTCGCCCGAGGCTGGACTTAGCCGCTGTCGACCTCACTCTGGCGAGTGGCACGACAGTTGGAGCAGGGCAGGCGACGCTGTATTCCTGTCGGGTCAGTCAGTGGAGCGGCGAAGTGACTGCGGTCACTTCGGCCCTGTCGACTGAAGAGCGCGCGTCAGGATAAGATGTCAGGCGATCCTTGCATTAAATGCTCCTGCGATATGGTCGGTTGGTGTGGCGATTTGGCCAAGGTTGCTTCTCCGCGAAGCCTACCCGAGCTGTGCCTCGGGCGAGTCGACGGTGCGTCCGTTGCTTGAGGGACCCTCGAGCGAGGCGTGAATCTTCCGGGGTTGGCTGTCTTTGCCCGAGGTCGGGCTCGGGCGAGGCGAGATCGTGTCCCTTGAGTGGACTGAGCCTTGACCTTAATCGCGCCCATCAGGCCTTTGCAGCTTTGTGCTGATGGGGGTTACCAGCTGAGATTTAGGAGTCTTGGGGGTACCCCTAATTATGGTCCCGACAATACCGATTGCCAAGTTGACGTCTACCAGCAAATTCTATGTTTGAGCGGTGTCTTTGAGAAAGATCTAGATAAAATAAAGTATAGCTTTTACAGAAAGTTTACTGAGAATTGAACACGGATAGACATGTAACATTCCTGTCGTCGTCTTTCGTGAATGTATGATATACTTCTTAATCTCATCTGTTATGAGTTAGCCGAGTTAGTTAGGTGGTACGAGTAACATATTTTTTCTCTGCTAACCGGATTTTTTTAATCCCGTTAGTTTAGGACACGTCATCATAGTCAGAACTGATTTAGTAATTAGGGATTACGAAGGGATCCATAAAAAATAAATCCCTTTTTATTAAGTTTTGAATAGCAAAGTGATTGCTCCCATGAACCCTCAAGCCGCGGCGGTGCCTTGTTCGCTGTCCCCTTCCACGCATGCAGCTTGACAGACAGTCAGACCCGTTCGGGTTCGCCCGCAGCCCGCTCCAGCTGCCGCCGCCTGCTTGCCCCATGCCCCCATGTCCATGCGACCATGCGCAGGTACCGCGAGTTGAGACACAAGAGGTTTGCGAGGACCAGCAGGCAGCAGCCAGGACCCAGGATGATGAGACCATGTCCCGGCAGCCTGGCTCGGTCCTGTCCGGCCAGACAAAGCGTTCGCCTAGCTTTGGCACTGCATGGCAGGCTAGGCATGGGCATGGCGACGATCTTTGACCAGACCGATGCCAAGTTATGATATTGTGTTTGTTTTAAGGTCAAAGTAGAATGAGACCGTTCTCTTTATTTTTTATCATGTCGTTACTAAAAAATACTCTGATATTCACCTTGCTCTGATATTCACCTTGCTCCCACGTAACTCTCATTTAAACAATACAGAAAATGTAGTCGCCTCTTTCCATCCCTTCTTTAACGTCCAACAAAACACACTATTATTTCCTATATGATTATGCGAGGATTGGGATGCGCAGTCTTGTTGCAGCATAAACACGGGTATAACAGTTGGATGTTTATATATTATATAGAGAAAAAGATATAATGGTTGAATTAAAATGAATATAGTATGCGGTGGTCGATATAGAGAGAATATAGAGAGGGCTATGAACTCATAGGATTGTGATATCAAGTAAGGAATCTTGCTGACTAGACTATGAATAGTGGTATAGAGTGAGGATATGGAGTAACCTGCACCGCGGATAGCCTATTGTGGCGGTCTCTTCTCTCTACACGACCTGACATGTTTTGAGCCGAACATGATGATAAGTAGGGATGGCAGTTTAAACCCAAAACTCGACGGGTACTCGACCCGATGGTTGCGAGTATGAGTGTAGATTTTGTCCCGTGGGTGCAACCCATAGTTTCATGGGTGTGGGTGCAGGTTTTCATTTCAATCCGCTAGTGAACCGCACCTGGCCCAAAAATTTGTTTATTCTTTATTATGCGCGAAAATGATTAAGATACAACAATGATTATTTTGAACATGTAACTTGGCTAATGATTCGTGAATGTTTTGTTGCTCCTCAATATGATAAGACTTAAAATTGTTTATAGCCGAATAATTGTTTAAAATTGCATACTAAGTAAAAAAACTCGTGGGTGATCCGAAATCCGACGGGTTCGGGCACGGGTTTGAAATTTGTACATGTGGGGGTAATCGTGGGCAGGTTTAGTTAGTCTTCATAGTTGTGATCGCGGGTGGGTTTTTGTTCAAGACTTGAACCCGACTGATTGTCAACCCTAACGACGAGCTGGGGCCATTGGCAGTTTGGAACCGGCGACCCTGGCGCACTTACCGGCGCTCTCCTGGTTTCCTGGACAGAGTATGCATATGCTTGAAAACTGGAACAGAATTTGCTTGGCATAGGCCAAAAGATCATAGCAGGGCTTGAACTGAATAGCTCGTCTTGCCGTTGCCGCCATCGCATTTTATCTCAGAACTCCTGATTATCAGCATTTTCTGCCTGTACTGTAACCCAATTTTACTATCGACTTCAGTCGCTGTACCCTGCTCTCGATCGATCGAGCACCGTTCACTTGCTGAAGCAGTTACGTCGTGGAATCGGATGAGCAGAGCTCCAAAGACCAGCCAAATCCCACTGCCGTCTGCAGATAGGTATCACCAGACCAGACGGTTGGGCCCTCAGCGGTGGCCGGTGGTCCTGCACTCCCGCTGCTCTATTCGTTCCGTGTGTAGATCGGCGGCCGGCGCCATCCATCGATTCCATTTCCACGCTGCGTGCCGCCTGCTTTCGCGACATGCTTAGAGCCTGTATGGCTAGCGTGAAAGCTAAAAGCCCATATGCATGATGAACCTTTTCTTTACTCTAGCTAGCGGCCTATCTAAAGCGCTCAAGCGTCCATCATGGCTCCTTTTCCTCCTCTGCCTTTCCCGGCCCGGCGCCCCCCGTTTTACACCTCCAATCGGTCCGCAATGGCTCTGGCTAATGGCTGTCAATTGTCATCATGAGCGGTTCTGCTCACTGGCGATTAGTATCAAATTTCAAGCGTGTTCTACACGCATGCATGGGTATATAGCTCAACTGCCACTAACTGGTTCTAATCACCTCACCGGACCTAGAAAAACACACCAGCAGCTGTGTACCAATGTGTTTTGCTGGCTAGCTGCAGACATTTAATCTCTTTTACAAAATGAGAACTACGGTTAATGATCAGAACGAAATAGATAGATTGGAGTATATATAGTACTGTTAGAAAAAAAAATAGGAAATGAAAGTGAATCGTTGACGGTGGTTCCAATCGTTGTTGCCTTCTTCTTTTTTTTTTCTCAAGATGAGAGGAAGATCAGCTGGACACGTCTATGGAGCCAATGCAAGCAAGACTTGAGTTCCAACAGTTTAAACTAATAAGGAACGGTTGGAAGCAGGTTAGTTCAGCACTGCAGCGCTTAACTAGATAATGATTATTCCCTTAGCATTATTTGCTAACCACGCGATTATGCATGTACGCACGTACTGAAGCGGAGTTGGCGTTTTCTACTCCCTTCCTCCTCCTCCCCTCTTACGCACCACCAACCAGCATTTGGTCATCGGTTTTTATAATTTATCATGACCCTAAATTGTTTACGCATTATTTTTATGTACGAGCATTAGATGTTTGTGTAAATGGCTACATGGGTGGGGTATTATGAACATTTGTCTTATACATCAAATAAAAAAATAAAAAGGCACTAGCTTATGTGCGGGAGATGCTTGTGCACAAGAGCTAGAGCTATTTTTAGAGGAGTTGAAACTCTGTCAAACATGCCCTAAACCAAGAGCTAGAGCTATTTTTAGAGGAGTTGAAACTCTGTCAAACATGCCCTAAACCATGCTTGTGTCAGAGAAATCGAACCGGTATTTAGTGGTGTCTCTAGTGGAATTTGTAAAATAGGGAAAGCGAAACTATAAATAACACTGTTTGCGGAATGATGTTTTAAACAGAGATGAGATACAGAATTTGATAGGAGATATGTGCAGGAGATAGCCTAATTCCCTCTTTGCGTTCAAGGAACAACATGACTAAACTGCCCTCCTCTTATCCAGGCTCCAGGCTCTGGAGAGTGGACTCCCCTACTTTAGACTCCGAGTGTCTCCATGCCGTGGAAGCTCCGCACACTCACTTCACTTCCCCGTAGGTGCTGGTAGTAACGTCATGATGTGACTCGTGACCTCACATCTATCAGCATTGGCTCTGGCTCCTGTCTCTCGACGCCGCTTTGTCCGTGCCAGCCCAGATGTTTCTCCACTCCACTCCCTCTTGATGCAAAAAATGGCAAAGAACACGCAGCAGCCAAGGTGCATTCCCGGTTGGGCTCGCCGTCACCACCGCTCGTGAGAGAGCGTATCGATGACTGACGTGACAGATGCCTGCTGTGCATGCAGAAAAGATGGCGGCGCGAGATCAGGCGGGATGTCGTCGTCCAAGAAGTCCCGGTGGTACCAGCGCGCGGTGGAGGTGCTCCTCCTCCTCGTCTGGAAGCAGCCGGCGGCGGGCGGGGCCAAGGCATCGCCGACGAAGGCCGCGGCGGCATCGGGGGTGACGGCCGCCGGCAAGGGCACGGCGCTGGCGACGGGCCCCGGGAAGCTGCGCAGGTCTTCGTCGCTGAACGTGGCGGCGTCGTTCACGCGGGTGTGCCTGTGCGCGCCCATCTCCTCGTACAACAGCGAGTCGCTCTACTGCTTCCAGGCCGACGCGGCGGCGCCGCGCCCGAGCTACAGCTACCCGCGCGCGTCGTCCGCGTCCGCGTCGGCGTCCGGGTGCGCGAGCCCGCTGGCGGCGGCCGAGCTGCAGGCCGCCGCTGGGCGGGGGAGGCCGGCCGCGGGCAAAGGAGGAGGCGGCGGCGAGGGCGCCCGCCGCGTGTTCCGCGGCAAGTCGCTGACGGACGACGTGCTGATGCGGCGGTTCGTGGTGGACGAGGAGGCGGCGCGGCGGCGCGACGAGATGGAGGTGGTCCGCCGGCGCCAGGCGGCGGTCTCCAGGCGCCGGCGCCTCGGCCCCAGCCCGCTCAGCCGTATGGCGCTGGCGGATGCGGAGTCGAAAGCCGAGGAGGAACCGGAAGCGCCGGCGGCGGCAGCGCCTGCAGCAGCTGCGAGGGGGACGGATGATCGCGTGGCAGCTGCAGGAGCGTAGTAGCATGGCGGACCTTTCACTGTGTCCTGTCTCCTGTGTCCTTTCGATCGGCTCGCCGTCGTCGCCTCTGTCTTTTTCCTCTGTCGTTTTCCTCTTCTGCTCTTGCTGACATGCGCTGCGAGAAGGAGAATCTGGAGCAACGCACAGTTTTAACACAGAACAGTAGCCTCTGCGCCCTCTGGCAAGCGTAGGTAGCGTCGGATGCCGACGACGACACGGGCCGCGCCTGTGCCCCTGTGACCGCGTCCGCGTCCGCGTCCGCTTCTGCTTCGTTTCGTTTCCTTCCTGGCGACCTGTTGCGGGCGCCCAGGCCGCGGTTGGTCCGTCCGCCGAACCCGACCCCGACCCCGACGGGGTTTCGGTGCCATTTCAACCTGGGGGCACCGAACGATCGTCAGCAGTAAATGAGCGGGCAGCTTGCCAGTAACCGGCGCAACGTTTGCCAGTAATGCGACGCTACGTTTCACGCAAAGCGCCCGCCCGCACGGCGACGCAACTAGCGCCCGGTGTTTAATTTCTTCACTGACGGGTATCAGGAACAGCAGCAACAAGAACCAAGACTTACAGGGTTGGTTCTTGTAGCGAAATGTACCAAACATCAATCAATGTACGGGAAATAATATCTCGTTCGCGTGCACACTTCTTCTGTTCCCCACGCTTTCACGAAGCACCATGCCACCATCTGCTATCGCCTATCGCTACAGTACAGAGCGCTAGTAGAAAGAGGCCGTCGCCATCTCGGCACGTCCGCTCCGGGATACAAGAGTTTGGAGCGCGTTTGTTTGGGATTCTTTGGTTCGCGGGACGGGACGATTGTTTCCTTTTTCTCTTCATCTGGTTGAAAAGTGAAAAGACCCGCAACTCGTAACCTGTTGAACTAAAACAGTATACAATAACCACTGTGATACATTTATGGCTATCAAATTATAGTAGCCGCCATAGCAGTAGCGGGTCATCCGTCACTGTCCTTCTCTAACTCTAGATCAAACACACCATGCTGCAAGATGAGATATCCTAAAAAAAACACACTACCTTAGCTGCCCAGACCATACAACGACTGCTGCTGCTTCATGCAGATAACATAATCCTCCCGGCTAATCTGGTTCAAAAAGGTCGGGAGAGAAGGGAAAAAAAAAGGTAGGCGTTCCACGTTCATGATTGATGTCCCCGTCTTTTGGGCTGGAAAAGCGAAAGAAGCACTCTCTGATTCTCTGATGGGCAGCAGCAGTAGCAGATTGTCACTGTGCCATGGATCGCCTCACAGTCAGACGTGGCCCACAAGCTTTGCCGTCCGGCTTGACCTGCGTCACCTCGAGTGGACCCTCCGGGGAGTTGCACCTTTTGGGAATTACTAGAGTTTTATTAAGCGCGGGCCCTCCCCAACTTGCCCGTGGGCTTATTGTGATTGAGCCCGGAATCAGAATCAGGGCGTCCTGCGCCCGCTGCTCGACAAATCTCGACTGGCAGTTGCGTCCACGGGCTAGACCGCCAGGCGCCAGCCAGTAGCGATTAGCGATAGATTGTGGCCGAACGGGTGGTGCAGCAAGTAACATGACATTGTTAAATTAGTGTGCGAGACAGACAGGCTCACGGGCACTAGTTATCAATGTCACACCCAGATTTCAGGGGCACCAAGATCCGGGCGCGAACATAATCACCAGGTGTGCTGGGACCAAGTCTCACACATATGATAAATCATGACACAGGATCGAATGTCACATCTTTACTACTTAACAAGAATTCTATATAAAATAAATAATTACATTATAAGGAGACAACGGTCCAGCAACCCAAAGTTGGCTAGGAGACGACGACCTAGACCTCTCACGAGCTTGCCACAGCATCCTCCATGCGCCTCATCCTGCGGTACCTGTTCTTGACCTGTGGGGGGTGTGAGACACCAAGAGTGAGCTCACATACGTTCATCGCTCAACAAGTTGCGGGGAATAATGTGCATGAACTCGCCAAAGGTGGGAGCTCACGTGAAGTGTAAGGCTTACCAAAGAGGATGGTTAGAGCTGAGCATTGCTTTTAAAGTTGGTCAAAATTTTATTAGCAGTTACTAAGTATAAGTAAATACCAACCCAATTAAGTAGTAGAACAAAAGTAACATCATCACCTGCGATGCAATGCATATGACAAATTGAATTTAGTTTCATAAATTAATCATCAGAGAGTCCTGAGCTGCTCATGACCGTGAGCTCGGCTAGTATACCAGTTTTACACTCTGCAGAGGTGGTACCCTTTACCCACAAGTCATGTTACCCATCTGCCAAGGGATCGCGACTTCCCATACACCTCTACCGAGGAGGCGAGGCAGGGTAACACTACGAGGCCTATACAAAGTTCCACTAGCTTCAGAAAACCCGCTACAGTTTATAGGAAGCTCCAATGCAGGGTTCTTGCCTGACCGCCATTCGCAGCAAAATCAACCAAGGACCTCCCTACACTAACCACTCCCCTACTGCCCTTGCCCCTTTCGGGTAAGGTAGTCCTCCACTAGCTTTCCTAATTAATCAGCCAAGGGCGTCCATAAACCCTTGTGGTGGCACGTGTTTCTCAAGTTAAGCTCTATGTTCCAATTAACATTAATGATCTTGACATGAACATAAATAGGATAACAAAATAACCAGAACATAGATATGATAAATAATTATCCCAAATCCATGTAAAGCAATAGCAAACTACCCAAGTGATTCAGGGGTAAACAAGGTAATGAGATAAACAATCTAGGGTAACCTATTGGGTCCCATCAAAATTAACCTATGCAGATCATTATGATTAATTAGAACATGAGTGGGTAAAAATAAGTGATCAAGGGCACAACTTGCCTGGGACTTGAGATTCCAGGTACCAGGATGATCTTCAGATAACTCGTGACCTCACGCTAGTCGTAGCAATACAAACAAACATGGTATAGGTAGAATTAACATCACAACAATCATAAGAATAAACTGTGTAATAATAATCTACGCGAAGCTACGAGATCGCGGGATCGAGAACCGCTAAAATCGGAGTTACAGTTAGGAAGTTATGGTACTCGGAAGATCCACGTGGTTAAGTATAGAATAGACTAAGTGCAACATTTTAACCTATATTTTATGACAAAACAAAGTTACGAGATAATAATAAATATTATTGTGGAACTAATGCAACTAAAATAGATTTAAACGGAGTTATGGTTATTGAGTTACGAATTTCTAAAGTTAATTAGCACCTAGAATAGATTAATTCAATTGAACAATTTTAATTTAAGTTTCATGGTTAAACAAAGGTACTAGGTGATAAACAATATCTAAACAGAATAAATGCCATTGGAATGAATCAATTTGAACTTAATATGAATTTTCTATGAATTATACAAGTTTCTGTATTTATTTTTATATTAAAAATCTATTTTATAATTTCTTTTTCCTGTTTTACTGACCTCAGGACTGCGCACACTAATACAGAATAACCCATGGGCAAGAGCGCAAAAGTGTTTGTGACACAGCCACATCCGCACAGGACGACGGGTTGTTTTAACACAGGTGCAAGGGCTCTTTTGAAAAACGACCAGGGTCGAAGGGGGTAAGAACATGTCCCAGCCACCAGATCTAATCTGGACGTCCCAGATCAGTCCTATCATTTAAATGAACCGATATGCATTCATAACCGTCCGATCGACGACCGACGACACGGATTTGAAGTACTCCAACCCGCCCCAGATTCGCCCGATCGAGATCAAACGGCCCAGAACTGCCTATGTCGTGATCTAATCTCATCCGCTTAACCACAATCCAACGGTCCACCCATTCTTCTTCCCCCTGACGCCAGAGCATGACGGCGCCGCCCACACGCGCGGCGGAGCCATCGCCGGAGCACGCCAGATAGGGGCCACGATGCTCCTCGCACACATCAAGGCCATGATTCGCAATGCGGATGGTGATTCAAATACGATGGAGCTACTCACCGCAGCTAGAGGGCAATGGAGGGAGCTGGCCACAGAGGACAGTGTATTCGTGGTCTCTGGTGAAGAAATCCCGAGCTCGGGCGCCCCCCGGCGTGAAATTCCGCCACGCCGACCGCCCCACCAGCCCGGTCGAGTAGTAGCCAACCACCAGAGGTCCCGTGCGCATCCAGGGTCCCCAAGTGCACTTCAATTGGCCCCCCGGAGATCCCTGGCGGCGGCAAACTCCCCCGAGGTCGGCAATGACGGGACTGGGTGCATTGGGTTGGGGAGAACGAGGAGACTGTGACGCTCGATTTATACTCCGGTAGCGAAGTCCGAGCGAGGCACGAGGAGCGAGATCCCCGGCGGGGTAGTCGGCGCTCTGTTGCAACGGCATCAGAGAGACGGATCTGAAAGGCGTGGCCCGCAAGTCTGTGGCGCGGTTTGTGCGGCGTGGGGCTGACGCACCGGGCCCAAGTGTCAATGAGAGCGGAGAGAGGCGCGTGAAAGGGAATTAGGCTTACACCTAGTTCCTAAATAATTTTGGTGGTTGAATTGCCCAACACAAATAATTGGACTAACTAGTTTGCTCTAGTGTATAAGTTATACAGGTGTAAAAGGTTCACACTTAGCCAATAAAAAGATCAAATATTGGTTTCAACAAAGGAGCAAAGGGACAACCGAAGGCACCTCTGGTCTGGGGCACCGGACTGTCCGGTGTACACCGGACAGTGTCCGGTGCACCAGAGGACTCCAACTCAAACTTGCCACCTTTGGGAATTTCCAGAGGCACTCCGCTATAATTCACCGGACTGTCCGGTGTACACCGGACAGTGTCCGGTGCTCCAAGGAAGAGCAGCCTCAGGAACTCGCCAGCTTCGGGAAACCAGAGCGGCTGCTCCGCTATAATTCACCGGACTGTCCGGTGTAACAGCGGAGCAACGGCTACTTCGCGCCAACGGTCACCTGCAGGCGCATTCAATGCGCGCCAGAAGCGCGCAGGAGTCAGGCACGCCCATACTGGCGCACCGGACATTGAACAGTACATGTCCGGTGTGCACCGGACATCCAGGCGGGCCCAGAAGACAGAAGCTCCAACGGTCAAAATCCAACGACATTGGTGACGTGGCTGGTGCACCGGACATGTCCGGTGTGCACCGGACTGTCCGGTGCACCATACGACAGACAACCTACACCAACGGTCAAGTTTGGTGGTTGGGGCTATAAATACCCCAACCACCCCCACATTCAAAGCATCCAAGTTTTCCAGCTTCCAACCACTATACAAGAGCTAGCATTCATTGCAAAGCGCACCAAAAGAAATCAAATCCTCTCCCAACTTCATACAAAGCCTTAGTGACTAGAGAGAGTGATTTGTAGTGTTCATTTGAGCTCTTGCGCTTGGATCGCTTCTTTTCTTTTCCTTCGCATTCTTTCTTGTGATCAAACACTCACTTGTAATTGAGGCAAGAGACACCAATTGTGTGGTGGTCCTTGCGGGAAGTTTGATTCCCAAGTGATTTGAGAAGAGAAGCTCACTCGGTCCGAGGGACCGTTTGAGAGAGGGGAGGGTTGAAAGAGACCCGGCCTTTGTGGCCTCCTCAACGGGGAGTAGATTTGCGAGAACCGAACCTCGGTAAAACAAATCCGCGTGTCACACTCTTTATTTGCTTGCGATTTGTTTTGCACCCTCTCTCGCAGACTCGTTTATATTTCTAACGCTAACCCGGCTTGTAGTTGTGTTTATATTTGTAAATTTCAGCTTCGCCCTATTCACCCCCCTCTAGGCGACTATCAATTGGTATCAGAGCCCGGTGCTTCATTAGAGCCTAACCGCTCGAAGTGATGTCGGGAGATCACGCCAAGAAGGAGATGGAGACCGGCGAAAAGCCCACTACAAGCCACGGGAGCACTTCATCGGAAGAGTCCCGCACCAAGAGGAAGGAGAAGAAAGACTCCTCCAAAGGGAAAGAGAAGAAGAAGGACTCCTCCAAAGGGAAGGAGAAGAAATCTTCTTCACACAAAGAGAAGAAGGAGAAGTCTTCCTCTCACAAGCCTCGTCGGAGTGGGGACAAGAAAAAGAGGATGAGGAAAGTGGTCTACTACGAGACCGACTCTTCATCAACATCCACCTCCGGCTCCGACGCGGCGTCCGTCACTTCTAAGCGCCAAGAGCGCAAGAAGTATAGTAAGATTCCCCTACACTATCCTCGCATTACTAAACATACACCTTTACTTTCCGTCCCATTAGGCAAACCACCTACATTTGATGGTGAGGATTATGCTAGGTGGAGTGATTTAATGCGATTTCATCTAACCTCACTCCACAAAAGTATATGGGATGTTGTTGAGTTTGGTGCACAGGTACCATCCGTAGGGGATGAAGACTATGATGAGGATGAGGTGGCCCAAATCGAGCACTTCAACTCTCAAGCAACAACAATACTCCTCGCCTCTCTAAGTAGAGAGGAGTATAACAAAGTGCAAGGGTTGAAGAGCGCCAAGGAGGTTTGGGATGTGCTCAAAACCGCACACGAAGGAGATGAGCTCACAAAGATCACCAAGCGGGAGACGATCGAGGGGGAGCTCGGTCGGTTCCGGCTTCGCAAAGGGGAGGAGCCACAAAACATGTACAACCGGCTCAAGACCTTGGTGAACCAAGTGCGCAACCTCGGGAGCAAAAAGTGGGATGACCATGAGGTGGTTAAGGTTATTCTAAGATCTCTTATTTTCCTTAACCCTACTCAAGTTCAATTAATCCGTGGCAACCCAAGATATACACTAATGACCCCTGAGGAAGTAATCGGGAATTTTGTAAGTTTTGAGTGCATGATCGAAGGCTCGAGGAAGATCAACGAGCTTGATGATCCCTCCACGTCCGAAGCTCAACCCGTCGCATTCAAGGCGACGGAAGAAAAGGAGGAGTCTACACCAAGTCGACAACCAATCGACGCCTCCAAGCTCGACAATGAGGAAATGACGCTCGTCATCAAGAGCTTCCGCCAAATCCTCAAACAAAGGAGAGGGAAAGATTACAAGTCCCGCTCCAAGAAGGTTTGCTACAAGTGTGGTAAGCCCGGTCACTTTATAGCTAAATGTCCATTATCAAGTGACAGTGACAAGGGCGACGACAAGAAGGGGAGAAGAAAGGAGAAGAAGAGGTACTACAAGAAGAAGGGCGGCGATGCCCATGTTTGTCGGGAGTGGGACTCCGACGAAAGCTCTAGCGACTCCTCCGACGACGAGGACGCCACCAACATCGCCGTCACCAAAGGACTTCTCTTCCCCAATGTCGGCCACAAGTGCCTCATGGCAAAGGACGGCAAAAAGAAGGTTAAATCTAAATCCTCCACTAGATATGAATCCTCTAGTGATGATAATGCTAGTGATGAGGAAGATAATTTGCGTACTCTTTTTGCCAACCTTAACATGGAACAAAAAGAAAAATTAAATGAATTGATTAGTGCTATTCATGAAAAGGATGACCTTTTGGATTCTCAAGAGGACTTCCTAATTAAGGAAAACAAGAAACATGTTAAGGTTAAAAATGCTTATGCTCTAGAAATTGAGAAATGTGAAAAATTATCTAGTGAGCTAAGCACTTGCCATGAGACAATAGACAACCTTAAAAATGAAAATGCTAATTTGTTAGCTAAGGTTGATTCTCATATTTGTAAAGCTTCAACTTCCAATCCTAGAGATGTTAATGATGATTTGCTTGCTAGGATTGAAGAGTTGAACATTTCTCTTGCTAGCCTTAGAAATGAAAATGAAAAATTGCTTGCTAAGGCTAAAGATTTTGATGTTTGCAATGCTACTATTTCCGACCTTAGAAGTAAAAATGAAATATTGCATGCTAAGGTTGTAGAACTAAAATCTTGCAAACCCTCTACATCTACCGTTGAGCACACTTCTATTTGTACTAGATGTAGAGATGTTGATATTAATGCTATTCATGATCACATGGCTTTAATTAAACAACAAAATGATCATATAGCAAAATTAGATGCTAAAATTGCCGAGCATAACTTAGAGAATGAAAAATTTAAATTTGCTAGAAGTATGCTCTATAGTGGGAGACGCCCTGGCATTAAGGATGGCATTGGCTTCCAAATGGGAGACAATGTCAAACTTAATGCCCCTCCTAAAAGATTGTCTAATTTTGTAAAGGGCAAGGCTCCCATGCCTCAGGATAACGAGGGTTACATTTTATACCCTGCCGGTTATCCTGAGGACAAAATTAGGAGAATTCATTTTAGGAAGTCTCACTCTGGTTCTAACCATGCTTTTATGTATAAGAGTAAGACATCTAGCTCTAGGCAAACAACCCGTGCTAAGTTGCCTAAGAAGAAAACTCCTAGTGCATCAAATGAACATAGTCTTTCATTTAAAACTTTTGATGCATCTTATGTGTTGACTAACAAATCCGGCAAAGTAGTTGCCAAATATGTTTGGGGCAAGCACAAGGGGTCAAAGACTTGTGTTTGGGTACCCAAAGTTCTTGTATCTAATGTCAAAGGACCCAAAACCATTTGGGTACCTAAAGTCAAGAACTAAACTTGTTTTATAGGTTTATGCATCCGGGGGCTCAAGTTGGATCATCGACAGTGGGTGCACAAACCACATGACAGGGGAGAAGAAAATGTTCTCCTCCTATGAGAAAAACCAAGATCCCCAACGAGCTATCACATTCGGGGATGGAAATCAAGGTTTGGTCAAAGGTCTTGGTAAAATAGCTATATCTCCTGACCATTCTATTTCCAACGTTTTTCTTGTAGATTCATTAGATTACAATTTGCTTTCTGTATCTCAATTATGCAAAATGGGCTACAACTGTCTTTTCACTGATATAGGTGTCACTGTCTTTAGAAGAAGTGATGATTCAATAGCATTTAAGGGAGTGTTAGAGGGTCAGCTATACTTGGTAGATTTTGATAGAGCTGGACTCGACACTTGCTTAATTGCTAAGACTAACATGGGCTGGCTCTGGCATCGCCGACTAGCACATGTTGGAATGAAGAATCTTCACAAGCTTCTAAAGTGAGAACACATTTTAGGACTAACAAATGTTCATTTTGAGAAAGACAGGATTTGTAGCGCATGCCAGGCAGGAAAGCAAGTTGGTGCCCATCATCCACACAAGAACATCATGACGACCGACAGGCCGCTTGAGCTACTCCACATGGATCTATTCGGCCCGATTGCTTACATAAGCATCGGCGGGAGTAAGTATTGTCTTGTAATAGTGGATGATTATTCTCGCTTCACTTGGGTATTCTTTTTGCAGGAAAAATCTCAAACCCAAGAGACCTTAAAAGGATTCTTGAGACGGGCTCAAAATGAGTTCGGCTTAAGGATCAAGAAAATTAGAAGCGACAACGGGACGGAGTTCAAGAACTCTCAAATTGAAGGTTTCCTTGAGGAGGAGGGCATCAAGCATGAGTTCTCTTCTCCCTACACCCCTCAACAAAATGGTGTAGTGGAGAGGAAGAATCGAACTCTATTGGACATGGCAAGGACCATGCTTGATGAGTACAAGACTTCAGATCGGTTTTGGGCCGAGGCGGTCAACACCGCTTGCTACGCCATCAACCGGTTATACCTTCACCGAATCCTCAAGAAGACATCATGTCGGGGACCATAATTAGGGGTACCCTCAAGACGCCTAATTCTCAGCTGGTAACCCCCATCAGCATAAAGCTGCAAAGGCCTGATGGGTATGATTAAGTCAGGGATCAGTCCACACGAGTGACTCGATCACGCTTCACCCGAGCCTAGCCTCGGCCAAGGGCAGCCGACCTCGAAAGACTTCCGTCTCGCCCGAGGCCCCCCTTTTAACGGCGGACACACCTCCGGCTCGCCCTGAAGCGTCCCGATCCTTTGGGACTCAAATGTGAAACAATTACTAGTCCCAGGAGGCTAGTAAACACATTCCTTACTTCAAATAGTACAGAGTTTAGATAAATTTATTACAATACCGGGGTACAAGCTCGAGAGAGAGCCAAATAGAGATGCGTAGTAGGAAAATACACTAGCCCAAGCCACAGGCAGAACTGGGTGCAGACACAGCCCTCTTAATCAAGCATAGCAGAAAAGAAGTCCTCGGCTGCTGAAAAACATAAATAAATCTGGGTGAATACACTAGGTATTCCGCAAGCCCACCCCGCTCCCGTAGAGAGAAAGAGACCTATGATGTACATGCTCGATTTGGTGGAGTTGTAGTCACTCATCATTTTCTTAGAGAGAGGCAGTTGCTTGAAGGTTTTCCCATGGTATTACAAGTAACCAAAAACTCAACCACCACTGAGCTTCCCGCTCCCGTGGCTTTATTTTCTTTTTCAACACCCAATGAAACACACCTTTTTCCTTGTTAAGAAACTTTAGTGTAAAAGCTCTAATTGCCATACCATACCAGACTCATCCATACCAGTGGACACGGACTATTCGAATAGGTTTCAACTCTGTGCAGAGGGGTACACTTTACCCACTAGCCCGGTTTCTGCGATCTCACCGTCGCGAGACCCGAATGCCGGACCTCTTTCCTTACTCGTGCATCCTAACCTTAACGGTTATCCGGAAGGAGTCAGGCCACCACCATGCCCAAACCGGACAAAACTTTCCCCCTCCTTATCCTCCCGGTGCTCCCCAGCCTTCTTAACCCTGGGGTTGGACCACACGAGTTCGGATTGAGTGACTGCCCACACAGTCTCGAGTGGTTGTACGACAAAGGAGTACAGGTAGTGAAAATGACAAACCGGTCCTTATATGAGGGGACAATCCTTCTGCTCACGCCTAAACCAGCTGAGCCAACACCTTAGGCCCTCCCCTAAACCAGGGAGTCCCTGATCATCCCACTCCCAGGGTGATGAGGGTGAGTACCCTTCATCGCAAAACTTTTCAAGAAGAGACTTTATTAGGGGAAACACTTTGCCCTTCTTTCCAAACCACATTACGTATCCAGAAAGTTTATGCTAATGCGGGCCATCTCTCACTCACAATGCAATATTCCCCCATGATTCCCGGCCTAGGCAGTAGTAGAGAGAATAGGTAATTTATGCATCAAGGGAAGGATGGACTTGCCTTCGTCGAAGCTTTCTTGGCACAGAAGACCTACTTCCGGAAGTTCGGGCTCTGGTCCCTCTTCCGGGGCTACGGGTTCCGGATCAACGATCCCCGCTTCTTCTAGGAAAACAGGCAATAAAACAATACATCAACAGGGATTTACAAATTATAGTGTGTCATTTTCTAACATCATTGTTGTATGAGATCTTTAGAAATTATTTGGATAATTTTTGGTGCATAAAATATTGAAGAATACTAATTAAATGGGAAAAAGGGGTGGAAAAGAAAAAGAGAAGGGAATTCCTCTTATCTGGGCCGGGGGCATGAATTTTGGCCCACCCCGGGAGCGAGTGCGCGCTGAGGCGCTTTCGGCCCAGCGGCGGCCCACGAGCGGGGGGGGGGGGGGAGAACGGCGCGGCCGTGGGGGGTGATGGCGTCGCATAGGGCCCACTTGCCAGCGAGAGAGGGGGGGAGAAGGGACGGCGTTACGGTTGACGGGGGGGGTGAACTGGCCGTCCGCGGGGAGGACTCGGCCGCCGGTGGGCTTGGCGGCGGTTCGCTGCCGGTGGCCCGGTTCTTGGGCAATGTGTAGGCGCCTTAGCATGGGGAGGGGGTGGCGGACCTAGAGGTGGGCTCAATTTGGTCAGAGGAGGTCGGGAGGGGGCTGTCCGCGGGGAGGTGGCGGAGCTTCGCGGCGGGGTTGCCGTCGGTGAGCTCTGGGCGAGCAATCGGGGTGGGGGAGTGGTGTATTGCGTTTGCGGCCAAGTGAGGAAGCTGCTAGGCTAACTTAATCGCTCGCTGGGCCAACAGAGAGGGAGAGAGAGGAGAGGGGAGGAACTCACCGGAGAGGGGGGAGACGACGGCGCTTCGCGAATTGGGCTCGGGCGAGGGGAGGAGGGTAGTGGTCGAGGCTGGTGCGAGGAAGAAGGGGCTCGGGGCGAGCTTTTTATAGGCGCGCGGGGGCGAGGGGAGCGGTGGAGCTCCCTGACTCCGGCGAGCTTCCCGGTGCCGCCATTAATGGCGCACAGCGCCGCCGAGGGGACGCTACGGCGGGGCGGTACTGGCGAGGACGCTGGTCAAGGGGAGGAGGACGGAGCGGTGCCAAACTTTCCTGTGCGGCGAGGAGACGGCGGTGAAGAGACGGCGGTGAAGGGACGGCGGTGAAGGGACGGCGGGGCGTCGTATGCGGGGAGGACGACGAAGCGGCTGACCGGTGGGGCCGGTCTGCCAGTGGGAGCGAGCGCGCGAGAGAGGGCGGCTGACAGGTGGGGCTGGCTTGACAGTGAGAGGGCGGCGGAGCGCGGAGCGGGCTGGCGCGCGCGCGGAGGCAGGCCGGGAGTGGGCCGAGAGAGGAGGAGTGCGGGCGCGGGAGGGGGGGGAGTCGCGGGTTTTGGGCCGAGAGTCGGCCCAGCAGGGGGAGGTGAAGGCTTTTCTCTTTTTCTTTTTACTTTCTAAATCCTATTTCCCATTTTGTATCTTTTTCTTTGGAACAAATTATTTTGTAGATACTCTAAGTGTTTAGAAAATAGAATCTAAGTGAGGTGCTTTTGTGATCAAACAAAATGTATGCACATGATGAAGGAAAATTTAGGGAAGGATCTTAGAATTAGAGGATGAAGGGAGGGGTAAAAGGTGGATTAGGGTTTCAAACCTAGATTAGGATTTTTGGGATGCTACAAACCTATCCCACTTAAAGGAATCTCGCCCTCGAGATTCAGACGGGGCTCGAGAAAAGGTAAGGGTATTCCTTCCTCAGAGAGTCCTCACTTTCCCAGGTGGCTTCCTCTTCCCCATCTCTGCTCCACTGAACCTTACAGAGCTTCACTTCTGAATTGCGGGTCCTTCTGACTGCTGAGTCGAGAATCTTCACTGGCTTTTCCCGGTACTGGAGATCTTTTTGAATCTGAATTGCTTCTGCCTCGATACGGGTTTCTGGTATTTTTAGACATTTGCGGAGTTGAGACACATGGAACACATTGTGAATATCTGACATGGATTCTGGTAGCTCAAGACGGTATGCCACAGGTCCTATTCGGGAAATGACAGGGTAAGGACCGACGAAACGGGGTGCTAGCTTTTTTTTCATCTGGAACCTTTTGACACCACGCATCGGGGAAACCTTGAGATAAACAAAATCTCCTTCCTCAAATCTGAGCTCCCTTCGCCTATTGTCTGCGTAACTCTTCTGTCGACTCTGAGCTTCAAGTAACCTTCTGTGGATCAAAGCAACTTTTTCTTCGGCTTCTTTAACAAAGTCGGGTCCTTCTAGTGTTCTTTCCCCTACATTGGACCACATTAGGGGAGTCTGGCATTTTCTTCCATACAGTGCTTCGAATGGTGACATTTTGATGCTGGCCTGATGGCTGTTGTTGTATGAGAATTCGGCGTACGGCAAACTAGACTCCCAATCTCTGTCGAAGGCTAACACGCAGGCTCTGAGTAAATCTTCGAGGACCTTGTTGACTCTTTCTGTTTGACCATCTGACTGGGGGTGATAAGCAGTGCTGAAATCCAGCTTGGTGCCCATTGCTTGCTGAAGGCCCTTCCAAAATTTTGAAGTGAACTGCGTTCCTCTATCTGATACTATCTTCCGTGGAATGCCATGTAGCCTGACTATCTCCTTAAGGTATAATCGGGCGAGGGCTGCTCCTCCAAAAGTGGTATTTACTGGAATGAAATGGGCCACCTTGGTGAGACGGTCGATGATTACCCATATGGAGTCATTTCCTCTTTGTGATCTGGGCAGTCCGGTGACGAAATCCATGCCTATTTCTTCCCACTTCCATTCGGGTATTGGGAGGGGTTGAAGCAGGCCTGCAGGCTTCTGATGTTCGGCCTTTGTTCGCTGGCAGGTGTCACATCGGGCCACATACTATGCTATCTCCCTTTTCATCCCTTTCCACCAATATCTGGTCTTAAGGTCTAAGTACATCTTGGTGGTCCCTGGGTGGATAGAGTAAGCTGAGTTGTGGGCTTCATCGAGCAGGGTCTCTCGTGTTTCTCCCACTGGCACGCACAGGCGATCCTTGAACCAGAGGGCTCCTTGATTATCTGTCCTGAGGTCCGGAAGTTGCTCCTTTCGTGCTCTTTCTATAAGCTTGGTTGTTTCTGCTTCCAGGCGTTGGGCCTTGCATATGAGATCTTCTAGATTTGGCTTGACTTCTAGGCTACCTGAAAGGGAATTAGGCTTACACCTAGTTCCTAAATAATTTTGGTGATTGAATTGCCCAACACAAATCCTTGGACTAACTAGTTTGCCCAAGTGTATAGATTATACAGGTGTAAAAGGTTCACCCTTAGCCAATAAAAAGACCAAGTTTTGGATTCAATAAAGGAGCAAAGGGGCAACCGAAGGCACCCCTGGTCTGGCGCACCGGACTGTCCGGTGTGCCACCGGACAGTGAACAGTACCTGTCCGGTGCACCAGGGGACTCAGACTCAAACTCTTCGCCCTCGGGAATTCTCGGAAGCCGGCACGCTAAAATTCACCGGACTGTCCGGTGTGCACCGGACTGTCCGGTGTACCAGCGGAGCAACGGCTCTTTTCGGCGCCAACGGCTCCCTGCGGAGCATTTAATGCGCGCGCAGTGCGCGCAGACGTCAGACATGCCCATACCGGTGCACCGGACATCAAACAGTACATGTCCGGTGTGCACCGGACACCCAGGCGGGCCCACAAGTCAGAAGCTCCAACGGTCAGAATCCAACGGCAGTGATGACGTGGCAGGGGCACCGGACTGTCCGGTGTGCACCGGACTGTCCGGTGCGCCATCGAGCAGACGCCTCCAGCCAACGGTCAAGTTTGGTGGTTGGGGCTATAAATACCCCAACCACCCCACCATTCATTGCATCCAAGTTTTCCACTTCTCAACTACTACAAGAGCTCTAGCATTCAATTCTAGACACACTAAAGAGATCAAATCCTCTCCAATTCCACACAAAGCCCTAGTGACTAATGAGAGTGATTTGCCGTGTTCATTTGAGCTCTTGCGCTTGGATTGCTTCTTTTCTTTCTCACTTGTTCTTGAGATCACAACTCCATTGTAATCAAGGCAAGAGGCACCAATTGTGTGGTGGCCCTTGCGGGGAAGTTTTGTTCCCGGCTTTGATTAGAGAAGAGAAGCTCACTCGGTCCGAGGGACCGTTTGAGAGAGGGAAGGGTTGAAAGAGACCCGGCCTTTGTGGCCTCCTCAACAGGGAGTAGGTTTGCAAGAACCGAACCTCGGTAAAACAAATCTCCGTGTCTCACTTGCGTATTCGCTTGGGATTTGTTTTGCGCCCTCTCTCTCGGACTCATTTATATTTCTAACGCTAACCCGGCTTGTAGTTGTGTTTATATTTGTAAATTTCAGTTTCGCCCTATTCACCCCCCCTCTAGGCGACTATCAATTGGTATCAAAGCCCGGTGCTTCATTAGAGCCTAACCGCTCGAAGTGATGTCGGGAGATCACGCCAAGAAGGAGATGGAGACCGGCGAAAAGCCCACTACAAGCCACGGGAGCACTTCATCGGAAGAGTCCCGCACCAAAAGGAGGGAGAAGAAGAAGAGCTCCTCCAACAAAGGGAAGGAGAAGAAATCTTCTTCTCACCACAAAGAGAAGAAGGAAAAATCTTCTTCCCACAAGCCGCATCGGAAAGGCGACAAGCACAAGAGGATGAGGAAGGTGGTCTACTACGAGACCGACACTTCATCAACATCGACCTCCGATTCCGATGCGCCCTCCGTCACTTCTAAGCGCCAAGAGCGCAAGAAGTATAGTAAGATCCCCCTACGCTACCCTCGCATTTCCAAACATACACCTTTACTTTCCGTCCCATTAGGCAAACCACCAACTTTTGATGGTGAAGATTACGCTAGGTGGAGCGATTTAATGCGATTTCATCTAACCTCGCTCCACAAAAGCATATGGGATGTTGTTGAGTTTGGTGCGCAGGTACCATCCGTAGGGGATGAAAACTATGATGAGGATGAGGTGGCCCAAATCGAGCACTTCAACTCTCAAGCCACAACCATACTCCTTGCCTCTCTAAGCAAGGAGGAATACAACAAAGTGCAAGGGTTGAAAAATGCAAAGGAGATTTGGGACCTACTCAAGACGGCGCACGAGGGTGATGAACTCACCAAGATCACCAAGCGGGAAACGATCGAGGGGGAGCTCGGTCGTTTTCGTCTTCGCCAAGGGGAAGAGCCACAAGACATGTACAACCGGCTCAAAACCTTGGTGAACCAAGTGCGCAACCTCGGGAGCATAAAGTGGGACGACCACGAGGTGGTTAAGGTTATTCTAAGATCTCTCATTTTCCTTAACCCCACTCAAGTTCAATTGATTCGTGGTAATCCTAGATACACTAAAATGACCCCCGAGGAAGTTATCGGGAATTTTGTGAGCTTTGAATGCATGATCAAAGGCTCCAAGAAATTCAACGAGCTTGACGAACCATCCACATCCGAGGCGCAACCGGTAGCCTTCAAGGCAACGGAGGACAAGAAGGAGGAGTCTACACCAAGTAGACAACCAATCGATGCCTCCAAGCTCGACAATGAGGAAATGGCGCTCGTCATCAAGAGCTTCCGCCAAATCCTCAAACAAAGGAGGGGGAAAGACTACAAGTCCCGCTCCAAGAAGGTTTGCTACAAGTGTGGTAAGCCCGGTCATTTTATTGCTAAATGTCCTATATCTAGTGACAGTGACCGAGGTGACGACAAGAAGGGGAGGCGAAAGGAGAAGAAGAGGTACTACAAGAAGAAGGGCGGTGATGCCCATGTTTGTCGGGAGTGGAACTCCGACGAAAGCTCAAGCGACTCCTCCGACGACGAGGACGCCGCCAACATCGCCGTCACCAAGGGACTCCTCTTCCCCAACGTCGGCCACAAGTGCCTCATGGCAAAGGACGGCAAAAAGAAGGTTAAATCTAACTCCTCCACTAAATATGAATCTTCTAGTGATGATAATGCTAGTGATGAGGAAGATAATTTGCGTTCCCTTTTTGCCAACCTTAACATAGCTCAAAAGGAAAAATTGAATGAATTGGTTAGTGCTATTCATGAAAAAGATGACCTTTTGGACTCCCAAGAAGATTGTCTAATTAAAGAAAACAAGAAACATGTTAAGGTTAAAAAGGCTTATGCTCTAGAAGTAGAAAAATGTGAAAAATTATCTAGTGAGCTAAGCACTTGTCGTGAGATAATTGACAACCTTAGGAATGAAAATTCTAGTTTAAATGCTAAGGTTGAGTCTCATGTTTGCAATGTTTCAATTCCCAATCCTAGAGATAATGATGATGATTTGCTTGCTAGGATTGAAGAATTAAACATTTCTCTTGCTAGCCTTAGATTAGAAAATAAAAATTTAATTGCTAAGGCTAAAGATTTTGATGTTTGCAATGCTACTATTTCCGACCTTACAACTAAAAATGACATATTACAAGCTAAGGTTGTAGAATCAAAATCTTGCAAACCCTCTACATCTATTGTTGAACATGTATCTATTTGTACTAGATGTAGAAATGTTGATATTGATGCTATTCATGATCATATGGCTTTAATTAAACAACAAAATGATCATATAGCAAAACTAGATGCTAAAATTGCCGAGCACAACCTAGAGAATGAGAAATTTAAATTTGCTCGTAGCATGCTTTATAATGGGAGACGCCCTGGCATTAAGGATGGCATTGGCTTCCAAAGGGGAGACAATGTCAAACTTAATGCCCCTTCTAAAAATTTGTCTAACTTTGTTAAGGGCAAGGCTCCCATGCCTCAGGATAACGAGGGTTACATTTTGTACCCTGCCGGTTATCCCGAGAGCAAAATTAGGAAAATTCATTCTAGGAAGTCTCACTCTGGCCCTAATCATGCTTTTATGTATAAGGGTGAGACATCTAGCTCTAGGCAACCAACCCGTGCCAAGTTGCCTAGAAAGAAAACTCCTAATGCATCAAATGATCATGCTATTTCATTTAAAACTTTTGATGCTTCTTATGTGCTTACTAACAAATCCGGCAAGGTAGTTGCCAAGTTTGTTGGGGGCAAACACAAGGGTTCCAAGACTTGTGTTTGGGTACCCAAAGTTCTTGTATCTAATGCCAAAGGACCCAAAACAGTTTGGGTACCTAAAGTCAAGAACTAAATTTGTTTTGTAGGTTTATGCATCCGGGGGCTCAAGTTGGATACTCGACAGCGGGTGCACAAACCACATGACAGGGGAGAAAAGAATGTTCTCCTCATATGAGAAAAACCAAGATCCCCAACGAGCTATCACATTCGGGGATGGAAATCAAGGTTTGGTCAAAGGATTGGGTAAAATCGCTATATCTTCTGACCATTCTATTTCCAATGTTTTTCTGGTAGATTCTTTAGATTACAACTTGCTTTCTGTTTCCCAATTATGTCAAATGGGCTACAACTGTCTATTCACTGATGTAGGTGTCACTGTCTTTAGAAGAAGTGATGATTCAATAGCATTTAAGGGAGTGTTAGAGGGTCAGCTATACTTGGTAGATTTTGATAGAGCTGAACTCGACACTTGCTTAATTGCTAAGACTAACATGGGTTGGCTCTGGCACCGCCGACTAGCCCATGTTGGGATGAAGAATCTTCATAAGCTTCTAAAGGGAGAGCACATTTTAGGATTAACAAATGTTCATTTTGAGAAAGACAGGATTTGTAGCGCATGCCAAGCAGGGAAGCAAGTTGGAGTCCATCATCCACACAAGAACATCATGACGACCGACAGGCCGCTTGAGCTACTCCACATGGATCTATTCGGCCCGATTGCTTACATAAGCATCGGCGGGAGTAAGTATTGTCTTGTAATAGTGGATGATTATTCTCGCTTCACTTGGGTATTCTTTTTACAGGAAAAATCTCAAACCCAAGAGACTTTAAAGGGATTCTTGAGACGGGCTCAAAATGAGTTCGGCTTAAGGATCAAGAAAATAAGAAGCGACAATGGGACGGAGTTCAAGAACTCTCAAATTGAAGGCTTCCTTGAGGAGGAGGGCATCAAGCATGAGTTCTCTTCTCCCTACACACCTCAACAAAATGGTGTAGTGGAGAGGAAGAATCGAACTCTATTGGACATGGCAAGAACCATGCTTGATGAGTACAAGACACCGGACCGGTTTTGGGCCGAAGCGGTCAACACCGCCTGCTACGCCATCAACCGGTTATATCTTCACCGAATCCTCAATAAGACATCATATGAACTCCTAACCGGTAAAAAGCCCAACATTTCATATTTTAGAGTTTTTGGTAGCAAATGCTTTATTCTTGTTAAAAGAGGTAGAAAATCTAAATTTGCTCCTAAAACTGTAGAAGGCTTTTTACTTGGTTATGACTCAAACACAAGGGCATATAGGGTCTTTAACAAGTCCACTGGACTAGTTGAAGTCTCATGTGACGTTGTGTTTGATGAAACTAACGGCTCTCAAGTAGAGCAAGTTGATCTTGATGAGATAGGTGAAGAACAGGCTCCATGCATAGCGCTAAGGAACATGTCCATTGGGGATGTGTGTCCTAAGGAATCCGAAGAGCCTCCACATGCACAAGATCAACCATCCTCCTCCAAGCAAGCATCTCCACCAACTCAGAATGAGGATGAAGCTCAAGTTGATGAAGGGCAAAATCAAGAAGATGAGCCACCTCAAGATGATGGCAATGATCAAGGGGGAGATGCAATTGATCAAGAAAAGGAGGACGAGGAAGAACCAAGGCCGCCACACCCAAGAGTCCACCAAGCAATCCAACGAGATCACCCCGTCGACACCATCCTCGGCGACATTCATAAGGGGGTAACTACTCGATCTCGTGTTGCACATTTTTGTGAACATTACTCTTTTGTTTCCTCTATTGAGCCACACAGGATAGAGGAAGCACTTCAAGATTCGGATTGGGTGGTGGCAATGCAAGAGGAGCTCAACAACTTCACGAGGAATGAGGTATGGCAATTGGTTCCACGTCCTAACCAAAATGTTGTAGGAACCAAATGGGTCTTCCGCAACAAGCAAGATGAGCATGGTGTGGTGACAAGGAACAAAGCACGACTTGTGGCCAAGGGATACTCCCAAGTCGAAGGTTTGGATTTCGGTGAAACCTATGCACCCGTAGCTAGGCTTGAGTCAATTCGCATATTATTGGCCTATGCTACTTACCATGGCTTTAAGCTCTATCAAATGGACGTGAAAAGTGCCTTCCTCAACGGACCAATCAAGGAAGAGGTCTATGTTGAGCAACCTCTCGGCTTTGAAGACAGTGAGTACCCTAACCATGTCTATAGGCTCTCTAAGGCGCTTTATGGGCTCAAGCAAGCCCCAAGAGCATGGTATGAATGCCTAAGAGATTTCCTTATTGCTAATGGCTTCAAAGTTGGCAAGGCCGATCCTACACTCTTTACTAAAACTCTTGAAAATGACTTGTTTGTATGCCAAATTTATGTTGATGATATTATATTTGGGTCCACTAACGAGTCTACAGGTGAAGAGTTTAGTAGGATCATGACACAGAAATTCGAGATGTCGATGATGGGGGAGTTGAAGTATTTTCTAGGATTCCAAGTCAAGCAACTCCAAGAGGGCACCTTCATTTGCCAAACGAAGTACACTCAAGACATTCTAACCAAGTTTGGAATGAAGGATGCCAAGCCCATCAAGACACCCATGGGAACCAATGGGCATCTCGACCTCGACACGGGAGGTAAATCCGTCGATCAAAAGGTATACCGGTCGATGATTGGTTCATTGCTTTATTTATGTACATCTCGACCGGATATTATGCTTTCCGTGTGCATGTGTGCAAGATTCCAATCCGACCCTAAGGAATCCCACCTTACGGCCGTAAAACGAATCTTGAGATATTTGGCTTACACACCTAAGTTTGGGCTTTGGTACCCTTGGGGATCCACATTTGATTTGATTGGTTATTCGGATGCCGATTGGGCGGGGTGCAAAATTAATAGGAAGAGCACATCGGGGACTTGCCAGTTCTTGGGAAGATCCTTGGTGTCTTGGGCTTCAAAGAAGCAAAATTCGGTCGCTCTTTCCACCGCCGAAGCCGAGTACATTGCCGCAGGTCATTGTTGCGTGCAATTGCTTTGGATGAGGCAAACCCTGCGGGACTATGGTTACAAATTAACCAAAGTCCCTTTGCTATGTGATAATGAGAGTGCAATCAAAATGGCCGACAATCCCGTCGAGCATAGCCGCACTAAGCACATAGCCATTCGGTATCATTTTCTTAGGGATCACCAACAAAAGGGAGATATCGAGATTTCTTACATTAACACTAAAGATCAATTAGCCGATATCTTTACCAAGCCTCTTGATGAACAATCTTTTACCAGACTTAGGCATGAGCTCAATATTCTTGATTCTAGAAATTTCTTTTGCTAGCTTGCACACATAGCTCATTTAAATACCTTTGATCATATCTCTTCTATATGCTATGACTAATGTGTTTTCAAGTCTATTTCAAACCAAGTCACAGGTATATTGAAAGGGAATTGGAGTCTTCGGCGAAGACAAAGGCTTCCACTCCGTAACTCATACTTCGCCATCACTCCAAGCATTTCTCTATTCTTTGGGGAGAAATGAGAATTCAAAGCAAAAGGACTTCGTCTTTGGTATAATCTTAACTCATTTACTTATGACCAAAGGGGAAGATAGTACCTAAGGGCTCTAATGATTCCGTTTTTGGCGATTCATGCCAAAAAGGGGGAGAAATGAGCCCAAAGCAAAAGGACCGCACCACCACCACCAAATTCAAAAACTTAGTGCTTTCCAAAAGTATTTATCATTTGGTATCCTATTGTGTTCAAAAGGGGGAGAAAGTAGTATTTCAAAAATGGTATATCAAAACCCTCTTGAACACTAAGAGGTGGATCTCTTTTAGGGGGAGTTTTGTTTAGTCAAAGGAAAAGCATTTGAAACAGGGGGAGAAAATTTCAAATCTTGAAAATGCTTTACAAACTCTTATTCATTTACCTTTGACTATTTGCAAAAGATCTTTGAAATGGATTTACAAAAAGAATTTGCAAAAACAAAACTTGTGGTGCAAATGTGGTCCAAAATATTACATAAGAAAGAAACATTCCATGCATATCTTGTAAGTAGTTATATTGGCTCAATTCCAAGCAACCTTTACACTTACATTATGCAAACTAGTTCAATTATGCATATCTCTGTTTGCTTTGGTTTGTGTTGGCATCAATCACCAAAAAGGGGGAGATTGAAAGGGAATTAGGCTTACACCTAGTTCCTAAATAATTTTGGTGATTGAATTGCCCAACACAAATCCTTGGACTAACTAGTTTGCCCAAGTGTATAGATTATACAGGTGTAAAAGGTTCACCCTCAGCCAATAAAAAGACCAAGTTTTGGATTCAATAAAGGAGCAAAGGGGCAACCGAAGGCACTCCTGGTCTGGCGCACCGGACTGTCCGGTGTGCCACCGGACAGTGAACAGTACCTGTCCGGTGCACCAGGGGACTCAGACTCAAACTCTTCGCCCTCGGGAATTCTCGGAAGCCGGCACGCTAAAATTCACCGGACTGTCCGGTGTGCACCGGACTGTCCGGTGTACCAGCGGAGCAACGGCTCTTTTCGGCGCCAACGGCTCCCTGCGGAGCATTTAATGCGCGCGCAGCGCGCGCAGACGTCAGACATGCCCATACCGGTGCACCGGACATCAAACAGTACATGTCCGGTGTGCACCGGACACCCAGGCGGGCCCACAAGTCAGAAGCTCCAACGGTCAGAATCCAACGGCAGTGATGACGTGGCAGGGGCACCGGACTGTCCGGTGTGCACCGGACTGTCCGGTGCGCCATCGAGCAGACGCCTCCAGCCAACGGTCAAGTTTGGTGGTTGGGGCTATAAATACCCCAACCACCCCACCATTCATTGCATCCAAGTTTTCCACTTCTCAACTACTACAAGAGCTCTAGCATTCAATTCTAGACACACTAAAGAGATCAAATCCTCTCCAATTCCACACAAAGCCCTAGTGACTAGTGAGAGTGATTTGCCGTGTTCATTTGAGCTCTTGCGCTTGGATTGCTTCTTTTCTTTCTCACTTGTTCTTGAGATCACAACTCCATTGTAATCAAGGCAAGAGGCACCAATTGTGTGGTGGCCCTTGCGGGGAAGTTTTGTTCCCGGCTTTGATTAGAGAAGAGAAGCTCACTCGGTCCGAGGGACCGTTTGAGAGAGGGAAGGGTTGAAAGAGACCCGGCCTTTGTGGCCTCCTCAACGGGGAGTAGGTTTGCAAGAACCGAACCTCGGAAAAACAAATCTCCGTGTCTCACTTGCTTATTCGCTTGGGATTTGTTTTGCGCCCTCTCTCTCGGACTCATTTATATTTCTAACGCTAACCCGGCTTGTAGTTGTGTTTATATTTGTAAATTTCAGTTTCGCCCTATTCACCCCCCCCCCCCTCTAGGCGACTATCACTACCGTTGTCTCCCAGACATGCATTTAGCTGAGCTGATTCTTCCTTCCAATCTTCCAAAAATTTGCTCCCTTAACCCCGAAGGGTTTTCTGCTGAGGGCATCTGCTACCACGTTGGCCTTTCCGGGGTGGTAGTGGATTTCGAGGTCATAATCTTTGATCAATTCGAGCCACCTTCTTTGACGGAGGTTGAGGTCCGGCTGCGTGAAGATGTACTTTAGACTCTTGTGATCAGTGAAGATGTGGCATTTATTCCCAATCAGATAATGCCTCCAAATTTTTAGGGCGTGCACTATGGCAGCCAATTCCAGATCGTGGGTAGGATAGTTCTGCTCGTGCGGCTTGAGCAATCGGGATGCATAAGCAATGACTTTCTCATTTTGCATTAAGACACACCCCAAGCCTTGCTTGGAAGCATCACAAAAGATGACGAAATCCTGGTGTATGTCTGGTAGGGTCAGGACTGGTGCAGTTGTAAGTTTCTCCTTGATGATTTGGAAACTTCCTTCACATTTGGGAGTCCATACAAACTTATTGTCCTTTTTGAGGAGTTCCGTCATGGGCTTGGCTATGCTGGAGAATCCCTTGATAAAGCGGCGATAATACCCTGCCATTCCCAGAAAGCTTCGAACTTCACTGACGTTGGATGGTTGCTTCCAATTTGAAACAGCTTCTACCTTAGATGGGTCCACTTCTATCCCTTCAGCAGTCAAGATATGCCCTAGGAAGGCTATCTTCTCTAACCAGAACTCACACTTGCTGAGCTTAGCATAAAGTTGATGTGCCCTGAGTCTTCCGAGGACGGTTCGAAGGTGCTGCTCATGGTCCTTGCGACTCTTGGAATAGATGAGGATGTCGTCGATAAAAACCACGACAAACTTATCCAATTCTTCCATAAATACCTTATTCATGAGGTTCATGAAAAAGGCGGGTGCGTTGGTTAGTCCAAATGGCATCACTGTGAATTCATATTGCCCGTATCTGGTGACGAATGCAGTTTTCTGAATGTCTGCTTCCTTAATCCTGAGTTGGTGATACCCTGACCGGAGGTCTATCTTGGAGAAGTATTTGGCTCCTTGCAGTTGGTCGAATAGGTCATCGATCCGGGGAAGAGGGTACTTATTCTTGATTGTAACCTCGTTCAAGGATCGATAATCAATACACATCCTCATACTCCCATCCTTTTTGGTAACGAAAAGAACGGGTGCTCCCCAGGGAGACGAACTGGGACGGATGTACCCTTTTTGTTGTAGTTCCGAAATCTGAAGTTTCAATTCTGCCAACTCAGTGGGGGCCATGCGGTATGGTCTCTTTGCGATGGGTGCGGTGCCGGGAATGAGATCTATATAGAACTCTACTTCTCTTTCTGGTGGCATCCCGGGCAACTCTTCTGGAAATACATCTTCAAACTCCTTGATTACAGACATGCTTTCTACTGCCAGATTAAATATCATTGGATCATTTGCGGGCGGTTGGGCTTGACAGGAAACTGCCTTTCCTTGGTGATCTATGAGAAGAACAGTTTTGCTTGCGCAGCTGATAACACCCTTGTGCTTAGTTAGCCAATCCATTCCTAGGATTACATCAATTCCTTGGGATGGCAAGATGGTTAAGTCTGCCAGGAACACTACCCCACTTAAAAGAATTCTGACTTGGGAACACTTGAGTTTGCACAGGAGGTCTGATCCCGGGGTTCGGGTGACCAAAGGGATAGCTAGAGGTGTAGAGGGTATGCCATGCTTTTCCACAAACTTAGCGGCTATAAATGAATGGGATGCTCCTGAATCAAAAAGCACAGAAGCGGGAGTAAATTCAACTAGGAACTCACCGAGCACTACTCCCGGGGCTTGCTGGGCTTCCTGAGCGTCGACGTGGTTGACCCGGGCCCTGCCCTGGTACTGAGCCCTGCTCTGCTGGCTGCTGGAAGGAAACGCCTTGGGGGTGGGTGCTGATGGAACCTTGGGGCCATTCACCGAGTTGGAGTAAGTTGGTCCTGGTGCCTTCAACTGGGGGCAGTTGTTCTTGAAGTGATTGGGGTCCCCGCAGTGCCAACAGGCGTTTGCTGGCGGCTGGTTGCTTGCAACGGAGGGTGCCTGATGGGAGCTCTGACTCTGTTGACTGTAGCGCGATGGAGAGGGTCCAGATTGTTTATGGAAGCTTGGACCCCTGGGTGGGAGCCCAAAGGGTCGAGCTCTCTGGTGACGTTCTTGCTGTTGTGCTCGGAGGACCTGGAACTTTCTCTTGATGTGCCCTTTTTCTTCCTCTTTTGCTCTCTCCACTTGAATAGCTTTGTTGGAGAGGTGAGAGAAGTTGTGGAAGTCCTGGCTGGCGAGGATGGTCTTAAGCTCGGGTCTTAACCCTCTCAGAAAACGAGCCATCTTTCTGGCCTCGGTGCTGACATCCTCAGGAGCGTAGCGGGCCAGCTCTGTGAACTTGTGCACATACTCGTTGACTGTCCTCCCGCCCTGAGTTAGCTCCCGGAACTCATCTTCCTTGAGTTGAACTATCCCCTGGGGTACGTGGTGCTCATGGAAGGCTGCTTCAAATTCTGCCCATGTAGCGTCTCTGATGGCTTCACTGAAAGTGTCCCACCATGCTAAAGCCATTCCTGAAAGCTGATGAGCTGCCAGCTGAATACGTTGATTCTCAGGACAAGCGATGGCTTCCAACTTCCTCTTGATTGTGCGAAGCCAGTCATCTGCATCGAGGGGATTGCTGGACCCCGCGAACATGGGCGGCTTCAGTCTCAGGAATTCTCCCATCCTGTCCTGGGGCCTTCCACCGCCTGGGCGCTGGTTCTCCAGACTTCGAGTGAGGACTTCAATGAGTCTGGTTTGATTGGCCAGAATCTGGGCTAGGTCTAGTGGTAGTTCTGGAGGTGCGGGGAGGTGGGTCTCACCCCCTTCTCCGCCAGCCTCTCCCTCAGCTCCTAGAGGAAGTCTTGCTCCAATCCCGGAGGCGGTAGGCGTGGTTCTATCCGAAGCCATCTGCCATGGGAAGAGAGTCGCTATTATGCACATGCCATTTTTTTAACTAGTTATTTTATTCATTACATCAAGCCATTACATTACATAGCATACCACTACCACAAGCTTTATCACACACGAGTGCTACCTAAGGTACCCCCGAACTCTTTCTCTAAAGTGTCCCCAAATTCCTTGAGAAGGTCATCAAGGCTGGCCAGGGACATGTCCTCGGTGTCGGACTGGTTCCTGGGAGGGTTTTCTTCCTGCCGCTCAGTCTGACATCCTTGGCTTTTGGTCTTCTTGCGGATTTTCCTTGCGGGGGCGAGCTTCTTTAGTACCTTGTCGTAGTCCATTTTGAGGGTGCGGTAGGCTTCACGGGTGTTGGTCTCTTCGCCTTCAGCTAACGAGAGGCTCTCTTGGAGGGACGCTTTTTCTTCTGAAAGTTCCCTGACTTTCTGCTCCAGGCTTTCCACCTGGGAGGTTAGGGAGGTGCAGTGGAGGGCAAGGTCATCATATTGGTTATCAAGGGTATGAAGGTATCCAGCCATGTAGACAATGGTGGGATCATTCTCAATAGGATCTCCTCCTGAGAGGGCCTGAAGTCTTTTCCTCCAGGTGGGGGTATTCTTGTTGCTGGGTGGAAAGTAGCGAAGGGGGGTTTCAATGATTACTTTGTTGTAGTTCTGGCATAGCTGTCGGAGGGCTTTTCAGGCGACATTTTGGCAAGCATCTAGGAAATGGACTCCGGTAAAAGTGACTTGGAAGGAACGTTGGTTGGGATAGCTTTGGCTTTCCCCCAGGTAGACTGCCATAGAGCATCTTATCATTCCGCCCTCGAAATGTTCCGTCCAGACGTATTCCGGCTTCTTGCGAATTCCCATGCGGAGCGCACAGCTTCGCAAGAGGCGGGGGAACCCTTCCACTTCTGAGCAGTAGGATGACTTAATGGCCAGAGAGTCTTCCATCTGGAATAGGAAAAGAAGGGTCTTGTTAAAACCGGGGAAGGGAAGAGAAAACTTTTCTTGAGGTAAGGGGTATTTTCTTTCTAAGGTAAGTTTTAGGGTCAGGGCTGCGACCTACGGCCAGTCCTATGGCTCTGATACCACCTGAAGCGTCCCGATCCTTTGGGACTCAAATGTGAAACAATTACTAGTCCCAGGAGGCTAGTAAACACATTCCTTACTTCAAATAGTACAGAGTTTAGATAAATTTATTACAATACCGGGGTACAAGCTCGAGAGAGAGCCAAATAGAGATGCGTAGTAGGAAAATACACTAGCCCAAGCCACAGGCAGAACTGGGTGCAGACACAGCCCTCTTAATCAAGCATAGCAGAAAAGAAGTCCTCGGCTGCTGAAAAACATAAATAAATCTGGGTGAATACACTAGGTATTCCGCAAGCCCACCCCGCTCCCGTAGAGAGAAAGAGACCTATGATGTACATGCTCGATTTGGTGGAGTTGTAGTCACTCATCATTTTCTTAGAGAGAGGCAGCTGCTTGAAGGTTTTCCCATGGTATTACAAGTAACCAAAAACTCAACCACCACTGAGCTTCCCGCTCCCGTGGCTTTATTTTCTTTTTCAACACCCAATGAAACACACCTTTTTCCTTGTTAAGAAACTTTAGTGTAAAAGCTCTAATTGCCATACCATACCAGACTCATCCATACCAGTGGACACGGACTATTCGAATAGGTTTCAACTCTGCGCAGAGGGGTACACTTTACCCACTAGCCCGGTTTCTGCGATCTCACCGTCGCGAGACCCGAATGCCGGACCTCTTTCCTTACTCGTGCATCCTAACCTTAACGGTTATCCGGAAGGAGTCAGGCCACCACCATGCCCAAACCGGACAAAACTTTCCCCCTCCTTATCCTCCCGGTGCTCCCCAGCCTTCTTAACCCTGGGGTTGGACCACACGAGTTCGGATTGAGTGACTGCCCACACAGTCTCGAGTGGTTGTACGACAAAGGAGTACATGTAGTGAAAATGACAAACCGGTCCTTATATGAGGGGACAATCCTTCTGCTCACGCCTAAACCAGCTGAGCCAACACCTTAGGCCCTCCCCTAAACCAGGGAGTCCCTGATCATCCCACTCCCAGGGTGATGAGGGTGAGTACCCTTCATCGCAAAACTTTTCAAGAAGAGACTTTATTAGGGGAAACACTTTGCCCTTCTTTCCAAACCACATTACGTATCCAGAAAGTATATGCTAATGCGGGCCATCTCTCACTCACAATGCAATATTCCCCCATGATTCCCGGCCTAGGCAGTAGTAGAGAGAATAGGTAATTTATGCATCAAGGGAAGGATGGACTTGCCTTCGTCGAAGCTTTCCTGGCACAGAAGACCTACTTCCGGAAGTTCGGGCTCTGGTCCCTCTTCCGGGGCTACGGGTTCCGGATCAACGATCCCCGCTTCTTCTAGGAAAACAGGCAATAAAACAATACATCAACAGGGATTTACAAATTATAGTGTGTCATTTTCTAACATCATTGTTGTATGAGATCTTTAGAAATTATTTGGATAATTTTTGGTGCATAAAATATTGAAGAATACTAATTAAATGGGAAAAAGGGGTGGAAAAGAAAAAGAGAAGGGAATTCCTCTTATCTGGGCCGGGGGCATGAATTTTGGCTGAGGCGCTTTCGGCCCAGCGGCGGCCCACGAGCGGGGGGGGGGGGGGGGGGAGAACGGCGCGGCCGTGGGGGGTGACGGCGTCGCATAGGGCCCACTTGCCAGCGAGAGAGGGGGGGAGAAGGGACGGCGTTACGGTTGACGGGGGGGTGAACTGGCCGTCCGCGGGGAGGACTCGGCCGCCGGTGGGCTTGGCGGCGGTTCGCCGCCGGTGGCCCGGTTCTTGGGCAATGTGTAGGCGCCTTAGCATGGGGAGGGGGTGGCGGACCTAGAGGTGGGCTCAATTTGGTCAGAGGAGGTCGGGAGGGGGCTGTCCGCGGGGAGGTGGCGGAGCTTCGCGGCGGGGTTGCCGTCGGTGAGCTCTGGGCGAGCAATCGGGGTGGGGGAGTGGTGTATTGCGTTTGCGGCCAAGTGAGGAAGCTGCTAGGCTAACTTAATCGCTCGCTGGGCCAACAGAGAGGGAGAGAGAGGAGAGGGGAGGAACTCACCGGAGAGGGGGGAGACGACGGCGCTTCGCGAATTGGGCTCGGGCGAGGGGAGGAGGGTAGTGGTCGAGGCTGGTGCGAGGAAGAAGGGGCTCGGGGCGAGCTTTTTATAGGCGCGCGGGGGCGAGGGGAGCGGTGGAGCTCCCTGACTCCGGCGAGCTTCCCGGTGCCGCCATTAATGGCGCACAGCGCCGCCGAGGGGACGCTACGGCGGGGCGGTACTGGCGAGGACGCTGGTCAAGGGGAGGAGGACGAAGCGGTGCCAATCTTTCCTGTGCGGCGAGGAGACGGCGGTGAAGAGACGGCGGTGAAGGGACGGCGGTGAAGGGACGGCGGGGCGTCGTATGCGGGGAGGACGACGAAGCGGCTGACCGGTGGGGCCGGTCTGCCAGTGGGAGCGAGCGCGCGAGAGAGGGCGGCTGGCAGGTGGGGCTGGCTTGACAGTGAGAGGGCGGCGGAGCGCGGAGCGGGCTGGCGCGCGCGCGGAGGCAGGCCGGGAGTGGGCCGAGAGAGGAGGAGTGCGGGCGCGGGAGGGGGGGGAGTCGCGGGTTTTGGGCCGAGAGTCGGCCCAGCAGGGGGAGGTGAAGGCTTTTCTCTTTTTCTTTTTACTTTCTAAATCCTATTTCCCATTTTGTATCTTTTTCTTTGGAACAAATTATTTTGTAGATACTCTAAGTGTTTAGAAAATAGAATCTAAGTGAGGTGCTTTTGTGATCAAACAAAATGTATGCACATGATGAAGGAAAATTTAGGGAAGGATTTTAGAATTAGAGGATGAAGGGAGGGGTAAAAGGTGGATTAGGGTTTCAAACCTAGATTAGGATTTTTGGGATGCTACACGCCCGAGGCCTTGGCTTCGCTCAGAAGCAACCCTGACTAAATCGCTACACCGACTGACCAAGTTGCAGGAGCATTTAACGCAAAGGTGGCCTGACACCTTTATCCTGACACGCGCCTCCCGGCAGAGCCGAAGTGACCGCCGTCACTCCACCGCTCTACTGACCAGTCTGACAGAAGGACAGCGCCGCCTGCGCCACTCCGACTGCAGTGCCACTCGACAGAGTGAGTCTGACAGACAGTCAGGCCTTGCCAAAGGCGCCATAGCGAACTCCGCTCCGCCCGACCCCAGGGCTCGGACTCGGGCTAAGACCCGGAAGACGGCGAACTCCGCTCCGCCCGACCCCAGGGCTCGGACTCGGGCTAAGACCCGGAAGACGGCGAACTCCGCTCCGCCCGACCCCAGGGCTCGGACTCGGGCTAAGACCCGGAAGACGGCGAACTCCGCTCCACCCGACCCCAGGGCTCGGACTCGGGCTAAGACCCGGAAGACGACGAACTCCGCTCCGCCCGACCCCAGGGCTCGGACTCGGGCTAAGACCCGGAAGACGACGAAACTCCGCCTCGCCCGACCCCAGGGCTCGGACTCCGCCCTGGCCTCGGCCAAACGATCTCCGCCTCGCCCGACCCGGGGGCTCGGCCTCGGCCTCGGCAACGGAAGACAGACTCGACCTCGGCTTCGGAGGAGCCCCCACGTCGCCCTGCCTAGGGCACAGGCCCGCCACGTCAACAGGAAGCGCCATCATCATCCTACCCCGAGCCGACTCGGGTCACGGAGAACAAGACCGACGTCCCATCCGGCCAGCTCCACCGGATGGGCAATGATGGCGCCCCACGAGCTCTGTGACGACGGCGGCTCCCAGCTCTCTTACAGAAGCAGGGCGACGTCAGCAAGGACTCGACCGCTCCAACAGCTGTCCCTCCGCCAGGCTCCGTCGCTCCTCCGACAGCCACGACATCACGCCAGCAAGGTGCCAAGACCTCTCCGGCTGCCACATTGGCATGTACCTAGGGCGCTAGCTCTCTCTCCGCTAGACACGTAGCACTCTGCTACACCCCCCATTGTACACCTGGATCCTCTCCTTACGACTATAAAAGGGAGGACCAGGGCCTTCTTAGAGAAGGTTGGCCGCGCGGGACCGAGGACGGGACAGGCGCTCCCTTGGGGCCGCTCGCTTCCCTCACCCGTGTGGACGCTTGTAACCCCTACTGCAAGCGCACCCGACCTGGGCGCGGGACGAACACGAAGGTCGCGGGACTTCCACCTCTCTCACGCCCGTCTCCGGCCACCTCGCCTCTCCCCCCTTCGCGCTCGCCCACGCGCTCGACCCATCTGGGCTGGGGCACGCAGCACACTCACTCGTCGGCTTAGGGACCCCCCTGTCTCGAAACGCCGACAGTTGGCGCGCCAGGTAGGGGCCTGCTGCGTGCTGACGAACAGCTTCCTGTCAAGCTCCAGATGGGCAGTCTCCAGCAACCTCTCCGGCCCGGGACGGTACTTCGTTTCGGGAGTCTTGAGTTCATGTCCTTCGACGGTAGCTACGACATGATACTTCTTCCACCGCCGCGCGACAACGACATTGGCGGCCGACAACCCGCCCGCCGGCGGCGGAATCGACGACATCTTCCCCGCGTGGTGGAAGAACAACATCCGAGCTCGCTCCGTTCTCTCCCCCGCCAACGGAGGAGGAGGCGGGGCCATCAAGGCCAAGCGGGAGGCCGCGCTTTGTCGGCCGTCGAGCGAATCGACGCCCCCGACGCCCCGACAGAAGGCACGCCGGACGTCGACCTCGCGTTCGTGACGAAGGCAAGCGCCGTCCCCCCGCGACACGCTGACCCCGAGCAAGAAGACGACGCCAGCGCGCTCGCGGAAAGCCTACAGGACGTCGCCCTCGTACCTGGGATGACGGTGCAACCAGTCCCCGGTGTGACTACGTCGCTCCTCGTCGACCAAAAGGTACCGACTAACTCCCATCTTACGTCATTTCGACTCGGCCTCAACCCGCCAAACGACCTCGCTTTGGCGGGCGCTCTCATTGAGGCGAGTGCAACCCCACTGGGGTTTCATATGCGGTCGCCTTGGGACCGGTTGACGGACGTCTCAACCTACGGGCCCTCTGGGTCCGAGGAAGATGACGATCCCAGCATCTGTTGGGATTTCTCCGGACTTGGCAACCCCAGTGCCATGCGGGACTTCATGACCGCATGTGACTACTGCCTCTTCGACTGTTCCGACGGAAGCCGCAGCCTTGACGACGAGAGCAGCGGCCCAAGCCGCGAATGTTTCCACATCGAGCTAGGGGATCCCTCCGAAGGCAACCATCTCGGTATGCCGGAGGACGGTGATCTTCCTAGGCCGGTGCCTCGCGCCGACATCCCACGGGAGCTAGCTGTGGTCCCCGCTCCGGCGGGGGGTTACGACCCACAACTCGAGCAAGTCCGCGAGGCGCAGGCCAGGCTCAACGAGGGAACAGGAGCGCTTGAGCCGATCCGTCGGGACGTCGGGCAGGTATGGGTGGGCCAACCCCTGGCCAGAGAAATACGTCACCTGCCCCAAGGTCTCCAGCACCGCGTCGCCAACGATGTCAGGGTCAGGCCGCCGCCCGCATCTAGCGGGGTTGGCCAGAACCTGGCAGCCGCAGCGATGCTCCTCCGCGCGATGCCGGAGCCATCAACCACCGAGGGTTGGCGAATCCAGGGAGAGCTCAAGAATCTCCTGGAAGGCGCTGCGGCCCGACGGGCCGAGAGCACTGCCTCCCGAAGGCAGGGGTACCCCTCAGAACCTCATGCCGCGACTTCCCGATTCATGCGGGAAGCCTCGGTCTACACCGGGCGCACGCGCAACACCGCGCCTGCGGCCCCGGGCCACCTCGGCAACGAGCCCCATCGACGCGACCGTCGGGCCCACCTCGACGAAAGGGTGCGCCGAGGCTACCACCCCAGGCGTGGGGGACGCTACGACAGCGGGGAGGATCGGAGTCCCTCGCCCGAACCACCCGGTCCGCAGGCCTTCAGTCGGGCCATCCGACGGGCGCCGTTCCCGACCCGGTTCCGACCCCCGACTACTATCACGAAGTACTCGGGGGAAACGAGACCGGAACTGTGGCTCGCGGACTACCGCCTGGCCTGCCAGCTGGGTGGGACGGACGACGACAACCTCATCATCCGTAACCTCCCCCTGTTCCTCTCCGACACTGCTCGCGCCTGGTTGGAGCACCTGCCTCCGGGGCAGATCTCCAACTGGGACGACTTGGTCCAAGCCTTCGCCGGCAATTTCCAGGGCACATACGTGCGCCCCGGGAATTCCTGGGACCTTCGAAGCTGCCGGCAACAGCCGGGAGAGTCTCTCCGGGACTACATCCGGCGATTCTCGAAGCAGCGCACCGAGCTGCCCAACATCACCGACTCAGATGTCATCGGCGCGTTCCTCGCTGGCACCACCTGCCGCGACCTGGTGAGCAAGCTGGGTCGCAAGACCCCCACCAGGGCGAGCAAGCTGATGGACATCGCCACCAAGTTCGCCTCTGGCCAGGAGGCGGTCGAGGCTATCTTCCGAAAGGACAAGCAGCCCTAGGGCCGCCCATCGGAAGAGGCTCCCAAGGCGTCTGCTCCGCGCGGCGCCAAGAAGAAAGGCAAGAAGAAGTCGCAATCGAAACGCGACGCCACTGACGCGGACCTTGTCGCCGCCGCCGAGTACAAGAACCCTCGGAAGCCCCCCGGAGGTGCAAACCTCTTCGACAAGATGCTCAAGGAGCCGTGCCCCTACCATCAGGGGCCCGTCAAGCACACTCTCGAGGAGTGCGTCATGCTTCGGCGCCACTTCCACAGGGCCGGGCCACCCGCCGAGGGTGGCAGGGCCCGCGACGACGACAAGAACGAAGATCACCAAGCAGGAGAATTCCCCGAGGTCCGCGACTGCTTCATGATCTACGGAGGGCATGCGGCGAATGCCTCGGCTCGGCATCGCAAGCAAGAGCGCCGGGAGGTCTGCTCGGTGAAGGTGGCGGCGCCAGTCTACCTTGACTGGTCCGACAAGCCCATCACCTTCGACCAGGCCGACCACCCCGACCATGTGCCGAGCCCGGGGAAATACCCGCTCGTCGTCGACCCCGTCGTCGGCAACGTCAGGCTCACCAAGGTCCTGATGGATGGGGCAGCTGCCTCAACATCATCTACGCCGAGACCCTCAAGCTCCTGCGCGTCGATCTGTCCTCCGTCCGAGCAGGCGCTGCGCCCTTCCACGGGATCATCCCTGGGAAGCGCGTCCAGCCCCTCGGGCGACTCGACCTCCCCGTCTGCTTCGGGACGCCCTCCAACTTCCGAAGGGAGACCCTGACGTTCGAGGTGGTCGGGTTCCGAGGAACCTACCACGCCGTACTAGGGAGGCCATGCTACGCGAAGTTCATGGCCGTCCCCAACTACACCTACCTGAAGCTCAAGATGCCGGGCCCCAACGGGGTCATCACCGTCGGCCCCACGTACAAACACGCGTTCGAATGCGACGTGGAGTGCGTGGAGTACGCCGAGGCCCTCGCCGAGTCCGAGGCCCTCATCGTCGACCTGGAGAACCTCTCCAAGGAGGTGCCAGACGTGAAGCGCCATGCCGGCAACTTCGAGCCAGCGGAGACGGTTAAGGCCGTCCCACTCGACCCCAGTGGCGACACCACCAAGCAGATCCGGATCGGTTCCGGGCTCGACCCCAAATAGGAAGCAGTGCTCGTCGACTTTCTCCGCGCAAACGCCGACGTCTTTGCGTGGAGTCCCTCGGACATGCCCGGCATACCGAGGGATGTCGCCGAGCACTCGCTGGATATTCGGGCCGGAGCCCGACCCGTCAGGCAGCCTCTGCGCCGATTCGACGAGGAGAAGCGCAGAGTGATTGGCGAAGAGATCCACAAGCTAATGGCAGCAGGGTTCATCAAAGAGGTATTCCATCCCGAATGGCTTGCCAACCCTGTGCTTGTGAGGAAGAAAGGGGGGAAATGGCGGATGTGTGTAGACTACACTGGTCTCAACAAAGCATGTCCGAAGGTTCCCTACCCTCTGCCTCGCATCGATCAAATCGTGGATTCCACCGCTGGGTGCGAAACCCTGTCCTTCCTCGATGCCTACTCAGGGTATCACCAGATCCGGATGAAAGAGTCCGACCAGCTCGCGACTTCTTTCATCACGCCGTTCGGCATGTACTGCTATGTCACCATGCCGTTCGGTTTGAGGAATGCGGGCGCGACGTACCAGCGGTGCATGAACCATGTGTTCGGCGAACACATCGGTCGCACAGTCGAGGCCTACGTCGATGACATCGTAGTCAAGACAAGGAAGGCTTCCGACCTCCTCTCCGACCTTGAAGTGACATTCCGATGTCTCAAGGCGAAAGGAGTCAAGCTCAATCCTGAGAAGTGTGTCTTCGGGGTGCCCCGGGGCATGCTCCTGGGGTTCATCGTCTCTGAGCGAGGCATCGAAGCCAACCCGGAGAAGATCGCAGCCATCACCAGCATGGGACCCATCAAGGACTTAAAAGGTGTATAGAGGGTCATGGGATGCCTCGCGGCCCTGAGCCGCTTCATCTCACGCCTCGGCGAAAGAGGTCTGCCTCTGTACCGCCTCTTAAGGAAGTCGAGTGTTTCGCTTGGACCCCCGAGGCCGAGGAGGCCCTCGGGAACTTGAAGGCGCTCCTTACAAAGGCGCCTGTCTTGGTGCCCCCAGCGGATGGAGAAGCCCTCTTGGTCTACGTCGCCGCGACCACTCAGGTGGTTAGCGCCACGATTGTGGTCGAGAGGCAAGAGGAAGGGCATGCATTGCCCGTTCAGAGGCCGGTCTACTTCGTCAGCGAAGTGCTGTCCGAGACCAAGATCCGCTACCCACAAGTTCAGAAGCTGCTGTATGCTGTGATCCTGACAAGGCGGAAGTTACGACACTACTTCGAGTCTCATCCGGTAACTGTGGTGTCATCCTTCCCCCTGGGGGAGATCATCCAGTGCCGAGAAGCCTCGAGCAGGATCGCAAAGTGGGCGGTGGAAATCATGGGCGAAACGATCTCGTTCGCCCCTCGGAAAGCCATCAAGTCCCAGGTGTTGGCGGACTTCGTGGCCGAGTGGGTCGACACCCAGTTGCCGACGACTCCGATCCAACCGGAGCTCTGGACCATGTTTTTCGATGGGTCGCTGATGAAGACAGGAGCCGGCGCGGGCCTGCTCTTCATCTCGCCCCTTGGAAAGCACCTGCGCTACGTGCTGCGCCTCCATTTCCCGGCGTCCAACAATGTGGCCGAGTACGAAGCTCTGGTCAACGGGTTGCGGATCGCCATCGAGCTAGGGGTCAGACGCCTCGACGCCCGCGGTGATTCGCAGCTCGTCATCGACCAGGTCATGAAGAATTCCCACTACCGTGACCCGAAGATGGAGGCCTACTGCGATGAGGTTCGACGCCTGGAAGACAAGTTCTTCGGGCTCGAGCTCAACCACATCGCTCGGCGCTACAACGAAACCACAGACGAGCTGGCTAAAATAGCCTCGGGGCGAACGATGGTCCCCCCAGACGTCTTCTCCCGGGATCTGCATCGACCCTCTGTCAAGACCGACGACGCTCCCGAGTCCGAGGCACCCTCGGCACAGCCCGGGGCACCCTCGGCACGGCCCGAGGCGCCCTCGGCACGGCCCGAGGCACCCTCGGCACAGCCCGAGGCACCCTCGGCTCAGCCCGAGGTACCCTCGGCCCCCGAGGGCGAGGCACTGGACGTCGAGGAAGAGCAGAGCGGGGCCACGCCTGATCGAGATTGGCAGGCCCCATACCTGCGATATCTCCGCCAGGGAGAGCTACCCCTCGACCAAGCCGAGGCTCGGCGGGTAGCACGACGCGCCAAGTCGTTCGTCTTGCTGGGCGATGAAGAGGAGCTCTGCCATCGCAGCCCCTCGGGCATCCTCCAGCGCTGCGTCTCCATCGCTGAAGGTCAGGAACTCCTGCGAGAAATACACTCGGGGGCTTGCGGCCATCATGCAGCGCCTCGAGCCCTTGTCGGGAATGCTTTCCGGCAAGGCTTCTACTGGCCAACGGCGGTGGCTGACGCCACTATAATTGTCCGCACCTGCGAAGGGTGCCAATTCTATGCGAAGCAGACCCACCTGCCCGCTCAGGCTCTGCAGACGATACCCATCACCTGGCCCTTCGCTGTATGGGGTCTGGACCTCGTCGGTCCATTGCAGAAGGCGCTCGGGGGCTATACGCACCTGCTGGTCGCCATCGACAAATTCTCCAAGTGGATCGAGGTCCGACCCCTGAACAGCATCAGGTCCGAGCAGGCGGTGGCGTTCTTCACCAACATCATCCATCGCTTCGGGGTCCCAAACTCCATCATCACCGACAACGGTACCCAGTTCACCGGCAAAAAATTCTTGGATTTTTGCGAGGATCACCATATCCGGGTGGACTGGGCCGCCGTGGCTCATCCCATGTCGAATGGGCAAGTAGAGCGTGCCAACGGCATGATTCTACAAGGGCTCAAGCCTCGGATCTACAACGACCTCAACAAGTTCGGCAAGCGATGGATGAAGGAACTCCCCTCGGTGATCTGGAGCCTAAGGACGACGCCGAGTCGTGCCACGGGTTTCACGCCGTTCTTCCTGGTCTACGGGGCCGAGGCTATCTTGCCCACTGACCTGGAATACGGCTCCCCGAGGACGAGGGCCTACACCGATCAAAGCAACCAAGCTAGCCGAGAAGAATCGCTGGACCAGCTGGAGGAGGCTCGGGACAGGGCCCTACTACACTCGGCGCGGTACCAGCAGTCCCTGCGACGCTACCACGCCCGAGGGGTCCGGTCCCGAGACCTCCAGGTGGGCGATCTGGTGCTTCGGCTGCGGCAAGACGCCCGAGGGAGGCACAAGCTCACGCCCCCCTGGGAGGGGCCATTCGTCATCGCCAAAGTTCTGAAGCCCGAAACATACAAGCTGGCCAACAATCAAGGCGAGATCTACGGCAACGCTTGGAACATCAAACAGCTACGTCGCTTCTACCCTTAAGATGTTTTCAAGTTATTCACATACCTCGCACCAACGCAAAGTTTAGTCATCAAGGAAGGGTCGGCCTCGCCTCGGCAAAGCCCGACCCTCCCTCGGGGGCTAAAAGGGGGAGACCCCCTCTGCGTCGAATTTTCTCTCGAAAAAAGGATCTCTTTTTAGCAGGATTTCTTTCGTGCTTCTTGACTACTTCGGAAAGCGGATCCTGGAAACGACGGAGTACACGTAAGCAGCCAAGGCTGACCGAGCCGAGGGACTCCTACGCCTCCGGGATACGGATACCTCACTCATCACCTTCTGCGATAAGTAACTCGCGTTCGGATAAAGTGACTCCGTGGACCGAACAAGTCTTCACGTTCGGAAGCTCTCCTGCCGAAGCAGTCCTTCAAGCTTTCTTGACTAAGTCGGGGACAGGGCCTCATGGACGGGTGAAAGTACGCGTAAGCGGCGAGGCCGACCGAGCCGAGGGATTCCCATGCCTCTGGGATACGGATACCTCACTCGTCCCTTCCGCGAGAAGCAACTCTCGCTCACACAAACATCCCTGTTACCGACAGAGAGTCCAGATGCTCGAAACAAGAGGAAAAAAGACGCAGCTTCGCAAGCACGGCGAGGGTGTGTTTTCTGGCCTCGGCGGCCGCAGAAGGCACACGCTACAAGACGATCTGATCCTGCAGGCTCGGGTCTTCACGCTGAAGGGAGCCGTAGCACCCTCGGCATCGACGACGTCTTCAGCAAAGTCCGACCCAGCCTCGGACGGCGGCGCGATCAAGGACTTCTCCGGGAATCCGGCCCGAGCAGGCGGCTCGGCCGGTTACCCCTGGGGCCTCGGCCAACCGGCTTCCTAGGGCGCCAGCCCGACCCAAGGCCTCGGCTGATCGACTCCGGCGTCGGCTCCGCTGACGGACAACCCGGCTAGGCTCCGGCCAACCAAGTTCCCATTCTCGAGCCAACTCCGCCTCTGTTCATACTGATATCGCTACCCCTGGCCTCGGCTCATCGAAGAGCGGCCGAGGGGTCTCTTTAACTAAGCTAGAGGAGCCCCAGACAACAAGGCCGATCGAGCCGAGGGATTCCTACGCCTCCGGGATACGGATACCTCACTCGTCACCTTGACACGGGGCGACTCATGCTTGGTGAAGCGGTTCAGATAATCAATAGGCGAGACTTAGTGCTCAAAAATGAGGAAAAAACACGGCTCCGTGCCAAAATTACATACATGTTCAGGCCTCGACAGCCACAATGAACAAAAAAACACTGGCATTCGAAGTGCCATTACAAACGGAACTCCGGTTCCCCTCCGCAGGTACGAACAACCCCACTCCGAGGGGGAAGGCCTGCGGAGCAACAGAAGAATGATGAGCGGCTCGCTGCCGCCCGTTCTAACCACGACGACAACCACCCCCGCCCCGGGCAGTGAAGAGGCTTAGGCAGCAGCTTCGGGGCAGGTGTCACGACAGGAGGGCTCTCCCCCGCTGAGGACGAGAACCATCCATTCAGGCCGGGAGACGGAGACCCAAGGCCACTGGCGCCCTACCTATCCCGGCATGGCTGGAGGAAGTCCCCGTGGGACTCAAGGACGCCGTTCTCCCCCAGGCGCGGGGGGAAGAAAAAGGCAGTCGACCCATGCGGGGGCAGCCCCCCGACTCGCCTCATCTTCCATCTTGGCCTGGATGACGAAAATCCTTGAGGCCGAGGGAGGAGTAGAGGCCGCAGCCTGACCCGCTTTCCCCACCGTCGAACTGGAGGTCACCATCTTGGGTGACCACCGGTGGCGGGGTGCGGCCAGGCTGCGTGATGAAAATCCTTGAAGCCGAACGATGGCTGAGAGGTACCAACTCCCATGGAGTTGCGTTCCTCCAACGAGGAGGCGGAAAGGCGGCGGATACCCCCCATCCGGGGGCTTGGAAGATGGAAAGACACGATGCATAAGGGAGGAAGAAGACAAGGTTGCCTTCTGAAAGGAGTCTCCCTCCTTTTAAAGGCAACTCTCCCTACGTGCGCCCCCAGACGCCACGGGCTGAGTCTTCTCCAACACGCTCCAAGGCCCTCCCCTGCGACTCGGGGGCTGGGTCCCGCATGTCATGCAAACCGGCTCAGGGCAGAAGAAGCCAAACCGCCGCGCGTGGTGCGCACAACCGCCCAACGGTTACAAGCGACCCCCCACTTTTGCCTAGACCAACGAGCGGAAGGGGCGGGCAGCCATGCAGGCGGCATGCAACCGCGCCAGGTGGACGCGCTTCTCCGACTTCTGACACGCCAGCTTGGAGGCCCAGGCCCACGCGTCAAGCAACCGGCGCGCCAGTTGCTGCATGCAAGCAACCGCACCGCCACTTGTGTCACCGTCGCGCCTCTTCGGTTGCGGAGCCTGTGCCGCGACTCGAGGCGACCAGCGCACGACCCAGCGGCGCCAGCTTGGCGCGACGGTCAATGCGGCCGAAAGTGGGCCGGCAGTAATGACGGTGGCAGGTGGACGGGAGCCGCAGTCACGTCGTCAGCCAGGCTCACGTCCCGTCCGGGGACAGCAAGGGTGCCTCCTCCCACGGCGTGATGACGGTGCACCCGTGACCCGTTCCTCGAACGGCTCGCGCACGCGCAACGGCCGCCCCGCCAACCACTCACCCCGTCGCATTAACTCCGCGGCGGGACGGGCGGCGATTCTGGCAGGAGAAGCGGACGACGCTTCGCCTTCGCCGCAATAACCGCGTCAAAAAAGGTACGCCACGTCGTTCGATTTCGTATCCTTTTCCTTTTTCCTCTTTCTCTATCTCTTGCAACAGGGACCGGGAAAGGGGGATACCCCGAAAAGGATCCTTCTCCGCGAAGGAACCGGGCTCCGAGCCCCCCCTACTGATCAGAGGTTCGAAGACTGGCCCTCCGAAGGGTTCAACAGTCGCCTCAGATCGCGTGGGCCCGACACCCACTACTGGTCAGGGGTCCGAAGGCCAGCCCCCCGAAGGGTTCCATGGCCGCCTCAGGCTACTCGGGCTCCGCGCCCATTACTGATCAGGGGTTCGAAGGCTGGCCCCCGAAGGGTTCACAGTTGCCTCAGACACCGAGCGAGGGATGACCAGGGGTACGTTCGATACATAACCGAGGCTCGGGCTGCGCTCCCGAGGTACCCTAGGACATTTCCGAGACCAGCGGGAACGATCTTGTAACGGAATCCCATCGGAGGGAGGCATCGAGCCCTCGGACCCCGTCGCCAGGGGACCGGGTCCGGCAAATCACCCGCAGGTACTTTTGGGCGTGCCTCTGGGCCCCTAGCCGACCCCCAACGAACAGGGCACGGACGTCCACTCGGATTACCCGCTTGCAGCTCACCGGAGACACCATGTTCGATGCCCATCGAGGGTAACATGGCGCACTCCCCCCTCCTCCTTGCGGAAAGGCGACGTAGGGGCGTATGTAAAAAGTCGAGTCTGTCCCTGATCGTCCTCTCGCCCTCTGCGGAGGCTCGGGGGCTGCTCTCGCAAACCCGGCTCCGGCCAAACCGTTGACAGCGTCAACATACCAGCCCGAGAGCTTGGGCCCCGACCGTGCACCCGGGCTACGGCCAGTTCGCATGAGGGAACGACCAGACCAGCCGAAGCATTACGCAAGGCATTAAGACCTCGAAGGAGTGTAACCACTCCTCCGAGGCCTCGGGGGCTACACCCGGCGGGTGCGCTCACGCGCACTCACCGGAACAAAATGCAACCGAGAAAGGCTGGTCCCCTTGCAAAAAAGTGCGACGAAAGCCTCCAAGCGAGTGCTAACACTCCCTTCGAGGCTCGGGGGCTACTGTCGGGGACCATAATTAGGGGTACCCTCAAGACGCCTAATTCTCAGCTGGTAACCCCCATCAGCATAAAGCTGCAAAGGCCTGATGGGTACGATTAAGTCAGGGATCAGTCCACACGAGTGACTCGATCACGCTTCACCCGAGCCTAGCCTCGGCCAAGGGCAGCCGACCTCAAAAGACTTCCGTCTCGCCCGAGGCCCCCCTTTTAACGGCGGACACACCTCCGGCTCGCCCGAGGCCTTGGCTTTGCTCAGAAGCAACCCTGACTAAATCGCCACACCGACTGACCAAGTTGCAGGAGCATTTAACGCAAAGGTGGCCTGACACCTTTATCCTGACACGCGCCCCCCGGCAGAGCCGAAGTGACCGCCGTCACTCCACCGCTCTACTGACCAGTCTGACAGAAGGACAGCGCCGCCTGCGCCACTCCGACTGCAGTGCCACTCGACAGAGTGAGTCTGACAGGCAGTCAGGCCTTGCCAAAGGCGCCATAGCGAACTCCGCTCCGCCCGACCCCAGGGCTCGGACTCGGGCTAAGACCCGGAAGACGGCGAACTCCGCTCCGCCCGACCCCAGGGCTCGGACTCGGGCTAAGACCCGGAAGACGGCGAACTCCGCTCCGCCCGACCCCAGGGCTCGGACTCGGGCTAAGACCCGGAAGACGGCGAACTCCGCTCCGCCCGACCCCAGGGCTCGGACTCGGGCTAAGACCCGGAAGACGACGAACTTCGCTCCGCCCGACCCCAGGGCTCGGACTCGGGCTAAGACCCGGAAGACGACAAAACTCCGCCTCGCCCGACCCCAGGGCTCGGACTCCGCCCTGGCCTCGGCCAAACGATCTCCGCCTCGCCCGACCCGGGGGCTCGGGCTCGGCCTCGGCAACGGAAGACAGACTCGACCTTGGCTTCGGAGGAGCCCCCACGTCGCCCTGCCTAGGGCACAGGCCCGCCACACCAACAGGAAGCGCCATCATCATCCTACCCCGAGCTGACTCGGGTCACAAAGAACAAGACCGACGTCCCATCTGGCCAGCTCCGCCGGATGGGCAATGATGGCGCCCCACGAGCTCTGTGACGACGACGGCTCCCAGCTCTCTTACGGAAGCAGGGCGACGTCAGCAAGGACTCGACCGCTCCAACAGCTGTCCCTCCGCTAGGCTCCGTCGCTCCTCCGACAGCCACGACATCACGCCAGCAAGGTGCCAAGACCTCTCCGGCTGCCACATTGGCATGTACCTAGGGCGCTAGCTCTCTCTCCGCTAGACACGTAGCACTCTGCTACACCCCCCATTGTACACCTGGATCCTCTCCTTACGACTATAAAAGGGAGGACCAGGGCCTTCTTAGAGAAGGTTGGCCGCGCGGGACCGAGGACGGGACAGGCGCTCTCTTGGGGCCGCCCGCTTCCCTCACCCGCGTGGACGCTTGTAACCCCCCTACTGCAAGCGCACCCGACCTGGGCGCGGGACGAACACGAAGGCCGCGGGACTTCCACCTCTCTCACGCCCGTCTCCGGCCACCTCGCCTCTCCCCCCTTCGCGCTCGCCCACGCGCTCGACCCATCTGGGCTGGGGCACACAGCACACTCACTCGTCGGCTTAGGGACCCCCCTGTCTCGAAACGCCGACACATCATACGAACTCCTAACCGGTAAAAAGCCCAACATTTCATATTTTAGAGTCTTTGGTAGCAAATGCTTCATTCTTATTAAAAGAGGTAGAAAATCTAAATTTGCTCCTAAGACTGTAGAAGGCTTTTTACTAGGATATGATTCAAACACAAGGGCATATAGTCTTTAACAAGTCCTCTGGACAAGTTGAAGTTTCTTGTGACGTTGTGTTTGATGAGACTAATGGCTCTCAAGTAGAGCATGTTGATCTTGATGAGATAGGTATTGAAGAGGCTCCGTGCATCGCGCTAAGGAACATGTCCATTGGGGATGTCTGTCCTAAGGAATCCGAAGAACCTCCAAATACACAAGATCAACCATCCTCCTCCACGCTAGCATCTCCACCGACTCAAAATGAGGATGAAGCTCAAGTTGATGAAGTAGAAGATCAAGTAAATGAACGACCTCAAGATGATGGCAATGATCAAGGGGGAGATGCAAATGAGGAAGACAAGGAGGATGAAGAGCAAAGGCCGCCACACCCAAGAGTCCACCAAGCAATCCAACGAGATCACCCCGTCGACACCATCCTCGGCGACATTCATAAGGGGGTAACTACTAGATCTCGTGTTGCACATTTTTGTGAGCATTACTCTTTTGTTTCCTCTATTGAGCCACACAGGGTAGAGGAAGCACTTCAAGATTCGGATTGGGTGGTGGCGATGCAAGAGGAGCTCAACAACTTCACTAGGAATGAGGTATGGCATTTAGTTCCACGTCCTAATCAAAATATTGTAGGAACCAAATGGGTCTTCCGCAACAAGCAAGACGAGCATGGTGTGGTGACAAGGAACAAAGCTCGACTTGTGGCCAAAGGATACTCCCAAGTCGAAGGTTTGGATTTCGGTGAAACCTATGCACCCGTAGCTAGGCTTGAGTCAATTCGCATATTATTGGCCTATGCTACTTACCATGGCTTTAAGCTCTATCAAATGGACGTGAAAAGTGCCTTCCTCAATGGACCAATCAAGGAAGAGGTCTATGTTGAGCAACCTCCCGGCTTTGAAGATAGTGAGTACCCTAACCATGTTTACAAACTCTCTAAGGCGCTTTATGGGCTCAAGCAAGCCCCAAGAGCATGGTATGAATGCCTTAGATATTTCCTTATTGCTAATGGCTTTAAAGTCGGAAAGGCCGATCCTACTCTATTCACTAAAACTCTTGAAAATGACTTGTTTGTATGCCAAATTTATGTTGATGATATTATATTTGGGTCTACTAACGAGTCTACATGTGAAGAATTTAGTAGGATCATGACACAAAAGTTCGAGATGTCTATGATGGGGGAGTTGAAGTACTTCTTGGGATTTCAAGTGAAGCAACTCCAAGAGGGCACCTTCATCAGCCAAACGAAGTACACTCAAGACATTCTAAACAAGTTTGGGATGAAGGATGCCAAGCCCATCAAGACACCCATGGGAACTAATGGGCATCTCGACCTCGACACGGAAGGTAAGTCCGTGGATCAAAAGGTATACCGGTCGATGATAGGTTCTTTGCTATATTTATGTGCATCTCGACCGGATATTATGCTTTCCGTATGCATGTGTGCAAGATTCCAAGCCGACCCTAAGGAAGCTCACCTTACGGCCGTAAAACGAATCTTGAGATATTTGGCTTATACTCCTAAGTTTGGGCTTTGGTATCCTAGGGGATCCACTTTTGATTTAATTGGTTATTCGGATGCCGATTGGGCGGGGTGTAAAATCAATAGGAAGAGCACATCGGGGACTTGCCAGTTCTTGGGAAGGTCCTTGGTGTCTTGGGCTTCAAAGAAGCAAAATTCGGTCGCTCTTTCCACCGCCGAAGCCGAGTACATTGCCGCAGGCCATTGTTGCGCGCAATTGCTTTGGATGAGGCAAACCCTGCGGGACTACGGTTACAAATTAACCAAAGTCCCTTTGCTATGTGATAATGAGAGTGCAATCAAGATGGCGGATAATCCCGTCGAGCATAGCCGCACTAAGCACATAGCCATTCGGTATCACTTTTTAAGGGATCACCAACAAAAGGGAGATATCGAGATTTCATATATTAACACTAAAGATCAATTAGCCGATATCTTTACCAAGCCTCTTGATGAACAAACTTTTAACAAACTTTGGCATGAGCTAAATACTCTTGATTCTAGGAACTTCTTTTGTTGATTTGCACACATAGCTCATTTATATACCTTTGATCATGTCTCTTTCATATGCTATGACTAATATGTTCTTCAAGTCTATTTCAAACCAAGTCATAGGTATATTGAAAGGGAATTGGAGTCTTCGGCGAAGACAAAGGCTTCCACTCCGTAACTCATCCTTCGTCGTCGCTCCGAGCCACTCTCCATCTTTGGGGGAGAGAGCAAAAGGACTTCGTCTTTGGTACAATCTTAACTCATTTATTTATGACCAAAGGGGAAGAAAGTACTTCAAGGGCTCTAATAATTCCGTTTTTGGCGATTCATGCCAAAGGGGGAGAGAGTATGAGCCCAAAGCAAAAGAACCGCACCACCACCAATTTCAAAAACTTAGTTTTTCAAAGAGTATTATCAATTGGTATCCCATTATGTTCAAAAGGGGGAGAAAGTAGTATTTCAAAAATGATATATCAAAACCCTCTTGAACACTAAGAGGCGGATCTCATTTAGGGGGAGTTTTGTTTAGTCAAAGGAAAAGCATTTGAAACAAGGGGAGAAAATTTCAAATCTTGAAAATGCTTTGCAAAATCCTATTCATTTACCTTTGACTTTTTGCAAAAGAACTTTGAAAAGGATTTACAAAATAGTTTGCAAAAACAAAACATGTGGTGCAAGCGTGGTCCAAAATGTTAAAAATAAAGGAACGATCCATGCATATCTTGTAAGTATTAATATTGGCTCAATTCCAAGCAACCTTTGCACTTACATTATGCAAACTAGTTCAATTATGCACTTCAATATTTGCTTTGGTTTGTGTTGGCATCAATCACCAAAAAGGGGGAGATTGAAAGGGAATTAGGCTTACACCTAGTTCCTAAATAATTTTGGTGGTTGAATTGCCCAACACAAATAATTGGACTAACTAGTTTGCTCTAGTGTATAAGTTATACAGGTGTAAAAGGTTCACACTTAGCCAATAAAAAGATCAAATATTGGTTTCAACAAAGGAGCAAAGGGACAACCGAAGGCACCTCTGGTCTGGGGCACCGGACAGTGTCCGGTGCACCAGAGGACTCCAACTCAAACTTGCCACCTTCGGGAATTTCCAGAGGCACTCCGCTATAATTCACCGGACTGTCCGGTGTACACCGGACAGTGTCCGGTGCTCCAAGGAAGAGCGGCCTCAGGAACTCGCCAGCTTCGGGAAACCAGAGCGGCTGCTCCGCTATAATTCACCGGACATGTCCGGTGTACACCGGACTGTCCGGTGTAACAGCGGAGCAACGGCTACTTCGCGCCAACGGTCACCTGCAGGCGCATTCAATGCACGCCAGAAGCGCTCAGGAGTCAGGCACGCCCATACTAGCGCACCGGACATTGAACAGTACATGTCAGGTGTGCACCGGACATCCAGGCGGGCCCAGAAGACAGAAGCTCCAACGGTCAAAATCCAACGGCATTGGTGACGTGGCTGGTGCACCGGACAGTCCGGTGTGCACCGGACTGTCCGGTGCACCATACGACAGACAGCCTCCACCAACGGTCAAGTTTGGTGGTTGGGGCTATAAATACCCCAACCACCCCCACATTCAAAGCATCCAAGTTTTCCAGCTTCCAACCACTATACAAGAGCTAGCATTCATTGCAAAGCACACCAAAAGAAATCAAATCCTCTCCCAACTTCATACAAAGCCTTAGTGACTAGAGAGAGTGATTTGTAGTGTTCATTTGAGCTCTTGTGCTTGGATCGCTTCTTTTCTTTTCCTTCGCATTCTTTCTTGTGATCAAACACTCACTTGTAATTGAGGCAAGAGACACCAATTGTGTGGTGGTCCTTGCGGGAAGTTTGATTCCCAAGTGATTTGAGAAGAGAAGCTCACTCGGTCCGAGGGACCGTTTGAGAGAGGGAAGGGTTGAAAGAGACCCGGCCTTTGTGGCCTCCTCAACGGGGAGTAGGTTTGCGAGAACCGAACCTCGGTAAAACAAATTCGCGTGTCACACTCTTTATTTGCTTGCGATTTGTTTTGCACCCTCTCTCGCGGACTCGTTTATATTTCTAACGCTAACCCGGCTTGTAGTTGTGTTTATATTTGTAAATTTCAGCTTCGCCCTATTCACCCCCCTCTAGGCGACTATCAGCGCGCACGCACAATACCGGTCGAGTGGCTGAGGGTGTGGGCCGGGATGTCAGTGGGAGATTGAAAGCGCAGTGCGAGCGGGTTGGGTCGGCCGAGCGAGGTGAGTAGTGGCCTGCGCGGAGTGGGGAGTTGGGCCGCCCAGGCAGATTCGGCCCACGCGGGGTAAGGTTCTTTCTTTCTCTTTCTTTTTCCTGTTTTGTTTTTTTTCACTCAAATTTATGTTTTGAATTCAAATTTGTTTATGGATTGCACACAGGGATCAAGTGCACAAATAAAAATTACTAGCCTAAAGTGATATATTTATTTATATATATATATATATATATTTCTTTAGTGCATATTGTTTCCCTTTTCTCCTCCTTTTTCCCATTTCCATTTTCAAACCCTAATCTCCTTTTGAGTTCCAATTCAATTTTATTATTAGTATATTTTGATTAATAGTGTTGCTATTATTATTATATGCACAACAAACAAAACTCTAATATGATGCACATGTTGTTTAGTTGACATTAGTCATTTAATCCTTTTAAATGGGGTTGTTCACATGCTTAGTTAAATTGAAACAAATCAAATAGGAGAATTATCTCCATTACCATGGTTTACAAATTTGGGTATTACAAATCCTACCCCCCTTAAAAATAATCTCATCCTCAAGATTTGTAAGGACAGAGATGTAAAAAGCTTTATTTATAGTTTAACCTTTAACTTCTTAATAAGTTTCATGTTATTTAGAAAGTGGTTATGAAAGCATGGGTATATATATGTATAGTCACCAAATGTGTGAGAAAAAAATGTCTTTAAAGCATGGATAGGCTTGGGTAGGACATAGTAGGGTAAAGAAGGACTCCATCATGCATAGCGAATCTTGATTCCTTTGGCGGTCCAACTTGATCTTTGAAGACTTGAGTTGATGCTTATCCTCCCTGGACATGGTTGGTCTTCTTTGGCCCTCAATCCTGGAGTTGCCATCCGAGTTAAGGACATATAGTTAGGATAGCCGGGGTACACGAGGTGGGTAGGTTTGGACAGAGTTTTAATTTGCTTTTTGAACAAATGGATTAGGCAACCTATGATGTAGGTTAGGTTGTTGTTTACGAACGAGTTAGTCCAATGTATTAATTTAGGGTAAGATATGTTTATAGAATTAGGGCCTAATTTTTTTTTGTTGTCAACATTATCTAACTTATTTAAGTAACTCAATTTGGATTAGATTATGTTAGACTAGGTTGGATCTAGATCAAATTGAAATAAGATAAAATCTTTTCAAGATAAGATGAATCTATTAAGATAAGAAAGAATCTTGTAAGATAAGACGAATTTATTAAACTAGATATATTTTATTAGGGGATATACTTAGTTTGTATAGTCCTCTTATGTTTTTTTATATTTATGCCTATACGTATATGTAGATATAATTGTGGACATTACTCCGCAACTTATCACACTCAATCAAAGATCCAAATCAGATAAGTATCATAAGAGCAAGCATTCAAGCATATAGATAAAAAAATAGTTTTGTTTTTGTTCCTAAGATTATGTATCCTAGTCTTGAAGTCACTTTAGGCATAGGATTTCAAAGTGTGAAATCCACATTTGTCTTTAGAAATAAAAGGTAAGAATAATCAGAGTAAGCAGAAATAGATGAGAAAGATTAAGAGAAGTTTAGAAAAGAATCAGAGTAGCAAAGGTAAGTAGATAATGGTTGTCCAGTTCTATCTAGGTTTCGTCCTACAGTCAACATTCCTCTGATACCACTTCTGTCACACCCGGATTTCAGGGGCACCAAGACCCGGGCGCGAACATAATCACCAGGTGTGCTAGGACCAAGTCTCACACATATGATGAATCATGGCACAGGATTGAATGTCACATCTTTACTACTTAACAGGAATTCTATATAAAATAAACAATTACATTATAAGGAGACAACGGTCCAGCAACCCAAAGTTGACTGGGAGACGACGACCTAGACCTCTCACGAGCTTGCCACAGCATCCTCCATGCGCCTCATCATGCGGTACCTGTTCTTGACCTGTGGGGGGTGTGAGACAGCAAGAGTGAGCTCACATACGTTCATCGCTCAACAAGTTGTGGGGAATAATGTGCATGAACTCGCCAAAGGTGGGAGCTCACGTGAAGTGTAAGGCTTACCAAAGAGGATGGTTAGAGCTGAGCATTTCTTTTAAAGTTGGTCAAAATTTTATTAGCAGTTACTAAGTATAAGTAAATACCAACCCAATTAAGTAGTAGAACAAAAGTAACATCATCAGATGCAATGCATATGATAAATTGAATTTAGTTCCATAAATTAATCATCAGAGAGTCCTGAGCTGCTCATGACAGTGAGCTCGGCTAGTATACCAGTTTTACACTCTGCAGAGGTGGTACCCTTTACCCACAAGTCATGTTACTCATCTGCCAAGGGATCACGACTTCCCATACACCTCTACCGAGGAGGCGAGGCAGGGTAACACTACGAGGCCTTTACAAAGTTCCACTAGCTTCAGAAAACCCGCTACAGTTTATAGGAAGCTCCAATGCAGGGTTCTTGCCTGACCGCCATCGCAGCAAAATCAACCAAGGACCTCCCTACACTGACCACTCCCCTACTGCCCTTGCCCCTTTCGGGTAAGGTAGTCCTCCACTAGCTTTCCTAATTAATCAGCCAAGGGCGTCCATAAACCCTTGTGGTGGCACATGTTTCTCAAGTTAAGCTCTATGTTCCAATTAACATTAATGATCTTGACATGAACATAAATAGGATAACAAAATAACTGGAACATAGATATGATAAATAATTATCCCAAATCCATGTAAAGCAATAGCAAACTACCCAAGTGATTCAGGGGTAAACAAGGTAATGAGATAAACAATCTAGGGTAACCTATTGGGTCCCATCAAAATTAACCTATGCAGATCATTATGATTAATTAGAACATGAGTGGGTAAAAATAAGTGATCAAGGGCACAACTTGCCTGGGACTTGAGATTCCAGGTACCAGGATGATCTTCAGATGACTCGTGACCTCACGCTAGTCGTAGCAATACAAACAAACATGGTATAGGTAGAATTAACATCACAACAATCATAAGAATAAACTGTGTAATAATAATCTACGCGAAGCTACGAGATCGCGGGATCGAGAACCGCTAAAATCGGAGTTACAGTTAGGAAGTTATGGTACTCGGAAGATCCACGTGGTTAAGTATAGAATAGACTAAGTGCAACATTTTAACCTATATTTTATGACAAAACAAAGTTACCAGATAATAATAAATATTATTGTGGAACTAATGCAACTAAAATAGATTTAAACGAAGCTATGGTTATTGAGTTACGAATTTCTGAAGTTAATTAGCACCTAGAATAGATTAATTCAATTGAACAATTTTAATTTAAGTTTCATGGTTAAACAAAGGTACTAGGTGATAAACAATATCTAAACAGAACAAATGCCATTGGAATGAATCAATTTGAAATTAATATGAATTTTCTATGAATTATACAAGTTTCTGTATTTATTTTTATATTAAAAATCTATTTTATAATTTCTTTTTCCTGTTTTACTGACCTCAGGACTGCGCGCACTAATACAGAATAACCCAGGGGCAAGAGCGCAAAAGTGTTTGTGACACAGCCACATCCGCGCAGGACGGCGGGTTGTTTTAACACAGGTGCAGGGGCTCTTTTGAAAAACGACCAGGGCCGAAGGGGGTAAGAACATGTCCCAGCCACCAGATCTAATCTGGACGTCCCAGATCAGTCCTATCATTGAAATGAACCGGTATGCATTCATAACCGTCTGATCGACGACCGACGACGCAGATTTAAAGTACTCCAACCCGCCCCAGATTCGCCCGATCGAGATCAAACGGCCCAGAACTGCCTATGCCGTGATCTAATCTCATCCGCTTAGCCACAATCCAACGGTCCACCCATTCTTCTTCCCCCCGACGCCAGAGCGTGACGGCGCCGCCCACACGCGCGGCGGAGCCATCGCCGGAGCACGCCAGATCGGGGCCACGATGCTCCTCGCACACATCAAGGCCATGGTTCGTAATGCGGATGGTGATTCGAATACGATGGAGCTACTCACCGTAGCTGGAGGGCAATGGAGGGAGCTGGCCACGGAGGACAGTGGATTCGCGGTCTCTGGTGAAGAAATCCCGAGCTCGGGCGCCCCCCGGCGCGAAATTCCGCCACGCCGACCGCACCACCAGCCCGGTCGAGTAGTAGCCAACCACCAGAGGTCCCGTGCGCACCCGGGGTCCCCAAGTGCACTTCAATTGGCCCCGACGACGGAGATCCCTGGCGGCGGCAAACTCCCCCGAGGTCGGCAATGATGGGACTGGGTGCATTGGGTTGGGGAGAACGAGGAGACTGCGACGCCCGATTTATACTCCGGTAGCGAAGTCCGAGCGAGGCACGAGGAGCTAGATCCCCGGCGGGGTAGTCGGTGCTCTGTTGCAACGGCATCGGAGAGACGGATCTGACAGACGTGGCCCGCAAGTCTGTGGCGCGGTTTGTGCGGCGTGGGGCTGACGCACCGGGCCCAAGTGTCAATGAGAGCGGAGAAAGGCGCGCACGCACAATACTGGTCGAGTGGCTGAGGGTGTGGGCCGGGATGTCAGTGGGAGATTGAAAGCGCAGTGCGAGCGGGTTGGGCCGGCCGAGCGAGGTGAGTAGTGGCCTGCGCGGAGTGGGGAGTTGGGCCGCCCAGGCACATTCGGCCCACGCGGGGTAAGGTTCTTTCTTTCTCTTTTTTTTTCCTGTTTTGTTTTTTTTCCTCTCAAATTTATGTTTTGAATTCAAATTTGTTTATGGATTGCACACAGGGATCAAGTGCACAAATAAAAATTACTAGCCTAAAGTGATATATTTATTTATATATATATATATATTTCTTTAGTGCATATTGTTTCCCTTTTCTCCTCCTTTTTCCCATTTCCATTTTCAAACCCTAATCTCCTTTTGAGTTCCAATTCAATTTTATTATTAGTATATTTTGATTAATAGTGTTGCTATTATTATTATATGCACAACAAACAAAACTCTAATATGATGCACATGTTGTTTAGTTGACAATAGTCATTTAATCCTTTTAAATGGGGTTGTTCACATGCTTAGTTAAATTGAAACAAATCAAATAGGAGAATTATCTCCATTACCATGGTTTACAAATGGGTATTACAATCAGGACAAGCAAAAGCATCTTTTGATGTCACCATCAAACAAACTGCTAACCTTGGTCTAGTAATAGCAACAAACTAGCTTCTTTCAGAAAAAATAACAATTTCTATATAGTATTCTACGTATGTGTATATGTAGGGATGGAAATGATCGGTGAACGTTAGAACTGTTTCCGTTTTCGCGTTTTTATCGGAAACAAAATAAAAAACGGTAGCTTCGAAAACGGAAACGATATTTCGGAAACATCAGAAACAAAAAGTTCGGTACGGAACACATACACCGGTAACAGGTCGGGATAAAATAGTTTATTTATTATTTATATATTTGTTCCCTTATGTTTACAAAAAAAATTAAAAAGACCGTGGAACAGCATTGTTATCCCACTCATTCTGATTACGAAAGAAAATGAAAGAAGGATGAGTTGGGCCGTCTGTCTCCTCGTGTTGACCATTAGCGAACACAAGTTAAAGCCCACGCGGCCCACTTCTCCAATCACACTTCACATCCCACGGCCAGAAATCTCGTGTGGAAGGAAAAGCTAGCCAACTACCATCAATCCGGTAAGGAACAGACTTTTTACGAACGGGCAGAACGGTAAGGGAGATGCAGATGCAGAGGCAAGGCAACCATTCAACCAGTGCACAGAAAGTTGACCTAGATCTTAGACAACTAGGTACATGGTACATTGCGGAGAGGTCACAAACGAGCTGTGTTCAACCGAAAGCACCTTGGCAGATCGACACTCCCGTTTCTGACTTCTGAGCAGAGTAGCTAAAGGAACCGAACTATATATATATACTCCAGCGTTCACGGAGCGCACGCACACACTGCCGACGACGGTAGGCGTAGCTATCCAGTCACAGTCACAGCTTGGAGTAGAGCTGCGGCGTGCACCACTTGAAGAAGGTCCCCGTGGGGAGCTCGGCGGGCGCCAGCAGCGCGAGCCGCGCGGCGACGTCGGCCGCCTCCTCGGCGGTGCGCTTCCCCCAGCCCTTGGTCATGCCCGTGCGCGTGAACCCGGGGCAGAAGCAGTTGACGCTCACGCGCGCGCCGCGCGCCTGCAGCCGCCGCGCCAGCAGCCGCGAGTAGGCGTTCAGGGCCAGCTTGGAGACCGAGTAGTCCGTCCACACCTTGGGCCAACCCTGCCCGCCCCACGTCCCGTCCTTCACCTGCGCCAGGAACCGCGACACCATCGCCTCTATCCCCGCCTCCGTCAGCCCGTCCTCGTCCAGCAGCAGCGCCCTCAGCGACGGGTCGCTCACCTTCTGCGTGAATTCAGAGAAAATTCGTACGTGAAACCAAAAGTTTTCATGGTGCATATGTTGCTCTAAAGCTGCATCCTGTGAACGGCCGCTCGCTGACGCCCTCCTGTGGCAGATTGTCTGACGTGCACACTAATAAATTTTAAACGTAAGTCGATGACGTCCTCCTGTGACAAGTTTTCTGACCTATTCTCGTCATGCACCTTGTCCGATCCTCCATTTCAAATGCCTTACTGTTTCCAGCCTGTCTTTGTTTTTCTTCTTCTGAATTGGAGACGTACGGCATTAGACGTAACACGTCGCATCATCTGGACTTGTCGAGTGTGGTGTGGACAATGTAAAGAGTAGCTAGCTAGTGTGGCAGGGCAGTGCATTTCGAATTTTTCTTCACAAAATTATCAAGACGACTCGTGACTCTACGGTCTACACCAAGATTGCCTCGTGGATTCACACTTCAAGATCATCCTTTTGTTTTAAACTGGCTGCATCTGCTGTTATTTTGTCATCTGTATATCCATGTCGCTATCTTCAATTAGTTATGTACCTAGTGAGCTAGGCACGCGACAAAGCAAGCAGGATATGCTTACTTTTCAAATTTGAAGGATTCGCTGCCAGTTCATCTGAAGAAAATACTGTAAACAGATGGGGGTGGCAGGGCACTTACGTTGAGAAGGCCAAGCTGGGAGCTGACGTTGAGGATCCTGCTGGTCGCCGACGACTGCCGGAACAGCGGCAGGAGCGCTTCGGTGAGCATCTTGGCCCCGTAGAAGTTGGTCCTGAGGACAGCCTCGGCGTGCTCCACGGAGTTGGTGTCGATCTCGTTAAACGACACGGCTGCGTTGTTCACCTGAAGCAGTAACGAACAAGAAAACAGACGAAACCTGACTTGAGCGACACCAGAAAGTTCAGTCACCCTCTAGCTAAAGAGCAAAGTGGAGCCGTTGGAGGGGAGGCTGCAATTGAAGGGAAAAAAAAAGAGATTTTGCCTGACTGCCTGAGCAAAAAAATGGCTACAGCACTGGCGGCCACTGACTGGTGTATTTGATAATACACGACGGCTTTCCCTCTCGGTCGGAGCGTCGAGTCTGAACTGGACTCATGAAAAGCTCTCTCTGATCATATCGGCTGATGACTCGATGGGCTACCACTACCACTCTACCATCATCTAAACGGATAGATACCGATTGGTAATACACGACGGCTTTCATTCCCTCTCGACCGGAGGGTCGAGTCTGAACTGAACGCATGAAAAGCTCTATCTGATCATATCGGCTGAAGACTCGATGGGCTACCACCACTACCAAGCTAAAGGATAGAGACCGATTGGACTGAACCTTGACAAGCGCAAACTCGAGTGGAGTAGACCGTGAGTCGTGCGACCGTACCAGCAGTATCATTCAGGAATGGACCGCCACTTGATGGCCGCTAGCACACCTAGCCTGACCCTGTTCACGCCAATAGCTCAACAGTAATCCATGGCTCAGACAGTCCGATCGTGCCATGCTTTCGCTTCCAATGGTTTTGTTTACTTTTCTCGAAAATAGTAGTATATGGTTTGAGTTTCATTTTCTGTGATTGGCAGCACAAATGTGTTCAGTTTTTTTTTTCAGGTAACATTTTATGCTTGCTACTTGCTAGAACGACCCTAGAACTAGTAGTGTCGTCGCTATCACTCACTCCAATGGACGTCCGGCAGCCGAAAGCTACTTGAACCAAACCCATACGAGGACGAGGGAATGGAAACCCTGTAGTACGATTTCTCCAGATCTGTCGTGGTTTGACTGCTCAGCTTGGTCTCCGGAGCCAAATGCCAATCACAGGCAACTACAGTAATGACGGCAACTGACTTCCTGGTCCGTCGTTACGGTCGTCCAGGTATCCCCGCGGCCGTCCGTTGGGCCGACGCGACGCTTTGATTCGTCTGGTCGCTGGCGTGTGCGCGGCGGGCCAGGAGAGCGTGGGGACGTCGTCATCGTCACTGCTGCTGGGAGGCGCAGGCAATAATGCTAGACACGAAATGCGGCGTGACACGAAATGGGAATGCTAATGCGGCGTGACATGAAACGGGAGGCGCGGCAGTATCCTGATCCGAAGCAACTAGCAAGCCGAGCGCGCGTACTGCCCATCTATTATTGGGCCATGGCGTTTCGGAGAGCGGGGCTCGGGGGGCCGGGGGAAGGTGATGACTTACCAGGATGTCGAGGCCGCCGAGGGCGTCGCGGATCCACGCGGCGAACTCGGCGACGGAGGCGGGGTCGGAGACGTCGAGCCTGCGGAAGACGACGGCGAGCCCGCGCGCGAGGAGCGGCGCCGCGGCGGCCTCCCCGCGCTCGCCGTCCCGCGCGGTGAGCACCACGGTGAGGCCGTGCTCGGCCAGGCGGGCGGCGAGCGCGTGGCCGATGCCGCGGTTCGCGCCGGTCACCACGGCCACCGTCTCCCTCGACCACCAAGCCCTGCGCGCGCGCGCGCGCGTAGGCAGCCAAGCCAAAGCAAACCCCCGTTAGGCGCTGCACACACCGAGACTCGAGGGAGGCGGTGAGAGACGAGAGGAGAGGAAGGTTACCCGGCAGGAGGCGACTCCTTGGTGCCCGAGTAGTCCATCGTCGCACACAGAGCTCGGGGGCTATGAGGGTGGCCAGCCGCAGACAGCGGGTAGGGAGGGGGACACCGTGCACCGCAGCAGTGAGGCGCAGTTATTTATACACGCGCGCGCTGGCGCCTCCGAGTGAGATAACTCTGCGGTGAGCCGGGACTGAGACTTGAGCCTTCAGCGGGGGGAGCCTACAGCCAGGCTAGTCACTAGTCGACCGCTTCTCTCTCGAAAAAGAGAGAAAAAAGACTAGTCGACCGGTAGAGGAGCACATGAGTTGCACTGCACATGCCGCGCGCGCGTACCTGCTCCGGCACCGTTCTTTTTTCGCCGAATGCCGAGCGACAAGCACGCACACGATTATTCAACTTTTCAACCAGTAGGCCGTAGGTACGCCCGTGGCTGCAGTTCGCCGATGAGCTCATCCTGCCGGCCGTCTTGTCATGCCTGCAACGGAAAACAAACCAAAGATAATAGGGAAATTTGGATCCATACCATTAAAAGATCACCACTTTGGATCAATACCATTACTATCTCACTTACATGTGGGTCCACATGAGTCAATGACATGTGAGGTCCATGGTATATATCTAAAGTTTGGATCTTTTAATGGTATAGATCCAATTGTTCCAAGATAAAAATGGCGTGGTGGGTGCGGTTCGGGTGCAGATATTTAGCGGATGACAAGACGGCCGCTGCGAAGGATGTCATTGTGTAAAAAAAAATGCATCTACATCTACCAGTGGATTTTAGGGATAAGTAGGACTGGTTTGGTAGACACAGAATTAAACGGGATTCATTGAAGAGAAATCCTCTTTCTATTTAAAATTTAAATAGAAAAAATGTTTCTCTCTCATAGATCCGTTTTAATTCTCTGTCCACTAAATCAAGCTGTATGATTTAAATAAAATCAATCATACCCGAGTTAGTCTCATGGAGACATTGTGTATGTAGAATGGTTTTATTTGAAGAAAACAGTGTTTATTTTTATGGATTTTAACATGTGCACGAATTGAAATGGTTTGACAAAAAGCAAAGATAGCAAGAAAAGACGTTCAAAGGACAATCAATAACTTAAGACATCGATTGACTATGGTTGTGGCGAAGAAGAGAGTATTTACATTTCGTCATCACTAATTACTATAGTTACTATACGAAGTTACATTATGAAGATAATTAAATCATTGTCGGGTCATTCGAAGAAAGTTACTTAAGTTCATTAGGATACATTCAAAAGTATTGAACTCGACCAAGTCACGTGCTCAAGATGGCTATGTTCAAACAACTAACATAATGGATAAGTTGGCATTCTCTAAATACAAAGACTAAAAGTATCAGTATGAGTTTGAGAAAGGTAAACTCAAGCGGTTTGAAATTTGTTTTTATTTAAACTTAAGCCAATGGTCATGTCTTACAACTAAGAAGGGCGCAACATGAGGATAGTTGATCGTCTATAAGTGTTCAAGCCAATTCATATCATGTTTGAGTGAAGAGTGGAAAGATCGCTAACGTTAGTGTGTTGTTGAGGTCATAGCGGATGGTCCGCATGGGCAACACACAATGACTTGTGGATTTTTTGGGACTTTTTTCAAAGAACTTTTCGAGAGGGGCCCTCGGGTTTATGTTTGCATGTTACAGAAAGTGATCTACAAGAGTTAGTTTAGAGTATATTGAAAGGGAAATGTGCCCTTGGGCCATTTCTAGGTGTTTTGGTGATTTAGTGTCCAATACAAGTGCCTAAGTGTCAAGTGGTGGACAAAGTACAAATCAAGTATAAAGGTATGTTTCTCAGACTTAGTACATTGTTTTAGAGACTAATGTATTGTGTCTAAGTACTGGAAACAGGAGAAATCGAATTGGAAGAGAGATAGCTTTGTTCAGCCAAAGTCAGCTCTGTCTGGGTGCACTGGAGTGTCCGGTGCCCCAGACTGGCTCAGGCGAACTTGCTGCTCTCGGGAAGAAATTAACGACGTACGGCTATAATTCACCGGACTGTCCGGTGAGCCAACGGTCGCCGGGTCAACGGTCGGCCGCTTAATCCGGGCGCGACGCGTGGCCGAGCCAATGGCTAGAAGGGGGCACCGGACTGTCCGGTGCGCCAACGGCTCCAAGGCGCCAACGGTCGGCTTCGCCAAATAAGGAAAGAGATCCGCACCGGACTGTGTCCGGTGGTGCACCGGACTGTCCGGTGCGCCAGTCGACAGAAGGCAAGAAATGCCTTCCTGGAATGCATTCAACGGCTCCTAGCTGCCTTGGGGCTATAAAAGGGACCCCTAGGCGCATGGAGGAGAACACCAAGCATTCTCAAAGCATTCCTAAGCACTAAGACATCGATTCCGCGCTTTTGATTCCTTGCGATAACAATTAGAGCTCTAGTTGAGTTGTGAACTCATTGAGTCGTGTTGTGAGCTCTTGTTGCGACTTGTTTTGCGTGGTGTTGCTGTGATTTCTTGTCTTGAGTGTGTTGCTCATCCCTCCCTTACTCCGTGCTTCTTTGTGAATTTCAAGTGTAAGGGCGAGAGGCTCCAAAGTGTGGAGATTCCTCGCAAACGGGATATAGTAAAGCAAGCAAAACACCGTGGTATTCAAGTGGGTCTTTGGACCGCTTGAGAGGGGTTGATTGCAACCCTCGTCCGTTGGGACGCCACAACGTGGAGTAGGCAAGCGTTGGTCTTGGCCAAACCACGGGATAAACCACTGTGCCATCTCTGTGATTGATCTCTTGTGGTTATTGTGTTTTGTTGAGACTCCTCTCTAGCCAATTGGCATTATTGTGCTAACGCCTAATCAAGTTTTTGTGGATTAAGTTTCAAGTTTCACAGGATCACCTATTCACCCCCCTCTAGGTGCTCTCAATTGGTATCAGAGCCGTTCTCTTCGCAAAGGGACTAATCGCCCGAAGAGATGGATCCTAAGTGGAAGGGAATTGTGATCAACGATAAAGAGAAGGAGTCCTTCATCAACGAGCCGAAGGATGACAAGCCTACCGACTCGGGCTCGGGCCACAAACGCAAAGATGGGAAGAAGAAGACAAGACACATCAAGGAGATCGTCTACTACGACGACAGCGATGAGTCCACTTCTTCCCAAAAGGACAACGACAACAACGACTACGACAAAAGAAAGACGGTTAATTCGAACTTTTCTTTCGATTACTCTCGTATTCCGCATAGCTCAAATGCACATTTGCTTTCCATCCCTCTTGGCAAACCTCCACACTTTGATGGGGAGGACTACGGATTTTGGAGTCACAAAATGCGTAGTCACTTGTTCTCTCTTCATCCAAGTATATGGGAGATTGTTGAGAATGGAATGAAATTTGATAGCTCGGATAGTCCTATATTTATTAATGAACAGATTCATAAAAATGCACAAGCTACTACTGTGTTGTTAGCCTCTTTGTGCAGGGACGAGTACCATAAGGTGAGCGGCTTGGACAATGCCAAGCAGATCTGGGACACCCTCAAGATCTCTCATGAGGGGAACGACGTCACCTTGCTCACCAAGATGGAGTTGGTAGAGGGCGAGCTCGGGAGATTTGCAATGATAAGGGGCGAGGAGCCAACCCAAACATACAACCGGCTCAAGACTCTCATCAACAAAATAAGGAGCTACGGAAGCACGCGATGGACGGACCATGACGTCGTTCGCCTAATGCTAAGGTCCTTTACTGTACTTGATCCACATCTGGTGAACAATATTCGTGAAAATCCTAGGTACACTAAGATGTCGCCCGAAGAAGTTCTTGGGAAGTTCGTGAGCGGGCGAATGATGATCAAGGAGGCGAGATACGTGGACGATGCATTGAATGGTCAAATCAATGAGCCTCAACCCTTTGCTCTCAAGGTAACAAGAAGCAAGGAGGCGCTACCTAGCAAGGTGGCACAAGTTGAGGCGGCATGGCTAAATGATGTAAAGATGGCTCTCATCATCAAGCGCTTCAAGACGGCGCTAAAGGGTCACAAGGGGCAGCCAAGCAAGACCAAGACAAAGGGGAAGCGCTCATGCTTCAAGTGTGGTAAGATTGGTCATTTTATCGCTAACTGCCCCGATAATGATAGTGACCAGGAACAGGGGAACAAGAGGGAGAAGAAGAAGGGATACAAAAAGGCTAAGGGCGAGGCACACCTTGGCAAGGAGTGGGACTCGGATTGTTCGTCATCCGACTCCGACAATGAAGGACTCGCCGCCACCGCCTTCAACAAGTCATCCCTCTTCCCCAATGAGCGTCACACATGCCTCATGGCGAAGGAGAAGAAGGTATGTACTCGAAACAATGCCACTTATGATTCTTCTAGTGATGATGAGTCTAGTGATGAAGAAATAGATTACTCTAGTTTGTTCAAGGGATTGGATAGAACTAAAATAGATAAGATTAATGAATTGATCGATGCCTTGAATGAAAAGGATAGACTTTTAGAGAAACAAGAGGACCTTTTATATGAAGAGCATGACAAATTTGTAGAGGCACAAAAATCTCATGCTTTAGAAGTTAAAAGAAATGAAATGCTTTCTTGTGAACTATCTTCTTGCCATAAGACAATTTCTAGCTTAAGGAGCATAAATGATGATTTGAATGCTAAGCTAGAAATAGCTAGTAAATCTAACTCTTGTGTAGAACATGTTATGATTTGCAATAGGTGTAAAGATTTTGACATTGATGCCTGTAGTGAACACCTAGTTTCAATTTCCAAATTGAATGATGAATTGGCTAGCCTTAATGACCAACTTAAGACTAGCAAGAATGAATTTGACAAGCTAAAATTTGCAAGGGATGCCTACACGATTGGTAGACACCCCTCAATTAAGGATGGACTTGGCTTCAAGAGGGAAGCCAAGGACTTAACAAGCCATAAGGCTCCCATCTCCGCCAAGGAGAAAGGGAAGACCCCTATGGCTAGTAGTGCTAAAAAGAACCATGCTTTTATGTACCATGATAGAAGACAGTCTGATAGGAGTTGTAATGCTTATGATGCTTTTGACTCTCATGCCATATTTGCTTCTAGTTCTTCCTATATGCATGGTAGAGATATGTCTAAGAGATATGTTGTTCATATGCCTAGGAGAAATGTTGTTAATGTTCCAAGGAAAATTAATGAACCTTCTACAATATATCATGCTTGCAATGCTTCATTTGCCATTTGTAGAAAGAATAAGAAGGTGATTGCTAGGAAGTTAGGGGCAAGATGCAAGGGAGATAAAACTTGCATTTGGGTCCCTAAGACAATTGTGACTAACCTTGTAGGACCCAACAAGAGTTGGGTACCTAAGACCCAAGCCTAAATTTGTCTTGCAGGTTTATGCATCCGGGGGTTCAAGCTGGATTATCGATAGCGGATGCACAAACCATATGACGGGGGAGAAGAAGATGTTCACCTCCTACGTCAAAAACAAGGATTCCCAAGATTCAATAATATTCGGTGATGGGAATCAAGGCAAGGTAAAAGGGTTAGGTAAAATTGCTATTTCATCCGAGCACTCTATATCTAATGTGTTTTTAGTTGAGTCTCTTGGATATAATTTGTTATCTGTTAGTCAATTATGCAAAATGGGATATAATTGTCTATTCACAAATGTAGACGTGTCTGTCTTTAGAAGAAGTGATGGTTCATTAGCTTTTAAGGGTGTATTAGACGGCAAACTTTACTTAGTTGATTTTGCAAAAGATGAGGCCGGTCTAGATGCATGCTTAATTGCTAAGACTAGCATGGGCTGGCTGTGGCATCGCCACTTAGCACATGTGGGGATGAAGAACCTTCACAAGCTTCTAAAGGGAGAACACATGATAGGTCTAACTAATGTTACTTTCGAAAAAGATAGACCTTGTGCAGCTTGTCAAGCAGGTAAACAAGTAGGAGGAGCGCATCACAGCAAGAATGTGATGACCACATCAAGACCTCTGGAGCTGCTACATATGGACCTCTTCGGACCCGTCGCCTATCTAAGCATAGGAGGAAGTAAGTATGGACTAGTTATTGTTGATGACTTTTCCCGCTTCACTTGGGTATTCTTTTTGCAGGATAAATCTGAAACCCAAGGGACCCTCAAGCGCTTCCTAAGGAGAGCTCAAAATGAGTTTGAGCTCAAGGTGAAGAAGATAAGGAGCGACAATGGGTCCGAGTTCAAGAACCTTCAAGTGGAAGAGTACCTTGAGGAGGAAGGGATCAAGCACGAGTTCTCCGCTCCCTACACACCACAACAAAATGGTATGGTAGAAAGGAAGAATAGGACGCTTATAGACATGACGAGGACGATGCTTGGAGAATTCAAGACCCCCGAGCGCTTTTGGTCGGAAGCCGTGAACACGGCTTGCCACGCCATCAACAGGGTCTACCTTCATCGCCTCCTCAAGAAGACGTCATATGAGCTACTAACCGGTAACAAACCCAATGTTTCGTATTTTCGGGTTTTTGGGAGTAAATGCTACATTCTAGTGAAGAAGGGTAGGAATTCCAAATTTGCTCCCAAAGCCGTAGAAGGGTTTTTGTTAGGTTATGACTCAAATACAAAGGCGTATAGAGTCTTCAACAAATCATCGGGTTTGGTTGAAGTCTCTAGCGACGTTGTATTTGATGAGACTAATGGCTCTCCAAGAGAGCAAGTTGTTGATCTTGATGATGTAGATAAAGAAGACGTTCCAACGGCTGCAATACGCACCATGGCGATTGGAGATGTGCGGCCACAGGAACAAAATGAGCGAGATCAACCTTCCTCCTCAACAATGGTGCATCCCCCAACTCAAGACGATGAACAGGTTCATCAAGAAGAAGCGTGTGATCAAGGGGGAGCACAAGATGTTCATGTGATGGAGGAAGAAGCACAACCGGCACCTCCAACTCAAGTTCGAGCGATGATTCAAAGGGATCATCCCGTCGACCAGATTTTGGGTGATATTAGCAAGGGAGTAACTACTCGATCTCGATTAGTTAATTTTTGTGAGCATTACTCTTTTGTCTCTTCTATTGAGCCTTTCAGGGTAGAAGATGCCTTGCTAGATCCGGACTGGGTGTTGGCCATGCAGGAGGAGCTCAACAACTTCAAGAGAAATGAAGTTTGGACACTTGTGCCTCGTCCCAAGCAAAATGTTGTGGGAACCAAGTGGGTGTTCCGCAACAAACAAGACGAGCACAGGGTGGTGACAAGGAACAAGGCACGACTTGTGGCAAAAGGTTATGCCCAAGTCGCAGGTTTGGACTTTGAGGAGACTTTTGCTCCTGTGGCTAGGCTAGAATCCATTCGTATTTTGCTAGCATATGCCGCTCACCATTCCTTCAGGTTGTTTCAAATGGGTGTGAAGAGTGCTTTCCTCAACGGGCCAATCAAGGAGGAGGTGTACGTGGAGCAACCCCCTGGCTTCGAGGATGAACAGTATCCCGACCACGTGTGTAAGCTCTCTAAGGCGCTCTATGGACTTAAGCAAGCCCCAAGAGCATGGTATGAATGCCTTAGAGACTTTTTAATTGCTAATGCTTTCTGATAGTCGCCTAGAGGGGGGGGGTGAATAGGGCGAAACTGAAATTCTCAAAAATAATCACAACTACAAGCCGGGTTAGCGTTAGAAATATAATCGAGTCCGCGAGAGAGGGCGCAAAACAAATCGCAAGCGAATAATGAGGTGAGACACGTGGATTTGTTTTACCGAGGTTCGGTTCTCTCAAACCTACTCCCCGTTGAGGAGGCCACAAAGGTCGGGTCTCTTTCAACCCTTCCCTCTCTCAAACGGTCCCTCGGACCGAGTGAGCTTCTTTTCTCAAATCACTTGGGAATCAAACTTCCCGCAAGGACCACCACACAATTGGTGTCTCTTGCCTCAATTACAAGTGAGTGTTTGATCACAAGAAAGAATGCGAAGGAAAAGAATGCGATCCAAGCTCAAGAGCTCAAATGAACACAACAAATCACTCTCTCTAGTCACTAGGGCTTTGTGTGGAGTTGGGAGAGGATTTGATCTCTTTTGGTGTGCTTTGCAATGAATGCTAGCTCTTGTATAGTGGTTGGAAGGTGAAGACTTGGATGCAATGAATGGTGGGGTGGTTGGGGTATTTATAGCCCCAACCACCAACTAGACCGTTGGTGGAGGCCGTCTGTTCGATGGCGCACCGGACAGTCCGGTGCACACCGGACATGTCCGGTGCCCCCGCCACGTCATCAGTGCCGTTGGAAATTGACCGTTGGAGTTCTGACTTCTGGGCCCGCCTTGATGTCCGGTGGCGCACCGGACATGCACTGTTCATTGTCCGGTGCGCCGGCATGGGCGACTCTGACTTCTGCGCGCGCTGCGCGCGCATTAAATGCCGTCGCAGGTAGCCGTTGGCGTGAAGTAGCCGTTGCCCCGAGGATGCACTGGACAGTCCGGTGTACACCGGACAGTCCGGTGTACACCGGACAGTCCGGTGAATTTTAGCGGAGCAGCTGAAGTGAAAACCCGAGGCTGGCGAGTTCCGGAGGCCGCCCTTCCTTAGAGCACCGGACATGTCCGGTGTGCACCGGACATGTCCGGTGTGCACCGGACAGTCCGGTGAATTATAGCGGAGTGGTCTCCGGAAATTCCCGAAGGCGAGCAGTTCGAAGTTGGAGTCCCCTGGTGCACCGGACATGTCCGATGGCACACCGGACAGTCCGGTGCGCCAGACCAGAGGAGCCTTCTGTTGCTCCTTTGCTCTTGTGTTGAACCCAACACTTGGTCTTTTTATTGGCTAAGTGTGAACATTTTGCACCTGTATAACTTATTCACTAGAGCAAACTAGTTAGTCCAATATTTGTGTTGGGCAATTCAACCACCAAAATTATACAGGAACTAGGTGTAAGCCTAATTCCCTTTCAATCTCCCCCTTTTTGGTGATTGATGCCAACACAAACCAAAGCAAATATAGAAGTGCATAATTGAACTAGTTTGTATGATGTAAGTGCAAAGGTTGCTTGGAATTGAGCCAATATAAATACTTACAAGATATGCATGGATTGTTTCTTCATTTTTTAACATTTTGGACCACGTTTGCACCACATGTTTTGTTTTTGCAAAAATCTTTTGTAAATCTTTTCAAAGTTCTTTTGCAAATAGTCAAAGGTAAATGAATAAGAGTTTGCAAGGCATTTTCAAGTTTTGAATTTTTTTCCCCCTGTTTCAAATGCCTTTCCTTTGACTAAACAAAACTCCCCCTAAATGAAATCATCCTCTTAGTTTTCAAGAGGGTTTTGATGATTCAAATTGAAAAACTATTTTCTCCCCCTTTTGAACTCAATAAGATACCAATTGAAAAATACTCTTGGAAAACACTAAGTTTTTGAAATTGGTGGTGGTGCGGTCCTTTTGCTTTGGGCTCAACCTTTCTCCCCCTTTGGCATGAATCGCCAAAAACGGAATCATTAGAGCCCTTCGAAGTATTTTCTCCTCCTTTGGTCATAAAATAAATGAATGAAGAGTATACCAAAGTTGGAGAGATGCTCGAAGTGACGGCGAAGGATGAGTAGTGGAGTGGAGTGGAAGCCTTTGTCTTCGCCGAAGACTCCAATTCCCTTTCAATATACCTATGACTTGGTTTGAAATACTCTTGAAAACACATTAGTCATAGCATATACAAAAGAGATATGATCAAAGGTATACTTGTGTGCTATGTGTGCAAACTAGCAAAAGAAATTTCTAGAATCAAGAATATTGAGCTCATGCCTAAGTTTGGTAAAAGTTTGTTCATCAAGTGGCTTGGTAAAGATATCGGCTAATTGATCTTTAGTGTTAATGTATGAAATCTCGATATCCCCCTTTTGTTGGTGATCCCTAAGAAAATGATACCGAATGGCTATGTGTTTAGTGCGGCTATGCTCGACGGGATTGTCGGCCATTTTAATTGCACTCTCATTATCACATAGCAAAGGGACTTTGGTTAATTTGTAACCATAGTCCCGCAAGGTTTGCCTCATCCAAAGCAATTGCGCGCAACAATGGCCTGCGGCAATATATTCGGCTTCGGCGGTAGAAAGAGCGACCGAATTTTGCTTCTTTGAAGCCCAAGACACCAAGGATCTTCCCAAGAACTGGCAAGTCCCCGATGTGCTCTTTCTATTAATCTTACACCCTGCCCAATCGGCATCCGAATAACCAATCAAATCAAATGTGGATCCCCGAGGGTACCAAAGCCCAAACTTAGGTGTATAAGCCAAATATCTCAAGATTCGTTTTACGGCCGTAAGGTGTGATTCCTTAGGGTCGGCTTGGAATCTTGCACACATGCAAACGGAAAGCATAATGTCCGGTCGAGATGCACATAAATAAAGCAATGAACCAATCATCGACCGGTATACCTTTTGATCCACGGACTTACCTCCCGTGTCGAGGTCGAGATGCCCATTGGTTCCCATGGGTGTCTTGATGGGCTTGGCATCCTTCATCCCAAACTTGTTTAGAATGTCTTGAGTGTACTTCGTTTGGCTAATGAAGGTGCCCTCTTGGAGTTGCTTTACTTGGAATCCTAAGAAATACTTCAACTCCCCCATCATAGACATCTCGAACTTTTGTGTCATGATCCCACTAAATTCCTCACATGTAGATTCGTTAGTAGACCCAAATATAATATCATCAACATAAATTTGACATACAAACAAATCATTTGCAAGAGTTTTAGTGAAGAGTGTAGGATCGGCTTTTCCGACTTTGAAGCCATTAGCAATAAGAAAATCTCTAAGACATTCATACCATGCTCTTGGGGCTTGCTTGAGCCCATAAAGCGCCTTAGAGAGCTTATAGACATGGTTAGGATACTTACTGTCTTCAAAGCCGGGAGGTTGCTCAACATAGACCTCTTCCTTGATTGGTCCATTGAGGAAGGCACTTTTCACGTCCATTTGATAAAGCTTAAAGCCATGGTAAGTAGCATAGGCTAATAATATGCGAATTGACTCAAGCCTAGCTACGGGTGCATAGGTTTCACCGAAATCCAAACCTTCGACTTGGGAGTATCCCTTGGCCACAAGTCGAGCTTTGTTCCTTGTCACCACACCATGCTCATCTTGCTTGTTGCGGAAGACCCATTTTGTTCCTACAACATTTTGATTAGGACGTGGAACCAAATGCCATACCTCATTCCTAGTGAAGTTGTTGAGCTCCTCTTGCATTGCCACCACCCAATCCGAATCTTGTAGTGCTTCCTCTACCCTGTGTGGCTCAATAGAGGAAACAAACAAGTAATGTTCACAAAAATGTGCAATACGAGATCTAGTAGTTACCCCCTTATGAATGTCGCCGAGGATGGTGTCGACGGGGTGATCTCGTTGGATTGCTTGGTGGACTCTTGGGTGTGGCCGCCTTTGCTCTTCATCCTCCTTGTCTTGATCATTTGCATCTCCCCCTTGATCATTGCCGTCATCTTGAGGTGACTCATTTGCTTGATCTTCTACTTCATCAACTTGAGCTTCATCCTCATTTTGAGTCGGTGGAGATGCTAGCGTGGAGGAGGATGGTTGATCTTGTATATGTGGAGGCTCTTCCTGTTCCTTAGGACACACATCCCCAATGGACATGTTCCTTAGCGCTATGCATGGAGCCTGTTCTTCACCTATCTCATCAAGATCAACTTGCTCTACTTGAGAGCCGTTAGTTTCGTCAAACACAACATCACAAGAAACTTCAACAAGTCCTGAGGACTTGTTAAAGACTCTATATGCCCTTGTGTTTGAGTCATATCCTAGTAAAAAGCCTTCTACAGTTTTAGGAGCAAATTTAGATTTTCTACATCTCTTAACAAGAATAAAGCATTTGCTACCAAAAACTCTAAAATATGAAATATTTGGCTTTTTACCGGTTAGGAGTTCATAGGATGTCTTCTTGAGGATTCGGTGTAGATACAACCGGTTGATAGCGTAGCAAGCGGTGTTGACCGCCTCGGCCCAAAACCGATCCGAAGTCTTATACTCATCAAGCATGGTTCTTGCCATGTCCAATAGAGTTCGATTCTTCCTCTCCACTACTCCATTTTGTTGTGGAGTGTAGGGAGAAGAGAACTCATGCTTGATGCCCTCCTCCTCAAGGAAGCCTTCAATTTGAGAGTTCTTGAACTCCGTCCCGTTGTCGCTTCTAATTTTCTTGATCCTTAAGCCGAACTCATTTTGAGCCCGTCTCAAGAATCCCTTTAAGGTCTCTTGGGTTTGAGATTTTTCCTGCAAAAAGAACACCCAAGTGAAGCGAGAATAATCATCCACTATTACAAGACAATACTTACTCCCGCCGATGCTTATGTAAGCAATCGGGCCGAATAGATCCATGTGGAGTAGCTCAAGCGGCCTGTCGGTCGTCATGATGTTCTTGTGTGGATGTTGGGTTCCAACTTGCTTCCCGGCTTGACATGCGCTACAAATCCTGTCTTTCTCAAAATGAACATTTGTTAATCCTAAAATGTGTTCTCCCTTTAGAAGCTTATGAAGATTCTTCATCCCAACATGGGCTAGTCGGCGGTGCCAGAGCCAACCCATGTTAGTCTTAGCAATTAAGCAAGTGTCGAGTTCAGCTCTATCAAAATCTACCAAGTATAGCTGACCCTCCAACACTCCCTTAAATGCTATTGAATCATCATTTCTTCTAAAGACAGTAACACCTACATCAGTAAATAGACAGTTGTAGCCCATTTGACATAATTGGGATACGAAAAGCAAATTGTAATCTAAAGAATCTACAAGAAAAACATTGGAAATAGTATGGTCAGGTGATATAGCAATTTTACCCAATGCTTTGACCAAACCTTGATTTCCATCCCCGAATGTGATAGCTCGTTGGGGATCTTGGTTTTTCTCATATGAGGAGAACATCCTTTTCTCTCCTGGCATGTGGTTAGTGCACCCGCTGTCGAGTATCCAACTTGAGCCCCCGGATGCATAAACCTACAAAACAAGTTTAGTTCTTGATTTTAGGTACCCAAACAGTTTTGGGTCCTTTGGCATTAGAAACAAGAACTTTGGGTACCCAAACACAAGTCTTGGAGCCCTTGTGTTTGCCCCCAACAAATTTGGCAACTACCTTGCCGGATTTGCTAGTAAGCACATAAGAAGCATCAAAAGTTTTAAATGAAATAGCATGATCATTTGATGCATTAGGAGTTTTCTTTCTAGGCAACTTGGCACGGGTTGGTTGCCTAGAGCTAGATGTCTCACCCTTATACATAAAAGCATGGTTAGGGCCAGAGTGAGACTTCCTAGAATGAGTTCTCCTGATTTTGCTTTCAGGATAGCCGGCAGGGTACAAAATGTAACCCTCGTTATCCTGAGGCATGGGAGCCTTGCCCTTAACAAAGTTGGATAAGTTCTTTGGAGGGGCATTAAGTTTGACATTGTCTCCCCTTTGGAAGCCAATGCCATCCTTGATGCCAGGGCGTCTCCCATTATAGAGCATACTTCTAGCAAATTTAAACTTTTCATTTTCTAAGTTATGCTCGGCAATTTTTGCATCTAATATTGCTATATGATCATTTTGTTGTTTAATCAAAGTCATGTGATCATGAATAGCATCAATATCAACATCTCTACATCTAGTACAAATGGAAACATGCTCAACACTAGATGTAGAGGGTTTGCATGAATTAAGTTCAACGATCTTAGCACGCAAGATATCATTATTATCTCTAAGATCGGAAATAGTGACATCAAAGTTTTTAGCCTTAGCAATCAAATTTTCATTTTCTACTTTAAGGCTAGCAAGAGAAATGTTTAATTCTTCAATCCTAGCAAGCAAATCATCATTATTATCTCTAGGATTGGGAATTGAAACATCACAAACATGAGAATCAACCTTAGCATTTAATCTAGTATTTTCATTTCTAAGGTTGTCAATGGTCTCATGGCAAGTGCTTAGCTCACTAGACAATTTTTCACATTTTTCTACTTCTAGAGCATAAGCATTTTTAACCTTAACATGTTTCTTGTTTTCTTTAATTAGAAAATCCTCTTGGGAGTCCAAAAGGTCATCTTTTTCATGAATAGCGCTAATCAATTCATTTAATTTTTCCTTTTGTTCCATGTTAAGATTGGCAAAAAGGGTAAACAAGTTATCCTCCTCATCACTGGCATTATCATCACTAGAGGACTCATATTTTGTGGAGGATTTAGATTTAACCTTTTTCCTTTTGCCGTCCTTTGCCATGAGGCACTTGTGGCCGACGTTGGGGAAGAGGAGTCCCTTGGTGACGGCGATGTTGGTGGCGTCCTCATCGTCGGAGGAGGAGTCGGTGGAGCTCTCGTCGGAGTTCCACTCCCGGCAAACATGGGCATCGCCGCCCTTCTTCTTGTAGTACTTCTTCTTTTCTCTCCTCTTTCCCTTCTTGTCGTCGCCCCTGTCACTGTCACTAGACATAGGACATTTTGCAATAAAATGACCGGGCTTACCACATTTGTAGCACACTTTCTTGGAGCGGGGTTTGTAGTCCTTCCCCCTCCGATGCTTGAGGATTTGGCGAAAGCTTTTGATGATTAAAGCCATCTCCTCATTGTCGAGCTTGGAGGCGTCAATTGGTTGTCTACTCGGTGTAGACTCCTCCTTCTCCTCCGTTGCCTTGAAGGCCACCGGCTGTGCCTCGGACGTGGAGGGTTCGTCAAGCTCGTTGATCTTCTTTGATCCTTTAATCATACATTCAAAACTCACAAAATTCCCGATAACTTCCTCGGGGGTCATTAGTGGGTATCTAGGATTACCACGAATCAATTGAACTTGAGTGGGGTTAAGAAAAATGAGAGCTCTTAGAATAACCTTAACCACCTCATGGTCGTCCCACTTTTTGCTCCCGAGGTTGCGCACTTGGTTCACCAAGGTTTTGAGCCGGTTGTACATATCTTGTGGCTCCTCCCCTTGGCGAAGACGGAAGCGACCGAGCTCCCCTTCGATCGTTTCCCGCTTGGTGATTTTGGTGAGTTCATCACCCTCATGCGCGGTCTTGAGTAGGTCCCAAATCTCCTTTGCATTCTTCAACCCTTGCACTTTGTTGTATTCCTCCTTGCTTAAAGAGGCGAGGAGTATGGTTGTGGCTTGAGAGTTGAAGTGCTCGATTTGGGCCACTTCGTCCGTATCATAATCCTCATCCCCTACAGAAGGTACCTGTGCTCCAAACTCAACAACATTCCATATACTTTTGTGGAGTGAGGTTAGATGAAATTTCATTAAATCACTCCACCTAGCATAATCTTCGCCATCAAAAGTTGGCGGTTTGCCTAATGGAACGGAAAGCAATGGAGTATGTCTAGATGTACGGGGATAGTGTAAGGGAATCTTACTAAACTTCTTGCGCTCTTGGCGCTTAGAAGTTACGGACGGCGCATCAGAGTCGGAGGTAGATGTTGATGAAGTGTCGGTCTCGTAGTAGACCACCTTCCTCATCCTTTTGTGCTTGTCTCCTTTCCGATGCGACTTGTGGGAAGAAGATTTCTCCTTCTTCTCCTTGTGGTGTGAAGAAGAAGATCTTTTCTCCTTCCGTTTGGAGGAGTCCTTCTTCTTCTCCTTCCTCTTGGTGCGGGACTCTTCCGATGAAGTGCTCCCTTGGCTCGTAGTGGGCTTGTCGCCGGTCTCCATCTCCTTCTTGGCGTGATCTCCCGACATCACTTCGAGCGGTTAGGCTCTAATGAAGCACCGGGCTCCGATACCAATTGATAGTCGCCTAGAGGGGGGGTGAATAGGGCGAAACTGAAATTCTCAAAAATAATCACAACTACAAGCCGGGTTAGCGTTAGAAATATAATCGAGTCCGCGAGAGAGGGCGCAAAACAAATCGCAAGCGAATAATGAGGTGAGACACGCGGATTTGTTTTACCGAGGTTCGGTTCTCTCAAACCTACTCCCCGTTGAGGAGGCCACAAAGGCCGGGTCTCTTTCAACCCTTCCCTCTCTCAAACGGTCCCTCGGACCGAGTGAGCTTCTTTTCTCAAATCACTTGGGAATCAAACTTCCCGCAAGGACCACCACACAATTGGTGTCTCTTGCCTCAATTACAAGTGAGTGTTTGATCACAAGAAAGAATGCGAAGGAAAAGAATGCGATCCAAGCGCAAGAGCTCAAATGAACACAACAAATCACTCTCTCTAGTCACTAGGGCTTTGTGTGGAGTTGGGAGAGGATTTGATCTCTTTTGGTGTGCTTTGCAATGAATGCTAGCTCTTGTATAGTGGTTGGAAGGTGAAGACTTGGATGCAATGAATGGTGGGGTGGTTGGGGTATTTATAGCCCCAACCACCAACTAGACCGTTGGTGGAGGCCGTCTGTTCGATGGCGCACCGGACAGTCCGGTGCACACCGGACATGTCCGGTGCCCCCGCCACGTCATCAGTGCCGTTGGAAATTGACCGTTGGAGTTCTGACTTCTGGGCCCGCCTTGATGTCCGGTGGCGCACCGGACATGCACTGTTCATTGTCCGGTGCGCTGGCATGGGCGACTCTGACTTCTGCGCGCGCTGCGCGCGCATTAAATGCCGTCGCAGGTAGCCGTTGGCGTGAAGTAGCCGTTGCCCCGAGGATGCACCGGACAGTCCGGTGAATTTTAGCGGAGCAGCTGAAGTGAAAACCCGAGGCTGGCGAGTTCCGGAGGCCGCCCTTCCTTAGAGCACCGGACATGTCCGGTGTGCACCGGACAGTCCGGTGAATTATAGCGGAGTGGTCTCCGGAAATTCCCGAAGGCGAGCAGTTCGGAGTTGGAGTCCCCTGGTGCACCGGACATGTCCGGTGGCACACCGGACAGTCCGGTGCGCCAGACCAGAGGAGCCTTCTGTTGCTCCTTTGCTCTTGTGTTGAACCCAACACTTGGTCTTTTTATTGGCTAAGTGTGAACATTTTGCACCTGTATAACTTATTCACTAGAGCAAACTAGTTAGTCCAATATTTGTGTTGGGCAATTCAACCACCAAAATTATATAGGAACTAGGTGTAAGCCTAATTCCCTTTCACTTTCAAGGTTGGGAAAGCCGATCCAACTCTTTTTACTAAGACTTGTGATGGTGATCTTTTTGTATGCCAAATTTATGTCGATGACATAATATTTGGTTCCATTAACCAAAAGTCTTGTGAAGAGTTTAGCAGGGTGATGACTCAGAAATTCGAAATATCGATGATGGGCGAGTTGAACTACTTCCTTGGGTTCCAAGTGAAGCAACTCAAGGACGGGACCTTCATCTCCCAAATGAAGTACACACAAGACTTGATCAAGCGGTTTGGGATGAAGGACGCCAAGCCCGCAAAGACTCCAATGGGAACCGACGGACACACCGACCTCAACAAAGGAGGTAAGTCCGTTGATCAAAAGGCATACCGGTCTATGATAGGGTCTTTTACTTTATTTATGTGCTAGTAGACCGGATATTATGCTTAGTGTATGCATGTGTGCTAGATTTCAATCCGATCCAAGGGAATGTCACTTAGTGGCGGTGAAGCGAATTCTTAGATATTTAGTCGCTACGCCTTGCTTCGGGATCTGGTATCCAAAGGGGTCTACCTTTGACTTGATTGGATATTCAGACTCCGACTATGCTGGATGTAAGGTCGATAGGAAGAGTACATCAGGGACGTGCCAATTCTTAGGAAGGTCCTTGGTGTCATGGAGTTCTAAGAAACAAACTTCTGTTGCCCTATCCACCGCTGAGGCAGAGTACGTTGCCGCAGGACAGTGTTGCGCGCAACTACTTTGGATGAGGCAAACCCTCCGGGACTTTAGCTACAATCTGAGCAAAGTCCCACTCCTATGTGATAATGAGAGTGCTATCCGCATGGCGGACAATCCTGTTGAACACAGCCGCACAAAGCACATAGACATCCGGCATCACTTTTTAAGAGACCACCAGCAAAAGGGGGATATCGAAGTGTTTCATGTTAGCTTGGAGAACCAGCTAGCCGATATCTTTACCAAGCCTTTAGATGAGCAGACTGAAAGTCGCCTAGAGGGGGGGTGAATAGGGCGAAACTGAAATTCTCAAAAATAATCACAACTACAAGCCGGGTTAGCGTTAGAAATATAAACGAGTCCGTGAGAGAGGGAGCAAAACAAATCGCAAGCAAATGAAGAGTGTGACACGCGGATTTGTTTTACCGAGGTTCGGTTCTTGCAAACCTACTCCCCGTTGAGGAGGCCACAAAGGCCGGGTCTCTTTCAACCCTTCCCTCTCTCAATCGGTCCCACGGACCGAGTGAGCTTCTCTTCTCAAATCACTTGGGAATCAAACTTCCCGCAAGGGCCACCACACAATTGGTGCCTCTTGCCTCAATTACAAGTGAGTGTTTGATCACAAGAAAGAATCAAGAAAGAAGGAAGCAATCCAGGCGCAAGAGCTCGAAAGAACACAAGCAAATCTCTCTCTCTAGTCACTAGGGCGTTGTGTGGAATATGGAGAGGATTTGATCTCTTTGGTGTGTCTAGAATTGAATGCTAGAGCTCTTGTAGTAGTTGGGAAGTAGAGAACTTGGATGCAATGAATGGTGGGGTGGTTGGGGTATTTATAGCCCCAACCACCAAACTTGACCGTTGGCTGGGCTGTCTGCTCGATGGCGCACCGGACAGTCCGGTGCACACCGGACAGTCCGGTGCCCCCTGCCACGTCATCACTGCCGTTGGATTCTGACCGTTGGAGCTTCTGACTTGTGGGCCCGCCTGGGTGTCCGGTGCACACCGGACAGGTACTGTTTGCTGTCCGGTGTGCCAGTATGGGCGCGCCTGACTTCTGCGCGCGCAGAGCGCGCATTAAATGCGCGGCAGAGAGCCGTTGGCGCGGAGATAGCCGTTGCTCCGGAGTCGCACCGGACAGTCCGGTGTACACCGGACAGTCCGGTGAATTTTAGCGGACTAGCCGTTGGAGTTTCCCGAAGCTGGCGAGTTCCTGAGGCCGCTTCTTCATGGCGCACCGGACACTGTCCGGTGTACACCGGACAGTCCGGTGAATTATAGCGCGAGTGCCTCTGGAAATTCCCGAAGGTGGCGAGTTTGCGTTGGAGTCCTCTGGTGCACCGGACATGTCCGGTGGTGCACCGGACACTGTCCGGTGGCACACCGGACAGTCCGGTGCGCCAAACCAGAGGTGCCTTCGGTTGGCCCTTTGCTCCTGTATTGAATCCAAATTTGATCTTTTTATTGGCTGAGTGTGAACCTTTAACCCCTGTATAATCTATACACTTGGGCAAACTGGTTAGTCCAATAAATTTGTGTTGGGCAATTCAACCACCAAAATTAATTAGGGACTAGGTGTAAGCCTAATTCCCTTTCAATCTCCCCCTTTTTGGTGATTGATGCCAACACAAACCAAAGCAAATATAGAAGTGCATAATTGAACTAGTTTGCATAATGTAAGTGTAAAGGTTGCTTGGAATTGAGCCAATATTAATACTTACAAGATATGCATGGATTGTTTCTTTCTTACTTAACATTTTGGACCACGCTTGCACCACATGTTTTGTTTTTGCAAACTCTTTTGTAAATCCTTTTCAAGGTTCTTTTGCAAATGGTCAAAGGTAAATGAATAGGATTTTGCAAAGCATTTTCAAGATTTGAAATTTTCTCCCCCTGTTTCAAATGCTTTTCCTTTGACTAAACAAAACTCCCCCTAAAGGAGATCCTCCTCTTAGTGTTCAAGAGGGTTTTGATATATCATTTTGAAATACTACTTTCTCCCCCTTTTTGAACACAATAGGAAAATCAATTGATAAATATTCAACACTAAGTTTTTGAAATCGGTGGTGGTGCGGTCCTTTTGCTTTGGGCTCATTTCTCCCCCTTTTTGGCATGAATCGCCAAAAACGGAATCATTAGAGCCCTCTAAGTCCGGTCCTTTAGCTTTTGGCTCTTACTCTCTCCCAAAGACGAAGTCTTTTTCTTTGATGCTCATTTCTCCCCAAAGAATAGAGAGTTGCTTGGAGTGATGGCGAAGTATGAGTTACGGAGTGGAAGCCTTTGTCTTCGCCGAAGACTCCAATTCCCTTTCAATATACCTATGACTTGGTTTGAAATACTCTTGAAAACACATTAGTCATAGCATATACAAAAGAGATATGATCAAAGGTAGATAAAATGAGCTATGTGTGCAGTCTAACAAAAGAAGTTGCGGGAATCAAGAATATTGAGCTCATGCCTAAGTTTGGTAAAAGTTTGTTCATCAAGTGGCTTGGTAAAGATATCGGCTAATTGATCTTTAGTGTTAATGTATGAAATCTCGATATCCCCTTTTTGTTGGTGATCCCTAAGAAAATGGTACCGAATGGCTATGTGTTTAGTGCGGCTATGCTCGACGGGATTGTCGGCCATTTTAATTGCACTCTCATTATCACATAGCAAAGGAACTTTGGTTAATTTGTAACCGTAGTCCCGCAGGGTTTGCCTCATCCAAAGTAATTGCGCGCAACAATGACCTGCGGCAATGTACTCGGCTTCGGCGGTTGAAAGAGCGACCGAATTTTGCTTCTTTGAAGCCCAAGACACCAAGGATCTTCCCAAGAACTGGCAAGTCCCCGATGTGCTCTTTCTGTTGATTTTGCACCCTGCCCAATCGGCATCCGAATAACCAATCAAATCAAATGTGGATCCCCGAGGGTACCAAAGCCCAAACTTAGGTGTATAAGCCAAATATCTCAAGATTCGTTTTACGGCCGTAAGGTGTGATTCCTTAGGGTCGGATTGGAATCTTGCACACATGCAAACGGAAAGCATAATGTCCGGTCGAGATGCACATAAATAAAGCAATGAACCAATCATCGACCGGTATACCTTTTGATCCACGGACTTACCTCCCGTGTCGAGGTCGAGATGCCCATTGGTTTCCATGGGTGTCTTGATGGGCTTGGCATCCTTCATCCCAAACTTGTTTAGAATGTCTTGAGTGTACTTTGTTTGGCTAATGAAGGTGCCCTCTTGGAGTTGCTTTACTTGGAATCCTAAGAAATACTTCAACTCCCCCATCATAGACATCTCGAACTTTTGTGTCATGATCCTACTAAATTCTTCACATGTGGATTCGTTAGTAGACCCAAATATAATATCATCAACATAAATTTGGCATACAAACAAATCATTGTCAAGAGTTTTAGTGAAAAGTGTAGGATCGGCCTTGCCGACTTTGAAGCCATTAGCAATAAGGAAATCTCTAAGGCATTCATACCATGCTCTTGGGGCTTGCTTGAGCCCATAAAGCGCCTTAGAGAGCTTATAGACATGGTTGGGATACTCACTGTCTTCAAAGCCGGGAGGTTGCTCAACATAGACCTCTTCCTTGATTGGCCCATTGAGGAAAGCACTTTTCACGTCCATTTGATAAAGCTTAAAGCCATGGTAAGTAGCATAGGCTAATAATATGCGAATTGACTCAAGCCTAGCTACGGGTGCATAGGTTTCACCGAAATCCAAACCTTCGACTTGGGAGTATCCTTTGGCCACAAGTCGAGCTTTGTTCCTTGTCACCATACCATGCTCATCTTGCTTGTTGCGGAAGACCCATTTGGTTCCTACAACATTTTGGTTAGGACGTGGAACTAAGTGCCATACCTCGTTCCTTGTGAAATTGTTGAGCTCCTCTTGCATCGCCACCACCCAATCCGAATCTTGTAGTGCTTCCTCTACCCTTTGTGGCTCAATAGAGGAAACAAACGAGTAATGCTCACAAAAATGTGCAACACGAGATCTAGTAGTTACCCCCTTATGAATGTCGCCGAGGATAGTGTCGACGGGGTGATCTCGTTGTATTGCTTGGTGGACTCTTGGGTGTGGCGGTCTTTGCTCTTCATCCTCCTTGTCTTGATCATTTGCATCTCCCCCTTGATTATTGCCGTCATCTTGAGGTGGCTCATTTGCTTGATCTTCTACTTTATCAACTTGAGCTTCATCCTCATTTTGAGTTGGTGGAGATGCTAGCGTGGAGGAGGATGGTTGATCTTGTGCATGTGGAGGCTCTTCGGATTCCTTAGGACATACATCCCCAATGGACATGTTCCTTAGCGCTATGCATGGAGCCTGTTCTTCACCTATCTCATCAAGATCAACTTGCTCTACTTGAGAGCCGTTAGTTTCATCAAACACAACGTCACATGAGACTTCAACTAGTCCAGTGGACTTGTTAAAGACCCTATATGTCCTTGTGTTTGAGTCATAACCAAGAAAAAAACCTTCTACAGTCTTAGGAGCAAATTTAGATTTTCTACCTCTCTTAACAAGAATAAAGCATTTGCTACCAAAGACTCTAAAATAAGAAATATTGGGCTTTTTACCGGTTAGGAGTTCATATGATGTCTTCCTGAGGATTCGGTGAAGATATAACCGGTTGATGGCGTAGCAAGCGGTGTTGACCGCCTCGGCCCAAAACCGATCCGAAGTCTTGTACTCATCAAGCATGGTCCTTGCCATGTCCAATAGAGTTCGATTCTTCCTCTCCACTACTCCATTTTGTTGTGGAGTGTAGGGAGAAGAGAACTCATGCTTGATGCCCTCCTCCTCAAGGAAGCCTTCAATTTGAGAGTTCTTGAACTCCGTCCCGTTGTCGCTTCTTATTTTCTTGATCCTTAAGCCGAACTCATTTTGAGCCCGTCTCAGGAATCCCTTTAAGGTCTCTTGGGTTTGAGATTTTTCCTGTAAAAAGAATACCCAAGTGAAGCGAGAATAATCATCCACAATAACTAGACAGTACTTACTCCCGCCGATGCTTATGTAAGCAATCGGGCCGAATAGGTCCATGTGTAGGAGTTCCAGTGGCCTGTCGGTCGTCATGATGTTTTTGTGTGGATGATGGGTACCAACTTGCTTCCCTGCTTGGCATGCGCTACAAATCCTGTCTTTCTCAAAATGAACATTTGTTAATCCTAAAATGTGCTCTCCCTTTAGAAGCTTATGAAGATTCTTCATCCCAACATGGGCTAGTCGGCGGTGCCAGAGCCAACCCATGTTAGTCTTAGCAATCAAGCAAGTGTCGAGTTCAGCTCTATCAAAATTCACCAAGTATAGCTGACCCTCTAACACTCCCTTGAGTGCTATTGAATCATCACTTCTTCTAAAGACAGTAACACCTACATCAGTAAATAGACAGTTGTAGCCCATTTGACATAATTGAGAAACGGAAAGCAAATTGTAATCTAATGAATCAACAAGAAAAACATTGGAAATGGAATGGTCAGATGATATAGCAATTTTACCCAGTCCTTTGACCAAACCTTGATTTCCATCCCCGAATGTGATCGCTCTTTGGGGATCTTGGTTTTTCTCATATGAGGAGAACATCTTTTTCTCCCCTGTCATGTGGTTTGTGCACCCGCTGTCGAGTATCCAACTTGAGCCCCCGGATGCATAAACCTACAAAACCATTTTAGTTCTTGACTTTAGGTACCCAAACAGTTTTGGGTCCTTTGGCATTAGAAACAAGAACTTTGGGTACCCAAACACAAGTCTTGGAACCCTTGTGTTTGCCCCCAACAAACTTGGCAACTACCTTGCCGGATTTGTTAGTAAGCACATAAGAAGCATCAAAAGTTTTAAATGAAATGGCATGATCATTTGATGCATTGGAAGCTTTCTTTCTAGGCAACTTGGCACGGGTTGGTTGCCTAGAGCTAGATGTCTCACCCTTATACATAAAAGCATGGTTAGGGCCAGAGTGAGACTTCCTAGAATGAATTTTCCTAATTTTGCTCTCAGGATAGCCGGCAGGGTACAAAATGTAGCCCTCGTTATCCTGAGGCATGGGAGCCTTGCCCTTAACAAAGTTAGACAAGTTCTTAGGCGGGGCATTAAGTTTGTCATTGTCTCCCTTTTGGAAGCCAATGCCATCCTTAATGCCAGGGCGTCTCCCATTATAAAGCATGCTACGAGCAAATTTAAATTTCTCATTTTCCAAGTTGTGCTCGGCAATTTTAGCATCTAGTTTTGCTATATGATCATTTTGTTGTTTAATTAAAGCCATATGATCATGAATAGCATTAACATCAACATCTCTACATCTAGTACAAATAGATACATGCTCAACAATAGATGTAGAGGGTTTGCAAGAATTAAGTTCAACAATCTTAGCATGAAGAATATCATTTTTATCTCTAAGACTGGAAACTGTAACTTTGCAAACATCATAATCTTTAGCCTTAGCAATCAAATTATCATTTTCTACTCTAAGGCTAGCAAGAGAAACATTTAATTCTTCAATCCTAGCAAGCAAATCATCATTATTATCTTTAGGATTGGAAGTTGAAACAATGCAAATATGAGAATCAACCTTAGCATTTAAACTAGCATTTTCATTCCTAAGGTTGTCAATCATCTCACGACAAGTGCTTAGCTCACTAGACAATTTTTCACATTTTTCTACTTCTAGAGCATAAGCATTTTTAACCTTAACATGTTTCTTATTTTCCTTGATTAGGAAGTCCTCTTGGGAGTCCAAGAGATCATCCTTTTCATGGATGGCACTAATTAGCTCATTTAATTTTTCTTTTTGTTCCATGTTAAGGTTGGCAAAAAGGATACGCAAATTGTCTTCCTCACCACTAGCATTATCATCACTAGACGATTCATATTTAGTGGAGGAGTTGGATTTAACCTTCTTCCTTTTGCCGTCCTTTGCCATGAGGCACTTGTGGCCGACGTTGGGGAAGAGGAGTCCCTTGGTGACGGCGATGTTGGCAGCGTCCTCGTCGTCGGAGGAGTCGCTAGAGCTTTCGTCGGAGTCCCACTCCTGACAAACATGGGCATCGCCGCCCTTCTTCTTGTAGTATCTCTTCTTCTCCTTTCTTCTCCCCTTCTTGTCGTTGCCTCGGTCACTATCACTTGATATAGGACATTTAGCAATAAAATGACCGGGCTTACCACATTTGTAGCAAACCTTCTTGGAGCGGAACTTGTAGTCTTTCCCTCTCCTTTGCTTGAGGATTTGGCGGAAGCTCTTGATGACGAGCGCCATTTCCTCATTGTCGAGCTTGGAGGCGTCTATAGGTTGTCGACTTGGTGTAGCCTCCTCCTTCTTCTCCTCCGTCGCCTTGAATGCAACGGGTTGAGCTTCGGATGTGGATGGATCATCAAGCTCGTTGATCTTCCTTGAGCCTTCGATCATGCACTCAAAACTTACAAAATTCCCGATAACTTCCTCGGGGGTCATTTTAGTATATCTAGGATTACCACGAATTAATTGAACTTGAGTGGGGTTAAGGAAAATGAGAGATCTTAGAATAACCTTAACCATTTCGTGGTCGTCCCACTTGACGCTCCCGAGGTTGCGCACTTGGTTCACCAAAGTCTTGAGCCGGTTGTACATGTGTTGTGGCTCTTCCCCTTTGCGAAGCCAGAACCGACCGAGCTCCCCCTCGATCGTTTCCCGCTTGGTGATCTTGGTGAGCTCATCTCCTTCGTGCGCGGTTTTGAGCACATCCCAAACCTCTTTGGCGCTCTTCAACCCTTGAACTTTGTTATACTCCTCTCTACTTAAAGAGGCGAGGAGTATTGTTGTCGCTTGAGAGTTGAAGTGCTCGATTTGGGCCACCTCATCCTCATTATAGTCTTTATCCCCCACGGATGGTACCTGTGCACCAAACTCAACAACATCCCATATACTTTTGTGGAGTGAGGTTAGATGAAATCGCATTAAATCACTCCACCTAGCATAATCTTCACCATCGAAAGTTGGTGGTTTGCCTAATGGGACGGAAAGTAAAGGTGCATTTTTAGAAATGCGAGGGTAATGTAGGGGGATCTTACTAAACTTCTTACGCTCTTGGCGTTTAGAAGTTACGGAGGGCGCATCGGAGTCGGAGGTCGATGTTGATGAAGTGTCGGTCTCGTAGTAGACCACTTTCCTCATCCTTTTGTGCTTGTCCCCTCTCCGATGTGGCTTGTGGGAGGAAGATCTCTCCTTCTTCTCTTTGTGGTGCGAAGAAGATTTCTTTCCTTTGTTGGAGGAACTCTTCTTCTTCTCCTTCCTCTTGGTGCGGGACTCTTCCGATGAAGTGCTCCCGTGGCTTGTAGTGGGCTTTTCGCCGGTCTCCATCTCCTTCTTGGCGTGATCTCCCGACATCACTTCGAGCGGTTAGGCTCTAATGAAGCACCGGGCTCTGATACCAATTGAAAGTCGCCTAGAGGGGGGTGAATAGGGCGAAACTGAAATTCTCAAAAATAATCACAACTACAAGCCGGGTTAGCGTTAGAAATATAAACGAGTCCGTGAGAGAGGGAGCAAAACAAATCGCAAGCAAATGAAGAGTGTGACACGCGGATTTGTTTTACCGAGGTTCGGTTCTTGCAAACCTACTCCCAGTTGAGGAGGCCACAAAGGCCGGGTCTCTTTCAACCCTTCCCTCTCTCAATCGGTCCCACGGACCGAGTGAACTTCTCTTCTCAAATCACTTGGGAATCAAACTTCCCGCAAGGGCCACCACACAATTGGTGCCTCTTGCCTCAATTACAAGTGAGTGTTTGATCACAAGAAAGAATCAAGAAAGAAGGAAGCAATCCAGGCGCAAGAGCTCGAAAGAACACAAGCAAATCTCTCTCTCTAGTCACTAGGGCGTTGTGTGGAATATGGAGAGGATTTGATCTCTTTGGTGTGTCTAGAATTGAATGCTAGAGCTCTTGTAGTAGTTGGGAAGTAGAGAACTTGGATGCAATGAATGGTGGGGTGGTTGGGGTATTTATAGCCCCAACCACCAAACTTGACCGTTGGCTGGGCTGTCTGCTCGATGGCGCACCGGACAGTCCGGTGCCCCCTGCCACGTCATCACTGCCGTTGGATTCTGACCGTTGGAGCTTCTGACTTGTGGGCCCGCCTGGGTGTCCGGTGCACACCGGACAGGTACTGTTTGCTGTCCGGTGTGCCAGTATGGGCGCGCCTGACTTCTGCGCGCGCAGAGCGCGCATTAAATGCGCGGCAGAGAGCCGTTGGCGCGGAGATAGCCGTTGCTCCGGAGTCGCACCGGACAGTCCGGTGTACACCAGACAGTCCGGTGAATTTTAGCGGACTAGCCGTTGGAGTTTCCCGAAGCTGGCGAGTTCCTGAGGCCGCTTCTTCATGGCGCACCGGACACTGTCCGGTGTACACCGGACAGTCCGGTGAATTATAGCGCGAGTGCCTCTGGAAATTTCCGAAGGTGGCGAGTTTGCGTTGGAGTCCTCTGGTGCACCGGACATGTCCGGTGGTGCACCGGACACTGTCCGGTGGCACACCGGACAGTCCGGTGCGCCAAACCAGAGGTGCCTTCGGTTGGCCCTTTGCTCCTGTGTTGAATCCAAATTTGATCTTTTTATTGGCTGAGTGTGAACCTTTAACCCCTGTATAATCTATACACTTGGGCAAACTGGTTAGTCCAATAAATTTGTGTTGGGCAATTCAACCACCAAAATTAATTAGGGACTAGGTGTAAGCCTAATTCCCTTTCACAGACCTTTTGCAAGTTGCGTAGTGAGCTAAATGTCTTAGATTCGCGGAACTTGGATTGATTTATAGCATACATGTGTTTATGCCCTTGATCATGTTCCTTAAACATTTTGTTGTTTCTTTATGGTGCTCAAGTTGTACAAGCACTCCCTGGACCTTACAAGTCTATTTGCAAGTGATGCACAAATTTAGGGGGAGATGTGCTACAACTTGACCCTTTGAGACTAACTGTGTGTTTGAGTTTGCTTAATTAAGTCTCAAAGGAGGTTTGAAAGGGAAAAGGTGGACTTGGACCATGCAAGACTTCCACTGCACTCCGATGAAAGAGTAACTTTTTCCAAGTTCATCTTTGTACTCTTATTGCCTTTTTACTCTTAGTTGAAGATTTTGGTAAGGCAATGGGGTTAAAGGGCCAAAATTGATCCCGTTTTGGTGCTTGATGCCAAAGGGGGAGAAAATAAGGCCAAAGCAAGAAATGGATCAGCTACCACTTGAGAAATTTTGAAAAAGTAGAGTTAGAGTTTTTGTTTGTCAAAATACTCTTGTTTGCCTCTTATTATCAAAAGTTAGTCTCTTGTGGGGAGAAGGATTAATTATGGGAAAAAGGGGGAGTTTTTGAAATCTTTGATCAATTTCTCTTGGAACAACTCTTGTTATGTCTCAACAAGTGTTTTTAACCTAGAGATAGGAAATTGAGTTTGATTTGCAAAAACAAACCAAGTGGTGGCAAAGGATGATCCATATATGCCAAATTTGATTCAAAACAAATTTGAGTTCTTATTTGAATTGATTTTATACTTGTTCTACTTGCTTTATGTTGTGTTGGCATAAATCACCAAAAAGGGGGAGATTGAAAGGGAAATGTGCCCTTGGGCCATTTCTAGGTGTTTTGGTGATTTAGTGTCCAATACAAGTGCCTAAGTGTCAAGTGGTGGACAAAGTAAAAATCAAGTATAAAGGTATGTTTCTCAGACTTAATACATTGTTTTAGAGACTAATGTATTGTGTCTAAGTACTGGAAACAGGAGAAATCAAATTGGAAGAGAGATGGCTTTGTTCAGCCAAAGTCAGCTCTGTCTGGGTGCACCGGACTGTCCGGTGGTGCACCGGACAGTGTCCGGTGCCCCAGGCTGGCTCAGGCGAACTTGCGGCTCTCGGGAAGAAATTAACGGCGTACGACTATAATTCACCGGACTGTCCGGTGTGCATCGGACAGTGTCCGGTGAGCCAACGGTCGCCGGGCCAACGGTCGGCCGCTTAATCCGGGCGCGACGCGTGGCCGAGCCAATGGCTAGAAGGGGGCACCAGACTGTCCGGTGTGCACCGGACAGTGTCCGGTGCGCCAACGGCTCCAAGGCGCCAACGGTCGGCTTCGCCAAATGAGGAAAGAGATCCGCACCGGACAGTGTCCGGTGGTGCACCGGACTGTCCGGTGCGCCAGTCGACAGAAGGCAAGAAATGCCTTCCTGGAATGCACTCAACGGCTCCTAGCTGCCTTGGGGCTATAAAAGGGACCCCTAGACGCATGGAGGAGAACACCAAACATTCTCAAAGCATTCCTAAGCACTAATACATCGATTTCGCGCTTTTAATTCCTTGCGATAGCAATTAGAGCTCTAGTTGAGTTGTGAACTCATTGAGTCGTGTTGTGAGCTCTTGTTGCGACTTGTTTGCATGGTGTTGCTGTGATTTCTTGTCTTGAGTGTGTTGCTCATCCCTCCCTTACTCCGTGCTTCTTTATCAATTTCAAGTGTAAGGGCGAGAGGCTCCAAAGTGTGGAGATTCCTCGCAAACGGGATATAGTAAAGCAAGCAAAACACCGTGGTATTCAAGTGGGTCTTTGGACCGCTTGAGAGGGGTTGATTGCAACCCTCGTCCGTTGGGACGCCACAACGTGGAGTAGGCAAGCGTTGGTCTTGGCCGAACCACGGGATAAACCACTGTGCCATCTCTGTGATTGATCTCTTGTGGTTATTGTGTTTTGTTGAGACTCCTCTCTAGCCAATTGATATTATTGTGCTAACGCCTAATCAAGTTTTTGTGGATTAAGTTTCAAGTTTCACAGGATCACCTATTCACCCCCTCTAGGTGCTCTTATATATCCCTGTATAGACCGACTCAATGTCGGGTCAAAGGAGGTTGCTAAGCCACGGGGCCCAGTAGTAGTAACAATTCCTCGATGGGCCTTGAAGTCAGCCTAATGTGTTAGGATTCTCGACCATGTCTTAGGAGCAACTAGAGGTATGACCTTTCCTAGACGTTGATAAACTTGATGATTTATCGTCATCAATAGAGGGAACAATATAATATAACCCTAATCAATCTTCGTTAGTGAGATTTAACTCAATTTACCTATAATAACACACATTAGTACAATAATTTTAAGCGGTTGTTAATCAATAAACTTCAACTAGGAGAATATTATTTTACATAAAAACAAAGTTGTAGCTAAATGTCGAAAGCTATTGTATTTAATGTGTGTTTGTATAGCTACAACTTTGTTTTTAGCTACAACCTTGTTTTTATGTAACTAATCTATTGTGTTGGAGGTGTTAGACTTTAAAGACTGCTTAATATTCTTTAATTACTTAATGCTTCTCTTGGGGATATTATTTTACTTCGATTTGAGTTTGCTAGCTAGGTAATGAAAATCCTCTTCTAACAACAACATCTATATCTAATTTGTAATTTTTTTGAGAAACATCTATTTATTTACTCTCTTTGGACGACGTTCTCACCCTTTCACCCCAAAGCGAGACTGTGGCTAATGGTTTGAAATCAGTAGAATTAGGGTGGGTGTGGTTTAGCTTCTTGAATCAAATTCAATGCAAAAAAATCTGGAATCTCAACCAAACAAGTATAATAGCAGAATATGTTTCTAAAGAAACTATAGATTTATCTAGTTAAATTCAGAATCACCTTCACAAAAGGAATCCAGTTAACCCCGTTCGCCGAGTGTCAACGGGAATTAGTATGACACCCACCCCCAAACAGGAATTAGTATGACAGCCACCCACTTCTTGTTACGCCGTACCATCTTGACTGGCGTGTCACAATTCTAGCTGAATGAGAAAATTGCCCACGATAACCAGAGCGACCCTTTTAGACCTCCAGAAAGTTCATCCCCAGGAAGACCTTCGTTTCGTAACGCTTTTGATCTTAGACAACTGGACTCTAGCTACGCCTCGTAGGCGGTTAGGCGCCCACGGCCGGCCGGTGACATCCTCCGATCCACCCAGTTACTCAAAGCGAGCCAGAGCCACTAGAGCACAGTAGCTAATCTTGGTCGGCAAGTGCAGTTCACCGTCACGCGGCAGCATTAGAACGTTAGGTGGTCACTATTTTGTAGTACTACAATATTCCAATCGATTAGTAGTGTAGCTCTGCGCTACTGGCTGTGGAGGATGGACGGAGACGGCATAGTTTAGTGACAACACCGACCGTGTGTTTGGCGACCTAGCTCGGCATACAAAAAAAAAATACAAAGCACGCCCGTCGTGGAGCAGCTCAACCGACACCTGACCTGATGAGATTAGATCATCAGCTGAAAAGCCTTTGCCTAACCAGCAGGCGCAACTTTCTGGGGACACTTTGAGGCAGCGCGCTCCTGTGGCCGGTTCCTGCCGTGCCGGCTGCCGTTGCCAAGTCCCGTACCGGGAGGGAACTGGGGCCCTGGCGTGGCAAGTGGGTGGTAGCCACCGCCGCCGTCTCAGTGGCTGCTCCATCAGCTGCCGGTTTCGGCGGGGGACACATGAGGGGTGTCGATGTGTGCGTGGGATCGATCCGGTTAGCTTTTCTTTCGTCTTCAGGTCTGAAATGGAGGCGACCGTGCTCAGTGATCCCCCAACAGGTCGCGGTCTCGGGTGCCTGTCGCTCGGCGCCTTGGCCCATCTCCGAGCTCCAGCTGTCTGCACAGTGGCCCGACCCACCTGGCATCATTCCCCGCACGTAATCGTCGAAGATGGCATAGTTGGGGTTAAATTTCCCCGAGGAAGCGCGCCAAGATCAGTGGAATTCAGATGTTTCGGCGCAGTCTCGTTGAAATTACATCCAAGCCGAGCAAGGTCATCAATGTCCAAGTTCCACTGCAGAAAACCCAAGTCTTTTTTACTCTCTACCTTGACTGAAGGGGCAGAGCCGCAGGGGCAGCCAACACACACACACACACACGGGAATACTGATAGGCCATTGTCAAGACGGATGTGTATGCTTGTTCTTTATTGAAAATTTTGACAAAAGAGGTTGGAGCATACGACTAAATTGCAATGTTTGGGAGCTCACTGAAAACAAAAAGGCCCTGTGTAACAGCGTATTCGCTTCCCTAGATGCTGGCTCCCCCGTCTCCCAAATTAAAATTGCAGGTATCTTCGGTGTGCCACATTCCAGTTCCAGGTGATAACAACATGACGCAGCCCGAACGGTCAGATCAAATAAGCCACTCAAATCTCGACAGAGATTCAGGCTGCTTAACGGTGAGTACTCGTTGTTTTAGTTCAGATCTCGTCAGAATTCAAACTGCTCGATCGCAATACAGTGCAAATTTCACATATATAATTATATAAATATAACAGCGTTACAAATATGACATTACAAAACCACATAATAAACAAATAAACGAATCACAACATTGTGCATCCCGTCCCCCCACATAGTTCTATAACACTCGACGCTTGATTTCCCTTCCAAAAACTCATGGTCCACTTCAGACCTGGAAGGGCCAGGGCCAGGTGCCGGCGCCGTCCTCGCCGCCGACCTTGGCGCTGCGGCGCATGGGGTTGCCGCCGCACTCCCTGTCGACGTAGACGTAGTACCTGAGCACGAAGGCGAGCGCGAGCGCGACCCACTCGAGGCAGAAGATGCCGACGCCGAGGCCGCCGACCATGCGGAGGATGACGGCACCGTCCTCCTCGCGGACGTACGACTTGAGGCCGTCGGAGAGGAACTCCGACGTGCGGGAGAAGGCGAGCACGGCGGCGGCGCCCTGCAGGATGGAGACGACGACGGTGGCGGACATGTGGACGGTGTAGCAGCGGCCGCGCGGAGGGTCCGGCGCCGCGATGACGGCGCACCCGGCCACGGCGGCGGCCACCGTGAGCGCGTGCAGCAGGATGAGGAGGAAGCCGTCGACGGAGGGGGCCAGGCGGAGCGAGAGCGTGAGGAAGCCGCACCCGGAGGCGCAGCCCAGGATGAGATAGTTGGACACGAGGAACGCGCGGCGCGCGCGCCGGTGCTGCGGGGAAGCCGAGTCCCGCGCGGGCGGTGCGATCACCGAGAGGCCGCCCATGATGGAACCGGGATGGGAGAGGGAGCAGCAGGGATGGGAGGCAGTGGAGTGGAGGAGAGCAGTGGAGTGTGGTGCGGAGGAACGGCGTGGGGGAGATGTTTAAATGGAGGTTGCGGCATGCATTGGATTCGACCGTTTGAGGAGGAGACGGGGACGAGGGGCAACTGGCAAGGCGACGCGCGCAACGGCTAGTTTGGCGCGCGGCAAAGGCTGGCTTGGCGTGGAGTGGACTGGAGCGCCCCGGGCCCGCGTGTCGGCCGCGAGTCGCGATGCCACGCAGCAGGGATCTTCCCGTTGCTTCTACAGCTTCTCGTGGACCCGGTTCAGAATTCGGAAAAGAGAAGCCACTCTTCCGATCGCACAATCCTAGGTTCCTCATTTTCTTAATAATAAGGTAAAGAGAACCCTCGTTGCTAATTTATCAAAAAGGAAACCCATGTAATTAGCCTATTTAATTTGCATATGGTAATAATTACCATCGCTCTCAGTTATCCAAATTACTTGCGTAATTATTTGAGATGAACACATCAACGAAGATCAAGACCTTGTTTGGCATAGCTCCAACTTCAAACTCTATGGTGGAGTTGAGTGGAGCCAGCCAAACAACTCAACTCTATCTTTTTTTGGAGCACCTTAATTCCATGGAGTTCCTCGAGCTCTTGTTCATTTTGGTGGAGTAACTATTTCACAGCTCCAAAACTCTTCAAAGTGAATAAAGACGTGGACTTGTATGAAAATTACACACCAATGCCATTTTACACATAAAAAAGATTCGATCTTTTTTTACCGTGCCATGTTCCCTTACGCCTCTCTCTCATGTTCCCTTACGAAGTACTCCTAAAGAGAAGTTCAATCGAGTGCACTCGTCTATTTGTAATGTCATAAAGCGCTCGTTTGGGTATTGAACATGAAATGGCAAATCATTTATATGACATCGAGCTATTCCATGCTCACACAAAAAAAGATTGTTGCTGCCACCATGGTTCTTCATAACTTCATTCGCGAACATGCGAGTGAGGATGAGGATTTTGCTAATTTTGACAGTGATCCACATTTTGTTCATACTATCCTAGAAAGATACAAGTATGCAGTGTCTCATGGATCGACTTCGGAATTAAGCTTTGTGACCATGTGTGCATTTCATGATAGTTTGGCTACATCTATTGCCTTTTCGTGGAACTAGAAAAAAATAATGAACATTTTATACTATGAGCTATTCGGTTCTAGTCTATGGACATGTCATATTTTATATTATAAACTTCTGTCAAATAACATTTTATTTCATATTCATGAAAAAATAGTTGTACAAAAATATTTTGCTAAAAAAATGTATCACAATCATATTAAAGCGCACTCAATCAACCAAGAGCAACAATGTCAATACAACCTATAAATTCACTTTTCTGGAACTAAGAATACCCAGCTAGCTAAACACCCCTTCCAGACAGCTCTAACTCCAGCTAGAGTGGGCTTCAGCTGGAGTTTGGAGTTGGAGCCCAAATCAGTGGAGCCGGAGCCAAGCCAAACAAGGTCTAAGGCCACATTTATGACAACTCAAGTGGAATTTTTTACAGCCCGCTCTCGTAGGGAGTAGAGTAGACTAGAATTTTGCGCGGCGTTGTCGCGCACACTTTTTATTTCTATTGTAATTTTTTGGTGTAATTTATATTTTTAGTTACGGTATATAACATCAGGGGTTTTATATTGGTAGCTACTTGAATATATAGTAAGTAGCTATGTATATTACAAAAGACTGGTTTTTATATTGGTAGCTACTTGAATATATAGTATGTAGCTATGTATATTGCAAAAGAGTTTTGTTGTCGAAGTTGGGAGTGATAGATAATAGTCCCAGTGATTAAGCAAAAGCTACTAAGTATATCACTCTTTAAAAAAACCCACTATATACATCAAGGGGTTTATACATTGATAGTGTTTGAGCATATAGTAAGAGTGATAGCACACATTGATTTCTCTGTTCTTCCAAAATATTACAGACACTCCATTGTTAGCAACCTGATAGCAAGCAGTACTGTGTTTTACAATAAAATATTGATGATTTATTAACAACTCTATTCTTCAGTGGTTCCAAAAGAGTTATGATAAATCTGCCCAAAAGAAAAGGCATACGATCGTTGCTCAAAAGTGGTCTTCATGACATGTGTTGATTTGTAAGTCAAAATAAGAAGTGAGATAGGATATAACACATTTAATTAGAATTTAAGAGTTATAATTATGCAACATTATAAGGTAGAAAAGAATGGAGATCTAATTTACTGTTTATGCTTCTTGACTATTAAATTTCCATAATACCAAATGACCTTTGAACTCCTGAATATATGTGTGTTGCGTCATCATTGCAATAGAATATATATAAAACATTGAAAGTATCAGATTTGGTGTTGCAATTCTGTAACAAAAGTGAGATTGATTTGATCGTCTAATTTACATGTGAACAATTTTTTTTGTGTTTTTGGATTTTCTAATATGTGTTTAAGTTCAATGTTTTCTTTATATATAATGTTATTCATGAGTGGTAGATGAACAGGTAGACGTTCCACAGAAGGAAAATGATAGTGTATTTAGAAGCCAAGTAATCTCCAAATCGCATCTAGTTCACATATGTACCTACATTCTAAATATTGTTGTATTTCATTATCTTCATTGTTTTCATATATAAACGTATAGTTTCCCTTTTTTATTTGCTGAAAAACTATTCTAGCTTTGTCAGGACCTTTGTTTACACATTTTCATAAATATTTAAGAATTCTACTTTTATTGCAATATTCTACATTTATATGAGCTTGATATTTTTTTGAGTAAGTATATGCTATGTGGGACAACCCATCTATTATCTAAATTATACTCACCCTTTTTAATATAAATACCAGTATCTCGACGTCTATACAATGTGAAGACATTTTGATCGAATGTAGTTTCTTCTTGAAATTCTTTTGGATAAAATTTTGAGCATTTCTCATTTTTCATACAGGTGCATTTTGGATTCATGCCACCACATCACATGGTCCATGTATCATATTTTCAGCTACAGGTGCATATCCCAATGGATCTTCCTTTGAACTTGGTATTTCAGCAGAGATAAAACGATTAATTATATCAATAGTTATATCGATATTTCTTTTATCTAGCCACACTAAGATATGCACATGCGGTAAACCTCGTTTTTGAAATTCTATTGAGTATAATATCGCATTGACTGGTCCAAATATAATTCCTTATTTTATATCATTTAATATTGTACATAATATCATTTGGTTTTTGACCTTCTAATAACATGGATTCAATTTCTGGCCATTTAGGATTACATGTGAAAGTTATAAATAGATCTGGTGGTCCATATACTCAACATAAGGCAAATTCTGTCATGGTAGTTTTGAATCATATATCGTTTACAACCTGTGTGGCTTGATGGTAAAATTACTTTCTTTCCAATTTGATCGCCTTGTACTACGCCTTTTTTCTACTGCATCGGCTAATCCTTGTAAATATTCTATCTGTAATTTATTTTGATTCTTAGCAATAAATCGTAATCTATCTTCATCTTCTAAAGTTCGACAATCGACTATTACTTGCTTTGATAATCGTCCATAACATAAATATGGATTTGGTTGATCTAGTCTAAAATGCATGTGATATTTGAAAAATTCATGCATTGTTACTTTCGTCCTTTTTTCTTTTTCTCATTGTTTGTATCATGGTAATATATACCAAGTTGGTAACCTCTTTCACCATACGGAAATAGTAATGGGTATTGTAATGCTAGAAGTGCAGGATGTAAGATAGATATTTCTTGTCGACCATGATCCTTTTTATAAATTATAATATCATGTTTGTAGTTTTCTAATGTTAACTCTCCTACAATTAACATTGCAAGATCATCAACGGTAGACATTTCATACTGAATAGGGTCACCTTTGTTAGCTCCAATTATACAAATGTTGATGTCTATAACATTATTTTCTTTAATTAAATCTCGAGCGAAACGGAATTTTTGTACCAAAGGGTTGTGTGTATCCAACATTTCCATTAAGCCTTTAACTATTGTTGGGTCAATGTCATCTATGTCATTTTCATCCTCTTGTAAGGCACCTATTCTATTTGAAATTTCATTCTCGGTGTCATATATATATATATAATTCGACAAATTTTGGTCTATTATTGTGTGTTGGTAGTAGACATCCAATACGAGGATGGACTTGACCATTAATACAAAATATATATGGTCCTTGTCCACGATTTATTGATTTGTCTATGTTAGCACTCATGGAAGTAAATGCAAAAAAGACTATTGTATTGTCTGATTTTATTAAGAAAATTCTTAGAACGATTATCTCCATTATATTTTAGAAGATTTGGTAAAAATTCAGGTGGTGCTTTAAATGCTGGAATGACAATCTTGCCTTGTTTTCAACAATTTGTATAAACTAATTCTTTGTCTTTGTAATTTGATGCACGTTTGAGACTCTCTTGAGACCAAAATATGGCACTACAGTATTTACATGTATAGTTTGCCATTCCAAAGTATGATCTTTCAATATATGTTTCTTTCAGGTGTTGTATATATTCAGGTGATAGATAAACTATTCCTTGTGGAATTGCTAAATATGCATTTTTTTTAGATATTGAGGTTTCTTCTTTTATATCTATTTTCTAAAGCTTGTTCTTTATTTATACTAATACTTGATATTTTACGTTTTCTATTGGATGGTCTGCCCAATTTTGAGATTCGGTGAAGTGGGATCGTATTAGATATGGAATTTATGAAATAATAGAGAAAATAAGCACATGATTATTAAAATAAGATAGATAGAAAGAGTGTATTTACCTTGATATAACTATTGATGGAATCGATTGATCTGGTTCTTTGTTCTTGATTGCCTGCAAGAAATTTTCGTGTTTCTGTTAGTAGTGGCGGAGCTCTCTAAAATTAACGTCCCAGGCCACTCTACAAATATAATGATGTACTACTCTGGTTTTTATTTGTCGTGCTTTAGTTTAAAAAATAAACTAGCGGACAATAAATATTAAGAGCAGAGTAGTACCATTTAAAACGAGCGAATGAGGGAGCCCGCCAACACCAGACTCAATCGCTGCAAGCAGGAGGTCTTTTGGACCATATTTTTGGGCTGAAATGTATTTTAGACTATTTTTTGGCTGAAAAAACCATATATACAAGAGGACTTTTAAGCTGGTCCAAAACAATGACGGGAGCAAGGGAGCAGAGGGGTTACGAAGGAACTCGCCGATGCAGACTGAGAATGGAGATTTTGGAGATCTGTAGCTCCTACTCTGGGGTTTTCCTTATCTAGCGAAGGATCTCACCGAAGCAGAGAGGATTAGAGATATGGATCTGAGGTCTGGATCTGAGGCGCCCTTTTCTAGAGTTCTTTATTGGCTTTTACTCTTCCATGGGCTGCCGATACCAGAAGACTCTGGAGTATCGTCATATGATTGTTGAGCCTCCATCCAATGATGAAGATTTATCGGTTGACGATCCAACGATCGAGATTTCTGAGTTGATGTGGCCTTGCTGTTTTGCAAGGAAACCCATGTGTTTTAGAATATTTAGATGGCGGATGATGCTGAAAATACTGGTCCTAATCCTTTGTCTCACATCTTACTATGCAAAACTATTTTATTAAATGTTTTTTCCTAAAATAAATACGTTAGGTATTAGCTTCCCGATATCACATAGTGGCAGTCGATCAGTTGAGGGATTCCATGTAACATGTTGTGCAACAAAGTTACACGACATCATTTGTTTTGAACTACCAGACCCGCTTACCGATTTTTTTTGGTTTTTAGCTTTGTTTGTGACAAAAATTTACACTTAGACTCCTGGAAGACTTATTATTTCCTAATTTGGACCCTTAGCTCGGCGCCATAGCCTATGGCGCCGAGCTAACACATCTCGGTGCCATAGACTATGGCGCCGAGGAACCTACCTCGCTGGCTCCGTGGCGCTGACGTGGCTCCGACGTGGCGTCCCTAGCTCGGCGCCATAGATCTTGGCGCCGAGTTAGGATTTTGCCATAGTCCCAGTTTCTCTTTCTCCATTCTATCTCTCACTCATCGCCACCGCCGAGCACGCACCGCCGCGCGCGCCGCCCGCTTCCATCGTTGCTGCATCCGCCGGCGTTCATCCACCCGCGGCCAAGCTCCTCCCTCTGCCCCATCCCGGTCTCCTCCCTCTGTCCAGTCGCGCCGCCGCCGCTCTCCCCCTCCCCGCCGCCGCGGTCCTCCTCCCCGCGGTCAAGAGGCCGCCGAGCTCGCGCCGCCGCCGCCCGGGCTCCTCCTCCCCGCGGCCGAGCTCCTCCTCCATCTGCCCCGTCCCGCCCGAGCTCCTAAAAACCTGCGGCCCAAGCCCCTCCCCCGCGGCCGAGCTCCTCCTCCCGCGCTCTACCCGCCTGTTCGCCAGACCGTCGTCGTCTCCCACGTAACGCCATCGCAAGGTAAGGCGGTTTTATTTAGAAATTAGTTAGCATTTTTAGCAGGGTTTTACTTAGTTTAGTAGTCAGTGGTTAGTTAGTGGTTAGCATTTAGTTAGTATTTACTTAGTTTAGTGTTTAGTATTTTAGTATTGAGTTAGCACATATTCCTCGTCGATGACAGCACGATCTCCGCAATCGCATCGAGGCGGCAAGTCCATTTTTCTTTCTGTTGCTACCTCCTTCTCCGCATCCGTCATTGGTGGAGGATTTGGGGGAGGTGGTACCCAACGCTTAAAACGCTCATGACTAGTCCTTCCACACAACCAATTAGCGAAAAGAAGATATCGAGGGTCAAATTTATCATAACCGTCGATCCACTGGAAAAAACACCTCAGTGTGCTCCTAAAACAATGGAACGAATCATTATTACACATCTAGTAAACAATATTAAGTCACAAGTCATAAGTTACGTACGTTAAAACCGCCACAAAGGTAGAAACAACGAGCAGCCGTGTCTGGATGTTTGGATTGACATACCCAAGCCAGTTTGTCACAGTCACAGTTAGGCACAGGAAGTTTAGAAGGATCATGAGCATCCTTACTAGATACGTCCGGATATAACTCCCGAGGACGACCTCTCTTCTGCCACAATGCCTCCCGGTACATGTCTTTCATCTAAGAAACGATTATAATTAACACATGTACCTAATAGACTTTATAATCGGATTTCACAAACTATCAAATCAAATGTAGTCATCATATTAACTATACTATATATTCTAGGAGCAACAATGGAAACTAATAATCAAAAAATCACAACCCAATATACAAAACGAATCAGTGAGACTCCATACCTTGGTCTACGAAGTATTCCAACTCGAAACTTTGAATAGAGCAACTTTGACGAAGTTTTGAATTGAGGGGAGATGAGCTCTTCTCGACCAGCCGCGCGGCCGTTTTATAGGCCTTCGTAGCTCGGCGCCAAGATCTGTGGCGCCGAGCTACGAGGCCGTATCGGCACCGCGTCGACGCCACGCCAGCCCTAGCCGCCGGGAGCTGCCAGCGCCACGTAAGAGCTCCGCGCTATAGCCTATGGCGCCGAGCTGTGTTACCTCGGCGCCGAGTATCGGGTCCAAAACGGGAAATAAATTTTCCAAGGTCTAAGTGTAAATTCTTGTGACAAAAATGGCTAAAAAACAAAAAATTCGGACCCGCTTACTGAGCTCATAGAAGTGATGACCTAATGAGGCCCAAAACGGGAATGAAAAAAAATATTGCGCTTCCAGAAACAAAAGAACAGAAGTGATGACTAATAAATACTGTACAGAACAGGAACAAAAAGAAACAAAAGAACAAAGGTGGTGAGTGGTGACCGAACAAAAACAAATACTACTAGATGTCAACAAAAGAACAGAAGTGATGACTGAACAAAAATAAAGAAAGAAAAGAACAAAGGTAATGACTGAACAAAAACAAATACTACTAGATGTGAACAAAACAACAAAAGTGATGACTGAACACAAAAAAATTGGGTAAACGATGACTGATAAATACTGTACAGTACAGGAACAAAAAAGAAACAAAAGAACAAAGGTGATGACTGAACAAAAACAAATACTACTAGATGTCAAGAAAAGAACAGAAGTGATGACTGAACAAGAAAGAAAAGAACAAAGGTGATGACTGAACAAAAACAAATTATAAGATGTGAAAAAAAAGAGATGACTGAACAATAAAAAAAATGGGTAAACATTGTCTGAGCCCAGGTTCGAACTGGGGACCTTTAATGTGTGAGACTAACGTGATAACCAACTACACCACCCAGACAATTGTGCTAGATGTAAATATGGTTAGTTATTGGAACGCTTTGCATCACCTCCAATCTCAATAGTTAAGCTTTGAACTGTTTGCCTTTCTCCGAGGGAATCTGGAGAATTCTCTGTGATGTTAAATTTGGAGAGGTTCAAATGGAGGATCTTGTTACTATGGAGTTCTATGCATCAGCATGATAAAAAGCTTAGGTAAAGTCTCAATATATTAAGCTTCAAAACATAAGTTTGTGGGTCGGGGACTAGAAATACTGACATGTTTCATCTAATCATAACCATTAACTTAGAGAAATTTTCAGACTACACGTGGAGTAATAATCCAGCTGATCTGAGCTAACTCTTGAGAAGAATAAATTGACAACTTGTGAGGAAGATGAATATTTTTGCCACTTAATGCTTCGGCTGGTTAATGTCTATTTTGAAGCCTTGCGTCGATTGTGGTTAGAGCTGACAGTAAACCAGAAAGCAGTTTTACATGGTTAGGCTTTGTTGCCATTGCTAGGCCTTTTGGAAACCAACGAATAATGTTTGTTTTGGAAAACAAATTAGTTAGATCTCCTACTGAGGTCATTTGCCTGGCATGTCCATTTATCTCTTAGGTTTACACAAGGACAGATCAGGCAACGGTGCTGTTTCATATTTCCATCCACAAGACGAATGAACATGTCTAGGGCTTTTCTGAAGATGCAAAGTGATGAAACAAAAGAGAGGAAGGTTGGGAGGAGTTAGCTTTTCCAGACGCAAGTAGCATTTTGTTTTTCATCCCCGATATCGAGTTGCCAGATGCCACTGGCGTGGATTAGCTAGCTGTATGTGGCAGTGGTTTGAGGTTTAAGCCGAGGCTTGTACATGTGTGGTTCAGTTGTTGTTCTCAGTTTCAGTGGTAGATTTTGGATGTTAGTTTTGGTTTGCGCTGGCCTCTTAAGATAACCTTCAGTGTATGCCGTTGTCTTAACATAAAATTTTAGTAGGATGTTGTTCTATTTTATTCCTTGAAACTCATAAATAGTCAGTTTGCAACCTTGCTGACAAAAGCCTTTGGGTGCACTCATTGATACTAGCCAGTTGCTCGTGATTTGCTACAGTTTTTATATATCATATTAATAAGTATTAAGATATTTATTCAAATATAATCATTATTTATTTCTAAACATTAAGGTACGTGTGGTCTGATGGTTAGCCCCAAATTTTCTCAGCTAGGGTGTGGGTTTGAGTGCTTGCTTTGCACTTTTTTTTGTACGGTGTGATAGCTGCGTGGGTGGGGTCGGGTGCTGAGCAGGCGCAGTAGCTGGCTGTGTGGGTGCTGGGATGCACAGGGTAGTAGCTGAGAGAGGGGCAGGAGAAGTGCTGGGATGCATAGAGCAGTAGCTGAGAGAGGGGTGGGAGAACAGGCAGAGAGCGAGGGACGGGCCTAGAGTGTCAGCGTGTCCACAGGGCAGTAGCTTAGAGGGGGACGGGAGAACCAGTCGAAGCGCGTGGGGCGGGCCAGAGTGTCAACGTGGAGGGTGAAGCTGTGGTAGCACCAGGTGCCCACATTAGGTTATTAATAAAGTAAGTATAGATAAATAGGCATTGAGATATTTATTCAAATATAATTATTGTTTATTTATAAACACTAAGGTATGTGTGGTTTGATGTTTACCCCTAAATATTTGGATCAAGAAGGTGTGTGAGTTCGAGTACTCGTTTTGTAGTATTTTTTGCACGGTGTGGTAACGGAGGGTGAAGACTTGACAGAAGGTGAAGATCTGGTATCACCAGGTGCCAACATTACGTTCTTATAGATTAAGTAAGTATAGATAAGGTTTAATAACTTAACCTCAAACACGACAATTAAATTAAAAGTTAAGTGCACTCCTAAGCGATTTTTATAGTTTTAAAAATATATTACTATCTAATAATATTGTCTTGGTAACATTGGAGGGGGTCACGAAATATTTGGAGAAAGGTGAGAGTCCAACCATGACGTTTAAAACCAGCCGGAAGCGGTGACAGATCTAGGATCCCATCTAGGAATGACAATTTAACCAGCAAACCCGAAACCTGGGTACCTGACCCGATGGATGCATGAATGGGTAAAGGTTTTGACCCGCGGGTGAATCTATACCCGACCTAAAGTTTCGCGGGTGTGGGTGCCTGTTTCTATTTCAACTTCCGGGTGACCCACATCCGATCCGAAATTTGGTATATTCATTATTTTGCTCAATAATGATTAAGATATAATAGTAATTATTTTGAATAAGTAATTTGGTTAATGATTCATGAAGTGTTTGTTGCTTCTCAACAAAGCTTTAAATCCATAGATATAATTTAATTATTGCTGGTATTTAATTGCTTATAGTTGAATTATTATTTAAAAGTGTACAATGAGTAAAAACTCATGGGTGACTCGAAACCCAATGGGTTTGGATGTGGGTTTGAAATTGCACCCGTGGGTGCGATCGCGGGCGGGTTTAGATAGGCCTCAAAGGTATGACCGCGGGTGGATTTTTGCTCTATCCGACCCGAATCCGACCCATTGCCAACCCTAATCCCATCATGTCCTAGAACAGTCTATTGGATCTATTGAACTTTGAATATATTTTAGTCTAAATACAATAAAACTAACTAGATGTGCATGGGCCATGCCTCGTGCCACAAACCGGATGATCCAGGGCTTGTATTCGCTACTGATCGGAAGCCTAGTCCAACTCAAGTTCAAGTCTACATTGCCTGCAGTAAAATGGACACTCAAGATGTGTATAAACTCCATTTTTTATAATCCATGTATAGATGAAAATCTAATTTCATAATCTAAATAATGGCTTTGGTTTGAGGTCTAAAATTCATCAGAGTCAACAATAATAATCAAAACAAGTTAGCATCCGAAATCTTTCAAGCTACTCTCGTGTAATGTCTTGAAGGCTGTTAGGGGGCGCGTTCAGAGGGTATGAAGATGCTTAGATTTTATATTCAGTAACCACCACTGACGTTAGGGTTTAGGTTTTGCTTTAGATCAATTTGTCATTAAATGATCATCGTTATCAATTATGAAAAACCAACTTCGAACGCTTAATTATATATCTACACGGATGGCTAGCAGCTCCACGAGCGCACCTTGCGACCGCGGAGGCGACTCCAGCTCGGAGCCGCCCGACGCCGGCCACCGACCACCGGCCACCACCACCTGCCCCCCGTCCACCCACCCCGGCCTCACGCCCCGCGCTATACCACCCACTGGAGCTTCGCGCGCCGGTGCTGTGCCGCTAGGTTCAGGGGCACTCCTCCGCCTAGGTGCCCGCATGCAGGGATGGCTCCTCGCCAACTTCCACTCCACCGCCACCCCAGGTTCGGTTAGCCCTCAAAACCTGGCTCATCTCTGGTTGACCCCATCGTCTCTTCTTCCCCACTACAACACCCACTTCGTCCGAAACGCGGCGAACTACCTTCTCTCAGTGTATCCGGATCGCCTCAGTGTCGTGTGCATGCGTCCATGGGTGTTCAGGGTTTCGGTTGCCAGTCAGAACATTGCGAACGTCATTGTGACTGGGGGTCCTCTTGTCTTAGCTTCATCTGTGCTCATCCCGCACCACTCCCTGGGTTCGGTGGTGCTCGCGGTTGCCTGCCTCGCGAGGTCTTCTGAGGTTGACGATGGTGTCTTCAATGCAGCCCAACCACCCCCCGCCCTGTGCCCGCGTCATTGTCGCCCATCCCCTCTACTGTGGCCGGACACTGCGAGATCTCCAGGGATACGTTTTTGTCTGACAGCGCTGCGGTCTCCGACAGTGGAGGAATTACACGTCCTGTCTCACCTGCCCCCTCTTTGCTGCCCCCTCCCGTCCTGACTGTCGCTCGTATCGCGACAGCCGCTTCCCCTGGGAGCTGCAAACCCTTTTTAAACGCGATGCTCTCTCCCGCCAAAGCTCCCCCTTACCGCCCCCGCCACCCCTTCCGCCTCCCACCCGCCCCCTCCCGCTATTTTCGCTGCCTCACCGCGGACCACCGGGTTCATGACTGTCGCGACCCAGTTCGCTGCCGTGGTTGCGGTCGCTGATAGTTGCCTAGAGGGGGGGTGAATAGGGCGAAACTGAAATTTACAAATATAAACACAACTACAAGCCGGGTTAGCGTTAGAAATAAAAATGAGTCCGCTAGAGAGGGTGCAAAACAAATCTCGAGCAAATAAGGAGTGTGACACAAGGATTTGTTTTACCGAGGTTCGGTTCTCACAAACCTACTCCCCGTTGAGGTGGTCACAAAGACCGGGTCTCTTTCAACCCTTTCCCTCTCTCAAACGGTCCCTCGGACCGAGTGAGCTTCTCTTCTCAAATCACTTGGGAATCAAACTTCTCGCAAGGACCACCACACAATTGGTGTCGATTGCCTCAATTACAAGTGAGTGTTTGATCACAAGAAAGAATGCCAAAGAAAAGAAGCGATCCAAGCGCAAGAGCTCAAATGAACACTACAAATCACTCTCTCTAGTCACTAAAGCTTTGTGTGGAGTTGGGAGAGGATTTGATATCTTTGGTGTGCTTTGCAATGAATGCTAGCTCTTGTATAGTGGTTGGAAGCTGGAAAACTTGGATGCAATGAATGGTGGGGTGGTTGGGGTATTTATAGCCCCAACCACCAAACATGACCGTTGGTGGAGGCTGTCTGTCGTATGGTGCACCGGACAGTCCGGTGTGCACCGGACATGTCCGGTGCGCCAGCCACGTCACCAATGCCGTTGGGATTCGACCGTTGGAGCTCTGTCTTCTGGGCCCGCCTGGATGTCTGGTGGCGCACCGGACATGTACTGTAGAGTGTCCGGTGCGCCACTACGCGCGTGCCTGACTTCTGCGCGCTCTGGCGCGCATTAATTGCTGTTGCAGGTGACCGTTGGCGCGAAGTAGTGAGAGCACCTAGAGGGGGGGGGGTGAATAGGTGATCCTGTAAAAGTTCAAAACTTAAGCCACAAAAACTTGTTAAGGGTTAGCACAAGTATGGCCAAGTGGCTAGAGAGAACTCAAAACACGATAACCACAAGAAAGCAATCACAGAGTTGACACGGTGGTTATCCCGTGGTTCGGCCAAGTACAAAACTTGCCTACTCCACGTTGTGGCGTCCCAACGGACGAGAGTTGCACTCAACTCCTCTCAAGTGATCCAATGATCAACTTGAATACCACGGTGTTTTTCTTTCCTTTGATCTTTTCCCGTTTGCGAGGAATCTCCACAACTTGGAGTCTCTCGCCCTTACAATTGAGTTCACAAAGAATACGGAGTAAGGTGGGAATGAGCAACGCACACAAGACTCGAAAATCAGAGCAACAACACGCACACAAGTCGCAACAAGGGCTCGCAACGCAACACAAAGAGTTCACAACTCCACAAGAGCTCTATATGCTATCACAATGAAACGAATGCGTGAGATTGATGTCTTGGTGCTTAGAAGAGTTGTAGGAATGCTTGGTGTACTCCTCCATGCGCCAAGGGGTCCCTTTTATAGCCCCAAGGCAGCTAGGAGCCGTTGGGAACAAATCTGGAAGGCCATCTTTGCCTTCTGTCTCGTGGCGCACCGGACAGTCCGGTGCACACCGGACACTGTCCGGTGCCCGATTTGTTTCCATAAAAAGCGAAGCCGACCGTTGCCGACCGTTGCAGATCTGGCGCACCGGACAGTCCGGTGCACACCGGACAGTCCGGTGCTTCCTTCCGACCGTTGGCTCGGCCACGTGTCGCTTGCCGATCGCGCGGCCGACCGCTGGCCCGGCCGACCGTTGGCTCACCGGACAGTCCGGTGCACACCGGACAGTCCGGTGAATTTTAGCCGAAGTCGCCGGAGAAAAACCCGAGAGCGGCCTCTTCGGCCGAGGCAGCCTGGCGCACCGGACACTGTCCGGTGCACCACCGGACACTGTCCGGTGCACCACCGGACAGTCCGGTGCCCCAGACCGAAGCAGCCCCTTGGCTGTACACAGCCAAGTCTTCTCTTCTCTTCTTCTATCTGTTTCTAACACTTAGACAAATATATTAGTACACAAAACCAATGTACTAAGGCTTAGAAACATACCTTAACTTGTGATTTGCACTTTGATCATCCTTGGGCATATTTTCACATTTAAGCACTTGTGTTTGCACTCAATCACCAAAATACTTAGAAATGGCCCAAAGGCACATTTCCCTTTCAATCTCCCCCTTTTTGGTGATTTATGCCAACACAATATAAAGCAACTAGAGCAAGTGCAAAATCACTTTAAATAAAAACTCAAATTGGTTTTATTCAATTTTGGCATATATGGATCATCCTTTGCCACCACTTGGTTTGTTTTTGAAATCAAACTCAAATCTCTATCTCTAAGTCAAACACACATGTTGAAGTATAAAGAGAGTCATTCCAAAAGAGATTGATCAAAGATTTCAAAAACTCCCCCTATTTCCCATAATCAATACTTCTCCCCACAAGAAGCCAACTTTTGACAAGAGAGACAATAAAAGCTTTTGACACAACAAAAACTCTATTCTACTATTTTCAAAATCTCTCAAGTGGTAGCTGATCCATTTATCGCTTTGGCCTTTATTTTCTCCCCCTTTGGCATCAAGCACCAAAACGGGATCAATCTTGGCCTGTTAACCCCATTGCCTCACCAAAGTCGTCAATTAAGAGCAAATGGCAATAAGATTTCATGAGATGAACTTGGAATTCGTTACCCTCTCATCGGAGTGCAGTGGAAGTCTTTCATGATCCAAGTCCACCTTTTCCCTTTCAATCCTCCTTCGAGACTCAATCAAGCAAACTCAAGCAAATGGTTAGTCTCAAAGGGTCAAGTTGTAACACATCTCCCCCTAAACATGTGCATCACTTTGCAACGGACTTGTGAGGTCCAGGGAGTGTTTGTACAACTTGAGCACCATAATAAGCAACAAAATGCAGAATGAGCATGATCAAAGGCATAAACACATGTATGCTACAATTCAATCCAAGTTCCGCGAATCTAAGACATTTAGCTCACTACGCAACCTGCAAAAGGTCTTCTCATCTAGAGGCTTAGTGAAGATATCGGCTAGCTGGTTCTCGGTGCTAACATGAAACACTTCGATATCTCCCTTTTGCTGGTGGTCTCTCAAAAAGTGATGCCGGATGTCTATGTGCTTTGTGCGGCTGTGTTCAACAGGATTTTCCGCCATGTGGATAGCACTCTCATTATCACATAGGAGTGGGACTTTGCTCAGATTGTAGCCAAAGTCCCTGAGGGTTTGCCTCATCCAAAGTAGTTGCGCGCAACACTGTCCTGCGGCAACATACTCGGCCTCAGCGGTGGATAGGGCAACGGAAGTTTGTTTCTTAGAGTTCCATGACACCAGGGACCTTCCTAAGAATTGGCACGTCCCCGATGTACTCTTCCTATCGACCTTACATCCAGCATAGTCGGAGTCTGAGTATCCAACTAAGTCAAAGGTAGACCCCTTTGGATACCAGAGCCCGAAGCAAGGCGTAGCAACCAAATATCTAAGAATTCGCTTCACCGCCACTAAGTGACACTCCTTAGGATCGGATTGAAATCTAGCACACATGCATACGCTAAGCATAATATCCGGTCTACTAGCACATAAATAAAGCAAAGAACCTATCATTGACCGGTATGCTTTTTGATCAACGGACTTACCTCCTTTGTTGAGGTCGGTGTGTCCGTCGGTCCCCATCGGAGTCTTTGCGGGCTTGGCGTCCTTCATCCCAAACCGCTTTAGCAGATCTTGCGTGTACTTCGTTTGGGAGATGAAGGTGCCGTCCTTGAGTTGCTTCACTTGGAACCCAAGGAAGTAGTTCAACTCGCCCATCATCGACATCTCGAATTTCTGCGTCATCACCCTGCTAAACTCTTCACAAGACTTTTGGTTAGTAGAACCAAATATTATGTCATCAACATAAATTTGGCACACAAACAAATCACCATCACATGTCTTAGTGAAAAGAGTTGGATCGGCCTTCCCAACCTTGAAAGCATTAGCAAGTAAAAAGTTTCTAAGGCATTCATACCATGCTCTTGGGGCTTGCTTAAGTCCATAGAGCGCCTTAAAGAGCTTACACACATGGTCGGGGTACCGTTCATCCTCGAAGCCAGGGGGTTGCTCCACGTACACCTCCTCCTTGATTGGCCCGTTGAGGAAAGCGCTCTTCACATCCATTTGATACAACCTGAAAGAATGGTGAGCGGCATATGCTAGCAAGATTCGAATTGACTCTAGCCTAGCCACAGGAGCAAAGGTCTCCTCGAAATCCAAACCTGCGACTTGGGCATAACCTTTTGCCACAAGTCGAGCCTTGTTCCTCGTCACCACCCCGTGCTCGTCCTGTTTGTTGCGGAACACCCACTTGGTTCCCACAACATTTTGCTTCGGACGAGGCACCAGTGTCCAAACTTCATTGCGCTTGAAGTTGTTTAACTCCTCTTGCATGGCCAACACCCAGTCCGGATCTAGCAAGGCCTCTTCTACCCTGAAAGGCTCAATAGAAGAGACAAAGGAGTAATGTTCACAAAAATTAACTAATCGAGATCGAGTAGTCACTCCCTTGCTAATGTCACCCAGAATTTGATCGACGGGATGATCCCTTTGAATCATCGCTCGAACTTGGGTTGGAGGTGCCGGTTGCGCTTCTTCCTCCATTACGTTATCATCTTGTGCTCCCCCTTGATCACACGCCTCCTTATGATGAACCTGTTCATCGTCTTGAGTCGGGGGATGCACCATAATTGAGGAAGAGGGTTGATCTTGCTCATCTTGTTCCTGTGGCCGCACTTCTCCAATCGCCATGGTTCGTATAGCGGCTGTCGGAACATCTTCTTCATCTACATCATCACAATCAACAGCTTGCTCTCTTGAAGAGCCATTAGTCTCATCAAATACAACGTCGCTAGAGACTTCAACCAAACCCGATGATTTGTTGAAGACTCTATACGCCTTTGTATTTGAGTCATAACCTAACAAAAACCCTTCTACAGCTTTGGGAGCAAACTTAGAATTTCTACCCTTCTTCACTAGAATGTAGCATTTACTCCCAAATACACGAAAGTACGATACATTGGGTTTGTTACCGGTTAGTAGCTCATACGACGTCTTCTTGAGGAGGCGATGAAGGTAGACCCTGTTGATGGCGTGGCAAGCCGTGTTCACGGCTTCCGTCCAAAAGCACTCGGGAGTCTTGAACTCTCCTAGCATCGTCCTCGCCATGTCGATGAGCGTCCTGTTCTTCCTCTCTACCACACCATTTTGCTGTGGTGTGTAGGGAGCGGAGAACTCGTGCTTGATCCCTTCCTCTTCAAGGAACTCCTCCACTTGAAGGTTCTTGAACTCGGACCCGTTGTCGCTCCTTATCTTTTTCACTTTGAGCTCAAACTCATTTTGAGCCCTCCTGAGGAAGCGCTTGAGGGTCCCTTGGGTTTCAGACTTATCCTGCAAAAAGAACACCCAAGTGAAGCGGGAAAAGTCATCAACAATAACTAAACCATACTTACTTCCTCCTATGCTCAGATAGGCGACGGGTCCAAAAAGGTCCATATGCAGCATCTCCAAGGGTCTTGATGTCGTCATCACATTTTTGGTGTGATGAGAGCCTCCCACCTGTTTCCCTGCTTGACAAGCTGCACAAGGTCTATCTTTTTCGAATTGAACGTTAGTCAAACCTATCACGTGTTCTCCCTTTAGAAGCTTGTGAAGGTTCTTCATCCCCACATGTGCTAAGCGGCGATGCCACAGCCAGCCCATGCAAGTCTTAGCCATTAAGCATGCATCTAGACTGGCCTCTTCTTTTGCAAAATCAACTAAATAAAGTTTGCCGTCTAATACACCCTTAAAAGCTAGTGAACCATCACTTCTTCTAAAGACAGACACATCTATATTTGTGAACAGACAGTTATATCCCATATTGCACAATTGACTAACAGATAGTAAATTATATCCTAGTGACTCTACTAAAAACACATTAGAGATAGAGTGCTCATTAGAAATTGCAATTTTACCTAACCCTTTTACCTTGCCTTGATTCCCATCACCGAATATGATTGAATCTTGGGAATCCTTATTCTTGACGTAGGAGGTGAACATCTTCTTCTCCCCCGTCATATGGTTTGTGCATCCGCTATCAATAATCCAGCTTGAACCCCCGGATGCATAAACCTGCAAGGCAAATTTAGGCTTGGGACTTAGGTACCCAACTCTTGTTGGGTCCTACAAGGTTAGTCACAATTTCCTTAGGGACCCAAATGCAAGTTTTATCACCTTTGCATTTTGCCCCTAACTTCCTAGCAATTACTTTTCTATCCTTTCTACAAATTGCAAATGAAGCATTCAAAGCACAATAAATTGTAGAAGGTTCATTTGCTATTTTCCTAGGAGCATGAATAACATTCCTTCTAGGCACATGATGAATAGCATCTCTTTTAGGAACAACATTTCTCCTAGTAACATTTCTATCATACACATAAGAGGAACTAGGAGCAAACATGGCATGAGAATCATAAACATATGAATCATAAGCATCATGACTTACATTTCTAGTTTGTCTTCTATCATGATACAAAAATGCATGGTTCCTTTTAGCACTAGTAGCCATAGGGGCCTTCCCTTTCTCCTTGGCGGGAATGGGAGCCTTATGGCTTGTTAAGTTCTTAGCTTCTCTCTTGAAGCCAAGTCCATCCTTAATTGAGGGGTGTCTACCAATTGTGTAGGCATCCCTTGCAAATTTTAGCTTATCGAAATCATTCTTGCTAGTCTTAAGTTGAGCATTAAGACTAGCCAGTTCATCATTAAGCTTGGAAATTGAAACTAGGTGTTCACTACAAGCATTAATGTCAAAGTCTTTACACCTAGTACAAATTTCAACATGTTCTACACAAGAATTGGATTTGTTTGCTACTTCTAATTTAGCATTTAAATCATTGTTGACACCTTTCAAAGCAGAAATGGTTTCATGACAAGTAGATAGTTCAAAAGAAAGCATTTCATTTCTCTTAACTTCTAAAGCATAGGATTTTTGTGCCTCAACAAATTTATCATGCTCTTCATACAACAAATCCTCTTGCTTTTCTAAAAGTATATTCTTTTCATTCAAGGCATCAATTAATTCATTAATTTTGTCTATCTTAGATCTATCTAAGCCCTTGAACAAACATGAATAATCTACTTCATCCTCATCACTAGATTCGTCCTCACTTGAAGAAGCATAGGTAGAGTTGCGAGTACATACCTTCTTCTCTCTTGCCATAAGGCATGTGTGACGCTCGTTGGGGAAGAGGGTTGATTTGTTGAAGGCGGTGGCGGCGAGTCCTTCATTGTCGGAGTCGGACGAGGAGCAATCCGAGTCCCACTCCTTGCCTAGATGCGCCTCGCCCTTTGCCTTCTTGTAATGCTTCTTCTTTTCCCTCTTGTTCCCCTTTTCCTGGTCACTATCATTATCAGGACAGTTAGCAATAAAATGACCAAGCTTACCGCATTTGAAGCATGATCGCTTCCCCTTGGTCTTAGTCTTGCTCGGCTGTCCATTGCGACCCTTTAGCACCGTCTTGAATCTCTTGATAATGAGGGCCATTTCTTCTTCATTAAGACCGGCCGCCTCAATTTGCGCCACCTTGCTGGGTAGCGCCTCCTTGTTCCCTGTGGCTTTGAGAGCAAAAGGTTGCGGCTCGTTGATCGGTCCATTCAAGGCGTCGTCCACATACCTTGCCTCCTTGATCATCATTCGCCCGCTGACGAATTTTCCTAGTACTTCTTCGGGCGACATTTTGGTGTACCTGGGATTCTCACGAATATTATTCACCAAATGAGGATCAAGAACGGTAAAGGACCTGAGCATTAGTCGGACGACGTCGTGGTCCGTCCATCGCGTGCTTCCGTAGCTCCTTATTTTGTTGACAAGGGTCTTGAGCCGGTTGTATGTTTGAGTTGGCTCCTCGCCCCTTATCATCGCGAACCGTCCAAGCTCGCCCTCCACCAACTCCATTTTGGTGAGCAAGGTAGCGTCATTTCCCTCATGAGAGATCTTGAGGGTATCCCAGATTTGCTTGGCGTTATCCAAGCCACTCACTTTATTATATTCATCCCTGCACAATGAGGCTAGAAGAACAGTAGTAGCTTGTGCATTCTTATGGATTTGCTCATTAATGAATATAGGACTATCCGAACTATTAAAGTGCATTCCACTATCTACAATCTCCCATATGCTAGGATGGAGAGAGAATAGGTGACTACGCATTTTGTGGCTCCAAAATCCGTAGTCCTCCCCATCAAAGTGTGGGGGCTTGCCGAGTGGAATGGAAAGCAAATGTGAATTTGAACTATGCGGAATACGAGAGTAGTCAAAAGAAAAGTTAGAATTAACCGGTTTCCTTTGTTTGTCGTAGTCGTCGTCCTTTTGGGAAGAAGAGGACTCATCGCTGTCGTAGTAGACGATCTCCTTGATGCGTCTTGTCTTCTTCTTCTTCCCATCTCTTCGCTTGTGGCCCGAGCCCGAGTCATTGGACTTGTCATCCCTTGGCTCGTTGACGAAGGACTCCTTCTCCTTGTCGTTGATCACAATTCCCTTCCCCTTAGGATCCATCTCTTCGGGCGGTTAGTCCCTTTCTTGAAGAGAATGGCTCTGATACCAATTGAGAGCACCTAGAGGGGGGGGGGGGGGGTGAATAGGTGATCCTGTAAAAGTTCAAAACTTAAGCCACAAAAACTTGTTAAGGGTTAGCACAAGTATGGCCAAGTGGCTAGAGAGAACTCAAAACACGATAACCACAAGAAAGCAATCACAGAGTTGACACGGTGGTTATCCCGTGGTTCGGCCAAGTACAAAACTTGCCTACTCCACGTTGTGGCGTCCCAACGGACGAGAGTTGCACTCAACTCCTCTCAAGTGATCCAATGATCAACTTGAATACCACGGTGTTTTTCTTTCCTTTGATCTTTTCCCGTTTGCGAGGAATCTCCACAACTTGGAGTCTCTCGCCCTTACAATTGAGTTCACAAAGAATACGGAGTAAGGTGGGAATGAGCAACGCACACAAGACTCGAAAATCAGAGCAACAACACGCACACAAGTCGCAACAAGGGCTCGCAACGCAACACAAAGAGTTCACAACTCCACAAGAGCTCTATATGCTATCACAATGAAACGAATGCGTGAGATTGATGTCTTGGTGCTTAGAAGAGTTGTAGGAATGCTTGGTGTACTCCTCCATGCGCCAAGGGGTCCCTTTTATAGCCCCAAGGCAGCTAGGAGCCGTTGGGAACAAATCTGGAAGGCCATCTTTGCCTTCTGTCTCGTGGCGCACCGGACAGTCCGGTGCACACCGGACACTGTCCGGTGCCCGATTTGTTTCCATAAAAAGCGAAGCCGACCGTTGCCGACCGTTGCAGATCTGGCGCACCGGACAGTCCGGTGCACACCGGACAGTCCGGTGCTTCCTTCCGACCGTTGGCTCGGCCACGTGTCGCTTGCCGATCGCGCGGCCGACCGCTGGCCCGGCCGACCGTTGGCTCACCGGACAGTCCGGTGCACACCGGACAGTCCGGTGAATTTTAGCCGAAGTCGCCGGAGAAAAACCCGAGAGCGGCCTCTTCGGCCGAGGCAGCCTGGCGCACCGGACACTGTCCGGTGCACCACCGGACACTGTCCGGTGCACCACCGGACAGTCCGGTGCCCCAGACCGAAGCAGCCCCTTGGCTGTACACAGCCAAGTCTTCTCTTCTCTTCTTCTATCTGTTTCTAACACTTAGACAAATATATTAGTACACAAAACCAATGTACTAAGGCTTAGAAACATACCTTAACTTGTGATTTGCACTTTGATCATCCTTGGGCATATTTTCACATTTAAGCACTTGTGTTTGCACTCAATCACCAAAATACTTAGAAATGGCCCAAAGGCACATTTCCCTTTCAAGTAGCCGTTGCCCCGCAGTTACACCGGACAGTCCGGTGTACACCGGACATGTCCGGTGAATTATAGCGGAGCAGCTGTTGCAGTTTCCCGAAGCTGGCGAGTTCCTGAGGCCGCTCTTCCTTGGAGCACCGGACATGTCCGGTGTACACCGGACAGTCCGATGAATTATAGTGGAGCTGCCTCTGGATTTTCCCGAAGGTGATGAGTTTGAGTTGGAGTCCTCTAGTGCACCGGACATGTCCGGTGGTGCACCGGACACTGTCCGGTGGCACACCGGACAGTCCGGTGCGCCAGACCAGAGGTGCCTTCGGTTGTCCCTTTGCTCTTTTGTTGAACCCAATACTTGGTCTTTTTATTGGCTAAGTGTGAACCTTTGGCACCTGTATAACTTGTACACTAGAGCAGACTAGTTAGTCCAATTATTTGTGTTGGGCAATTCAACCACCAAAATTATTTAGGAACTAGGTGTAAGCCTAATTCCCTTTCAATCTCCCCCTTTTTGGTGATTGATGCCAACACAAACCAAAGCAAATATAGAAGTGCATAATTGAACTAGTTTGCATAATGTAAGTGCAAAGGTTGCTTGGAATTGAGCCAATATAAATACTTACAAGATATGCATGGATTGTTTCTTTGTTTTTACCATTTTGGACCACGCTTGCACCATATGTTTTGTTTTTGCAAACTCTTTTGTAAATCCTTTTCAAAGTTCTTTTGCAAATAGTCAAAGGTAAATGAATGAGTTTTGCAAAGCATTTTCAAGATTTAAAATTTTCTCCCCCTGTTTCAAATGCTTTTCCTTTGACTTAAACAAAACTCCCCCTTAATGAGATCCTCCTCTTAGTGTTCAAGAGGGTTCTGATATATCATTTTTGAAACACTACGATCTCCCCCTTTTGAACACAATAAGATGCCAATTTGAAATTTTCCAATTGAAAATCTCCAATTTTAGGTGGTGGTGCGGTCCTTTTGCTTTGGGCTCATACTTTCTCCCCCTTTGGCATGAATCGCCAAAAAACGGAATCATTAGAGCCCTCGAAGTACTTTCTTCCCCTTTGGTCATAAATAAATGAGTGAAGATTATACCAAAGACGAAGTCCTTTTGCTCTCTCCCCCAAAGATGGAGTGTGGCTCGGAGCGACGGCGAAGGATGAGTTACGGAGTGGAAGCCTTTGTCTTCGCCGAAGACTCCAATTCCCTTTCAATACACCTATGACTTGGTTTGAAATAGACTTGAAAAACATATTAGTCATAGCATATGAAAGAGACATGATCAAAGGTATACAAATGAGCTATGTGTGGAAGTTAGCAAAAGAAGTTGCGCGAATCAAGAATATTGAGCTCATGCCTAAGTTTGTTAAAAGTTTGTTCATCAAGAGGCTTGGTGAAGATATCGGCTAATTGATCTTTAGTGTTAATATAAGAAATCTCGATATCTCCCTTTTGTTGGTGATCCCTTAAAAAGTGATACCGAATGGCTATGTGATTAGTGCGGCTATGCTCGACGGGATTATTGAAAGTCGCCTAGAGGGGGGGTGAATAGGGCGAAACTGAAATTTACAAATATAAACACAACTACAAGCCGGGGTTAGCGTTAGTAATAAAGAAATGAGTCCGTGAGAGAGGGTGGAAAACAAATCGCAACCAAATGGAGAGTGTGACACGCGGATTTGTTTTACCGAGGTTCGGTTCTTGCAAACCTACTCCCCGTTGAGGAGGCCACAAAGGCCGGGTCTCTTTCAACCCTTCCCTCTCTCAAACGATCCACGGATCGAGTGAGCTTTCTTTTCTCAATCACTTGGAACACAAAGTTCCTACAAGGATCACCACAAGATTGGTGTCTCTTGCCTCAATTACAAGTGAGTTTGATCGCAATGAAAGAATCAGGAAAGCACGATTAAAAAGCCAAGCAACAAGAGCGACAAATGACACACGGATCACTTTCTCTCTCAAGCCACTAATCACTAATGATCTCTTTTCTCAATTGTGAAACTTGGAGAGATGGAGGCTTTGAATGTGTCTTGGAATGGATTGCTAGCTCTTGTATTGAATGTTGAAGGTTGGAATGCTTGGATGAAGTGAATGGAGGTGGTTGGGGTTGTATTTATAGCCACCAACCACTTCCTAGCCGTTGGGCCATTCTGCTGAGCGCGGACGGTCCGCCCTCCTGGTGCGGACGGTCCGCCCCTGTAGATCAACGGCTGAAAATGCAACGGTCAGCAGTAACGGCTATATCAACGGCTATATTGCATTTAATGCGTCGTCAGATGTCAGACAGAGCCAGTCGCGGACGGTCCGGTCGTGCACCCCGGACGGTCCGCGAGGCCCTCTATAATTCATTTCTCCGAACCCGTCACCTTCGGGTTTTTCGGTTTCTTACCGACCGGACGGTCCGCGCCTGAGGCCGGACGGTCCGCGCGAGGGCTCGGACGGTCTTTGACTTTCCTCCGGACAGTCCGTAGTGGATACTTGTGTTTTTGCATTGGTTCTGTCCGAGGGTTATTCTTGTGTCGCGGACGGTCCGCTGCAATGGCCCAGACGGTCCGCGCTTGGCCTGTTTTTCCAAAAAGCTTCTCCTGTCCGGAATAATCTACGGTATTCCGGACAGTCGAATTAGTATAGTTGTAGATGAACCTTTGGCACCTGTAGAGCATACAATCTAGAGCAAACTAGTTAGTCCAATTATTTGTGTTGGGCAATTCAACCACCAAAATTAATTAGGGACTAGGTGTAAGCCTAATTCCCTTTCAATCTCCCCCTTTTTGGTGATTGATGCCAACACAAACCAAAGCAAATATAGAAGTGTATAATTGAACTAGTTTGCATAGTGTAAGTGTAAAGGTTGCTTGGAATTAAGCCACTATAAATACTTACAAGATATGTGTAATACTCAAAAATTGTGTACAAGAAATATATAGTGATTTCCTTATTTGATGTGCCTCATTTGCGTCATAAACAAGTATACATAAAATTTAGAGTTGAATTAAAACAAACGATAAATATATATATATATATATATATATATATGCATCATGTTGGAGTTTATATGTTTGTGCATTAAATAAAAATAATAATAAGCATAATAATAAAATAAATACTAGAAGTTGAATTAAACCCTAAATTTGAAATTAGGGTTTTTGAAAATGAGAAGAGGAGGAATGATATAAATAATATAGTTATGTTTCCAAAGTTAGTATTCTTAACTTCACAATATGATTGAAAATAAATTTGGAACAACTTTGAATTTAAAATTCGGATTCAAATTAAGCTTAGAAATAGAGAAGAAAAGAAATTAGAAAGAAGAAAATGGAGAAAATGAACTGTGCGCGGTTGGGCCCAAGCTGACCAATTCGGCCCAACCATCCCTTCACTCCCGCGCGGCCCATCTACCTTGTGACCATGCGCGCGGGCACAGACACTCGGGCCCCACTCGCCAGATTCTACCCTCTCGCTGTACCGTGGCCCTCTCTCGCCAGATCGATCTTCTTCCCTCGAAAACAAACTCGCGTGATTTGCGCCACTGCAACAGACCCCGCGCGGACTCTGGCGAAATCCTCGCGCTCGCGCAGCTAAACCGGACTCCGTTGGGCAAAACGCGCCTGGACTCCGTTGCCTGCTGCCCGCGCTTGCTTGCGGTGTTCTCCCTGACTCGTGGGACCCTCCTTTCTGTTGCGTCTTCTTCGCGGATCCGAGCTCAACCAAATGCGCGAGTTGCGCGGGGAGCTCGGGCTCACCCGGTCGTGTGCCACCATGGGGTAGCTGCCCTGTCACTATAAATTTATGCCCGCCCGTGGCCAACCCCATCAAGCTCCAACCCGTGACAGCGCTGCCGGGCCAAGAGAATCGGTGAAAAGCCGTCGTGCGAATGTGAGGGGAGCCGGGGAGGAATTCGTCCGCCGCAATGGAGTGTGGCCCATGTCAACAATCTGGCGACTGCACTGGGCGCAGAAGCTTCGCCGTGACACATGGATGGTTTCCCTAGCCTCGTTGAACAGGATTCATGACTAGGAACTAGGAATCCCTCACCGACAATCTGTTCATGTCGCAGATCCGCCCCGAACCGTGGACGAGCTCGCTACTCCTTCAATCGCGGGTAAGAATCTCCCTTCCGTGCTCGCCATCACCCCGTCTAGGTTTAGCACCGGCTAATTTCAGGTTAGGGGCGTCCGGGCGACAGATTGCGCGTCCGCCGGCGATGCTCCGCCGTGGGTGGGCGGCACTGCTGTCCAGACCGCCGTGGGGAAGATGAACGCCGTGGTCCGTTGGATCCGGCGCTGACGATCGAGATTAGAGGATAGGGTAACCTTTGCACAACTAAATCGTGTCCGTAGGATTCATGGCGGGCGGGTTAGATTAGATCGGGGTAGGATCGACCTTCGTCCGTTGATTCTGGATCGGACGATCGGGGAGGATTATCTGTTTTATAACGCGATAAACTAATCTTGCGCGTCGGTTTGTGATCGGACGGTCAGCGTCCGCCCGTACCTCTTCGGCTGGACGGTTTAGCTATTAGGCCCCTCTGTTCTATAGTAATCAACCCGCGGTCCGTAGAGTTGTTTTCTGTATCTCAGGAAAACTTACCCCGAGACCCCTGCGTTTTCCAGAAAATGAGGCCCCGTCCAGAGAGTTATAAAATCAGGTTAATGAATTAGAAAATGAGTTTTTAATATAAAAACAATTCCTAGAATTTGTATAATTGATAGAAAATTCATATGAACTCCAAATTGATCTATTCTAGTTCCTATAATTTTGTAATATTATTGTTCATCAAATAGTACCACTGTTTTTACAAGAAATACATATTAAAATTTATTTCTCACTTAACCCTATATTGAATGCATAAAACCTTAGAGAATCCATAACTTAAAATCTATACCTCCAAATTTAGTGATTCCAGTTCCTATGATCTCATTTTAATGTGTAGATTTTTACTGTATATTTTATTTACATGTTTGGTGTGATGTTAATTTTGCCTATACATGTTTGTTTGTATTGCTACGACTAGCAGTGAGGTCACGTGTCATCTGAAGAGCAAGTTGGTACCTTCTCAAGTGCCAGGCAAGTTGTGCCCTTGATCACTTCTTTTTACCCAGCCATGTTCTAATTAATCATAATGATCTGCATAGGTTAATTTTGATGGGACCCAATATGTTACCCTAGTTTGATTATCTTTATACCTTGTTACCGCTGAACTTTTTGGGTAGTACTTGCTAGTGCTTTATGTGGTTTTGGGTATGAAGATACATTACTCATGATTATACTTTGGTTATCCGTTGTATTTATCGTTCATGATAAGATCATTATGTTAATTGGAACATGGAGCGACCACCCGGGAAAACAGTGCTACCACAAGGGTATAATGGGACGCCCTTGGCTGATTAATTAGGAAAGCTAGTGGAGGACTACCTTACCCGAAAGGGGCAAGGGCAGTAGGGGAGTGGTCAGTGTAGGGAGACCCTCGGGAGGATTTTGCTGCGATGGCGGTCCTGCAAGGGAATTCCTGCATTGGAGCTTCCTATAAACTGTAGCGGGTTTTCTGAAGCTAGTGGAACTTTGTAAAGGCCTCGTAGTGTTACCCTGCCTCGCCTCCTTGGTAGAGGTGTATGGGAAGTCGCGATCCCTTGGCAGATGGGTAACATGACTTGTGGGTAAAGATGCGCCACCTCTGCAGAGTGTAAAACTGGTATACTAGCCGTGCTCACGGTCATGAGCAGCTCGGACCCTCACATGATTAACTTATGGAACTTAAATTCAATTTGTCATATGCATTGCATCGCAGGTGATGTTGTTACTTCTGTTCTACTATTTAATTGGGTTGGTATTTACTTATACTTAGTAATTGCTAATAAAATTTTGACCAACTTTAAAAGCAATGCTCAGCTCTAACCATTCTCTTTGGTAAGCCTTACACTTCACGTGAGCTCCCACCTTTGGCGAGTTCATGCACATCATTCCCCACAACTTGTTGAGCGATGAACGTATGTGAGCTCACTCTTGCTGTCTCACACCCCCCCACAGGTCAAGAACAGGTACCGCAGGATGAGGTGCATGGAGGATGCTGCGATGAGTTCGTGAGAGATCTAGGCCGTCGTCTCCCAGTCAACTTTGGGTTGCTGGACCGTTGTCTCCTTATAATGTAATTATCTATTTATTTTGTATAGAACTCCTGTTATGTAGTAAAGATGTGACATTCGATCCTGTGCCATGATTCATCATATGTGTGAGACTTGGTCCCAGCACACCTGGTGATTATGTTTACGCCCGGGCTTTGGACCCCTAAAACCCGGGTGTTACAGAAGTGGTATCAGAGGAATGTTGACTGTAGGACGTAACCTAGATAGAACTGGACAACCATTGTCTACTTACCTTTGCTACTCTAATTCTTTCTAAACTTTTCTTAATCTTTTCTCATCTATTTCCGCTTACTCTGATTATTCTTACCTTTTCCTTCTAAAGACAAATGTGGATTTCACACTTTGAAATCCTGTGCCTAAAGTGACCTTTAGGAATAGGAGACCTAATCTTAGGAACAAAAACAAAATTATTTTTTATAGTTATCTATGCACTTGAATGTTTGTTCTTATGATACATGTCTGATTTGGATCTTTGATTGAGTGTGGTGGGTTGTGGAGTAATGTCCACAATTACATCTGCATATACATAATGCTTATAAAGCTAACTAGACAAACTAGAGTATCTAGCCTAACAATATCCATCACATCTTAAAAGATTTTACCCTACACTAATAGATCCATCTTATCTTAAAAATGTTCTCTTATCTTAATAGATTCATCTTATCTTGAAGGATTCATCTTATCATAACCACTTTACTTATCCCATCTTAATAGATCTAACTGACCTCAAAAGATTCTACCTTATCTTTATGGATTTATCTTGCCCTAATTAGCATATTTATCCCACTCTAGAATAACAACCATGATCTAATCCAAAGTAATTAGATATTATCTAGTCTAATCTACTCATATCCAACCTAATCTAGATTTTATCTAATCTATTATGATCTAATCTAGAGAGTTACTTAATGCTGGTACAAAAAATAAGACCATACTCCTAATTCACCCAAGCTTAAATCAGTAACTTAGATCAACTCGGCCATACCCAACAACCTGACCTACATAATAGGTTACATAACCTATCCCAATCATTCAGAAGCAAAACAACCAAACTAGATTATGACTAATATCATTTAACTTATAGCCACCTACTAAACTAGCTGCTCCACCTACTACTTTATCTTAACTACATGTCCCTAATTCGGATAACAACTTCAAGAACGAAGAATCGAAGATGATCAACTTCATCAAGAAGGGATGAGCACCAACTCAAGTCTTCAAGGATCAAGTGAGATCACCAAGATTAGTCAAGATCCACAATCTTGGATGGAGTCTTTCCTTACCCCACTTTTTCTTACCCAGACCTATCTATGCTTTAAAGACATTTTTTTTACCCTACATAATAAAGTGGATATACATAAATATACCCATATGTTCCTAATCAATTCCTTATATAAAAAAATTATTATGAAAACATTTGTGCTTAAAGCCACTTAGAAAAAAAAATCGAAGCTAAACTGCAACCTAAGCCTTTGGCTTTCTATATCCCATTTCTTACAAATCTCGGGACGAGATTATTTTTAAGGGGGGTAGGATTTGTAATACTCAAAAATTGTGTACAAGAAATATATAGTGATTTCCTTATTTGATGTGCCTCATTTGCGTCATAAACAAGTATACATAAAATTTAGAGTTGAATTAAAACAAACGATAAATATATGTATATATATATATATGCATCATGTTGGAGTTTATATGTTTGTGCATTAAATAAAAATAATAATAAGCATAATAATAAAATAAATACTAGAAGTTGAATTAAACCCTAAATTTGAAATTAGGGTTTTTGAAAATGAGAAGAGGAGGAATGATATAAATAATATAGTTATGTTTCCAAAGTTAGTATTCTTAACTTCACAATATGATTGAAAATAAATTTGGAACAACTTTGAATTTAAAATTCGGATTCAAATTAAGCTTAGAAATAGAGAAGAAAAGAAATTAGAAAGAAGAAAATGGAGAAAATGAACTGTGCGCGGTTGGGCCCAAGCTGACCAATTCGGCCCAACCATCCCTTCACTCCCGCGCGGCCCATCTACCTTGTGACCACGCGCGCGGGCACAGACACTCGGGCCCCACTCGCCAGATTCTACCCTCTCGCTGTACCGTGGCCCTCTCTCGCCAGATCGATCTTCTTCCCTCGAAAACAAACTCGCGTGATTTGCGCCACTGCAACAGACCCCGCGCGGACTCTGGCGAAATCCTCGCGCTCGCGCAGCTAAACCGGACTCCGTTGGGCAAAACGCGCCTGGACTCCGTTGCCTGCTGCCCGCGCTTGCTTGCGGTGTTCTCCCTGACTCGTGGGACCCTCCTTTCTGTTGCGTCTTCTTCGCGGATCCGAGCTCAACCAAATGCGCGAGTTGCGCGGGGAGCTCGGGCTCACCCGGTCGTGTGCCACCATGGGGTAGCTGCCCTGTCACTATAAATTTATGCCCGCCCGTGGCCAACCCCATCAAGCTCCAACCCGTGACAGCGCTGCCGGGCCAAGAGAATCGGTGAAAAGCCGTCGTGCGAATGTGAGGGGAGCCGGGGAGGAATTCGTCCGCCGCAATGGAGTGTGGCCCATGTCAACAATCTGGCGACTGCACTGGGCGCAGAAGCTTCGCCGTGACACATGGATGGTTTCCCTAGCCTCGTTGAACAGGATTCATGACTGGGAACTAGGAATCCCTCACCGACGATCTGTTCATGTCGCAGATCCGCCCCGAACCGTGGACGAGCTCGCTACTCCTTCAATCGCGGGTAAGAATCTCCCTTCCGTGCTCGCCATCACCCCGTCTAGGTTTAGCACCGGCTAATTTCAGGTTAGGGGCGTCCGGGCGACAGATTGCGCGTCCGCCGGCGATGCTCCGCCGTGGGTGGGCGGCACTGCTGTCCAGACCGCCGTGGGGAAGATGAACGCCGTGGTCCGTTGGATCCGGCGCTGACGATCGAGATTAGAGGATAGGGTAACCTTTGCACAACTAAATCGTGTCCGTAGGATTCATGGCGGGCGGGTTAGATTAGATCGGGGTAGGATCGACCTTCGTCCGTTGATTCTGGATCGGACGATCGGGGAGGATTATCTGTTTTATAACGCGATAAACTAATCTTGCGCGTCGGTTTGTGATCGGACGGTCAGCGTCCGCCCGTACCTCTTCGGCTGGACGGTTTAGCTATTAGGCCCCTCTGTTCTATAGTAATCAACCCGCGGTCCGTAGAGTTGTTTTCTGTATCTCAGGAAAACTTACCCCGAGACCCCTGCGTTTTCCAGAAAATGAGGCCCCGTCCAGAGAGTTATAAAATCAGGTTAATGAATTAGAAAATGAGTTTTTAATATAAAAACAATTCCTAGAATTTGTATAATTGATAGAAAATTCATATGAACTCCAAATTGATCTATTCTAGTTCCTATAATTTTGTAATATTATTGTTCATCAAATAGTACCACTGTTTTTACAAGAAATACATATTAAAATTTATTTCTCACTTAACCCTATATTGAATGCATAAAACCTTAGAGAATCCATAACTTAAAATCTATACCTCCAAATTTAGTGATTCCAGTTCCTATGATCTCATTTTAATGTGTAGATTTTTACTGTATATTTTATTTACATGTTTGGTGTGATGTTAATTTTGCCTATACATGTTTGTTTGTATTGCTACGACTAGCAGTGAGGTCACGTGTCATCTGAAGAGCAAGTTGGTACCTTCTCAAGTGCCAGGCAAGTTGTGCCCTTGATCACTTCTTTTTACCCAGCCATGTTCTAATTAATCATAATGATCTGCATAGGTTAATTTTGATGGGACCCAATATGTTACCCTAGTTTGATTATCTTTATACCTTGTTACCGCTGAACTTTTTGAGTAGTACTTGCTAGTGCTTTATGTGGTTTTGGGTATGAAGATACATTACTCATGATTATACTTTGGTTATCCGTTGTATTTATCGTTCATGATAAGATCATTATGTTAATTGGAACATGGAGCGACCACCCGGGAAAACAGTGCTACCACAAGGGTATAATGGGACGCCCTTGGCTGATTAATTAGGAAAGCTAGTGGAGGACTACCTTACCCGAAAGGGGCAAGGGCAGTAGGGGAGTGGTCAGTGTAGGGAGACCCTCGGGAGGATTTTGCTGCGATGGCGGTCCTGCAAGGGAATTCCTGCATTGGAGCTTCCTATAAACTGTAGCGGGTTTTCTGAAGCTAGTGGAACTTTGTAAAGGCCTCGTAGTGTTACCCTGCCTCGCCTCCTCGGTAGAGGTGTATGGGAAGTCGCGATCCCTTGGCAGATGGGTAACATGACTTGTGGGTAAAGATGCGCCACCTCTGCAGAGTGTAAAACTGGTATACTAGCCGTGCTCACGGTCATGAGCAGCTCGGACCCTCACATGATTAACTTATGGAACTTAAATTCAATTTGTCATATGCATTGCATCGCAGGTGATGTTGTTACTTCTGTTCTACTATTTAATTGGGTTGGTATTTACTTATACTTAGTAATTGCTAATAAAATTTTGACCAACTTTAAAAGCAATGCTCAGCTCTAACCATTCTCTTTGGTAAGCCTTACACTTCACGTGAGCTCCCACCTTTGGCGAGTTCATGCACATCATTCCCCACAACTTGTTGAGCGATGAACGTATGTGAGCTCACTCTTGCTGTCTCACACCCCCACAGGTCAAGAACAGGTACCGCAGGATGAGGTGCATGGAGGATGCTGCGATGAGTTCGTGAGAGATCTAGGCCGTCGTCTCCCAGTCAACTTTGGGTTGCTGGACCGTTGTCTCCTTATAATGTAATTATCTATTTATTTTGTATAGAACTCCTGTTATGTAGTAAAGATGTGACATTCGATCCTGTGCCATGATTCATCATATGTGTGAGACTTGGTCCCAGCACACCTGGTGATTATGTTTACGCCCGGGCTTTGGACCCCTAAAACCCGGGTGTTACAATATGCATGGATTGTTTTATTCTTATATAACATTTTGAACCACGTTTGCACCACATGTTTTGTTTTTGCAAACTCTTTTGTAAATCATTTCAAAGATCTTTTGCAAATAGTCAAAGGTAAATGAATAAGATTTTGCAAAGCATTTTCAAGATTTGAAAATTTTCTCCCCTTGTTTCAAATGCTTTTCCTTTGACTAAACAAAACTCCCCCTAGATAAGAATCCTCCTCTTAGTGTTCAAGAGGGTTTTGATATATCATTTTGAAATACTACTTTCTCCCCCTTTTGAACACAAAAGGATACCAATTGAAAATATTCAACACTTAGGTTTTTGAAATTGGTGGTGGTGCGGTCCTTTTGCTTTGGGCTCACTTCTCCCCCTTTTTGGCATGAATCGCCAAAAACGGAGTCATTAGAGCCCTCGCAGTGCTATCTTCCCCTTTGGTCATAAATAAATGAGTTAAGATTATACCAAAGACGAAGTCCGGTCTTTTCGCTTTGGGCTCATTTCTCCCAAAGACAAGGTCCTTTTGCTTTGAATTCTCCCCCAAATGATGGAGAGAAGCGTGGAGTGACGGTCGAAGGATGATTTACGGAGTGGAAGCCTTTGTCTTCGCCGAAGACGCCAATTCCCTTTCAATATACCTATGACTTGGTTTGAAATAGACTTGAAAACACATTAGTCATAGCATATAAAAGAGACATGATCAAAGGTATACAAATGAGCAATGTGTGCAATTTTAACAAAAGAAGTTCCTAGAATCAAGAATATTGAGCTCATGCCTAAGTTTGTTAAAAGATTGTTCATCAAGAGGCTTGGTAAAGATATCGGCTAATTGATCTTTAGTATTAATGTAAGCAATCTCTATATCTCCCTTTTGTTGGTGATCCCTAAGAAAATGATACCGAATGGCTATGTGCTTAGTGCGGCTATGCTCGACGGGATTGTCGGCCATTTCGATTGCACTCTCATTATCACATAGCAAGGGGACTTTGGTTAATTTGTAACCATAGTCCCGCAGGGTTTGCCTCATCCAAAGTAATTGCGCACAACAATGGCCTGCGGCAATATACTCGGCTTCGGCGGTGGAAAGAGCGACCGAATTTTGCTTCTTTGAAGCCCAAGACACCAAGGATCTTCCCAAGAACTGGCAAGTCCCCGATGTGCTCTTCCTATTGATTTTACACCCCGCCCAATCGGCATCGGAATATCCAATCAAATCAAATGTGGATCCCCTAGGATACCAAAGCCCAAACTTAGGAGTATAAGCCAAATATCTCAAGATTCGTTTCACGGCCGTAAGGTGAGCTTCCTTAGGGTCGGCTTGGAATCTTGCACACATGCATACGGAAAGCATAATATCCGGTCGAGATGCACATAAATAGAGTAAAGAACCTATCATCGACCGATATACCTTTTGATCCACGGACTTACCTCCCGTGTCGAGGTCGAGATGCCCATTGGTTCCCATGGGTGTCTTGATGGGTTTGGCATCCTTCATCCCAAACTTAGCAAGAATGTCTTGAGTGTACTTGGTTTGGCTAATGAAGGTGCCCTCTTGGAGTTGCTTTACTTGAAAACCTAGAAAATACTTCAACTCCCCCATCATTGACATCTCGAACTTCTGCGTCATGATCCTACTAAACTCTTCACATGTAGACTCGTTAGTAGACCCAAATATAATATCATCAACATAAATTTGGCATACAAACAAGTCATTTTTAAGAGTTTTAGTAAAGAGTGTAGGATCGGCTTTTCCGACTTTGAATCCATTAGCAATAAGGAAATCTCTAAGGCATTCATACCATGCTCTTGGGGCTTGTTTTAGCCCATAAAGCGCCTTAGAGAGCTTATAGACATGATTAGGATACTCACTGTCTTCAAAGCCGGGAGGTTGCTCAACATAGACCTCTTCCTTGATTGGTCCATTTAGGAAGGCACTTTTCACGTCCATTTGATATAGCTTAAAGCCATGGTAAGTAGCATAGGCCAATAGTATACGAATTGACTCAAGCCTAGCTACGGGTGCATAGGTTTCACCAAAATCCAAACCTTCGACTTGGGAATATCCCTTTGCCACAAGTCGAGCTTTGTTCCTTGTCACCACACCATGCTCATCTTGCTTGTTGCGGAAGACCCATTTGGTTCCTACAACATTTTGGTTAGGACGTGGAACTAAATGCCATACCTCATTCCTCGTGAAGTTGTTGAGCTCCTCTTGCATCGCCACCACCCAATCTGAATCTTGAAGTGCTTCCTCTACCTTGTGTGGCTCAATAGAGGAAACAAAAGAGTAATGTTCACAAAAATGAGCAACACGAGATCGAGTAGTTACCCCCTTATGAATGTCGCCGAGGATGGTGTCAACGGGGTGATCTCTTTGAATTGCTTGGTGGACTCTTGGGTGTGGCGGTCTTTGTTCCTCATCCTCCTTGTCTTCCTCATTTGCATCTCCCCCTTGATCATTGCCGTCATCTTGAGGTGGCTCATTTGATTGATCTTCTTCTTCATCAACTTGAGCCTCATCCTCATTTTGAGTTGGTGGAGATGCTTGCATGGAGGAGGATGGTTGATCTTGTGCATTTGGAGGCTCTTCGGATTCCTTAGGACACACATCCCCAATGGACATGTTCCTTAGCGCAATGCATGGAGCCTCTTCTTCACCTATCTCATCAAGATCAACTTGCTCTACTTGAGAGCCGTTAGTTTCATTAAACACAACGTCACATGAGACTTCAACTAGTCCAGTGGACTTGTTAAAGACCCTATATGCCCTTGTGTTTGAGTCATAACCAAGTAAAAAGCCTTCTACAGTCTTAGGAGCAAATTTAGATTTTCTACCTCTTTTAACAAGAATAAAGCATTTGCTACCAAAGACTCTAAAATATGAAATATTGGGCTTTTTACCGGTTAGGAGTTCATATGATGTCTTCTTGAGGATTCGGTGAAGATACAATCGGTTGATGGCGTAGCAGGCGGTGTTGACCGCCTCGGCCCAAAACCGATCCGAAGTCTTGTATTCATCAAGCATGGTCCTTGCCATGTCCAATAGAGTTCTATTCTTCCTCTCCACTACACCATTTTGTTGTGGCGTGTAGGGAGAAGAGAACTCATGCTTGATGCCCTCCTCCTCAAGGAAGCCTTCAATTTGAGAGTTCTTGAACTCCGTCCCGTTATCGCTTCTTATTTTCTTGATCCTTAAGGCGAACTCATTTTGAGCCCGTCTCAAGAATCCCTTTAAGGTCTCTTGGGTTTGAGATTTTTCCTGTAGAAAGAATACCCAAGTGAAGCGAGAATAATCATCCACAATAACTAGACAGTACTTACTCCCGCCGATGCTTATGTAAGCGATCGGGCCAAATAGATCCATGTGTAGGAGCTCCAGTGGCCTGTCGGTCGTCATAATGTTCTTATGCGGATGATGAGTGCCAATTTGCTTCCCTGCTTGGCATGCGCTACAAATCCTGTCTTTCTCAAAATAAACATTTGTTAATCCTAAAATGTGTTCTCCCTTTAGAAGCTTGTGAAGGTTCTTCATCCCAACATGGGCTAGTCGGCGGTGCCAGAGCCAACCCATGTTAGTCTTAGCAATTAAGCAAGTGTCGAGTTCAGCTCTATCAAAATCTACCAAGTATAGCTGACCCTCTAACACTCCCTTAAATGCTATTGAATCATCACTTCTTCTAAAGACAGTGACACCAACATCAGTGAATAGACAGTTGTAGCCCATTTGACATAATTGAGATACAGAAAGCAAATTGTAATCTAATGAATCTACAAGAAAAACATTGGAAATAGAATGGTCAGGAGATATAGCAATTTTACCAAGACCTTTGACCATCCCTTGATTTCCATCCCCGAATGTGATCGCTCTTTGGGAATCTTGGTTTTTCTCATATGAGGAGAACATCTTTTTCTCCCCTGTCATGTGGTTTGTGCATCCGCTGTCGATTATCCAACTTGAGCCACCGGATGCATAAACCTACAAAACAAATTTAGTTCTTGACTTTAGGTACCCAAACTGTTTTGGGTCCTTTGGCATTAGAAACAAGAACTTTGGGTACCCAAACACAAGTCTTTGATCCCTTGTGTTTGCCCCCAACAAACTTGGCAACGACCTTGCCGGATTTGTTAGTCAAAACATAGGATGCATCAAAGGTTTTAAATGAAATGCTATGTTCATTTGATGCATTAGGAATTTTCTTCTTAGGCAACTTAGCATGGGTTGGTTGCCTAGCACTAGATGTCTCACTCTTATAGATAAAAGCATGGTTAGAACCAGAGTGAGACTTCCTAGAATGAATTTTCCTAATTTTATCCTCGGGATAACCGGCAGGGTATAAAATGTAACCCTCGTTATCCTGAGGCATGGGAGCCTTGCCCTTAACAAAGTTGGACAATCTTTTAGGAGGGGCACTAATTTTGACATTGTCTTCCCTTTGGAAGCCAATGCCATCCTTGATGCCCGGGCGTCTCCCATTATAAAGCATGCTACGAGCAAATTTAAATTTCTCATTTTCTAAGTTGTGCTCGGCAATTTTAGCATCTAGTTTTGCTATATGATCATTTTGTTGTTTAATTAAAGCCATATGATCATGAATAGCATTAACATCAATATCTCTACATCTAGTACAAATAGACACATGCTCAACAATAGATGTAGAGGGTTTGCAAGATTTTAATTCTACAACCTTAGCATGTAACATGTCATTCTTAGTTCTAAGGTCAGAAATAGTAGCATTGCAAATATCAAAATCTTTAGCCTTAGCAAGCAATTTTTCATTTTCAATTCTAAGGCTAACAATGGAAGCATTCAACTCATTAATCCTAGCAAGCAAATCAACATTATCATCTCTAGGATTGGAAGTTGAATCAATACAAACATGAGAATCAACCTTAGCTAATAAATTAGCATTTTCATTTCTAAGGTTGTCTATTGTCTCTCGGCAAGTGCTTAGCTCACTAGATAACTTTTCACATTTTTCTACTTCTAGAGCATAAGCCTTTTTAACCTTAACATGTTTCTTGTTTTCTTTAATTAGACAATCCTCTTGGGAATCCAAAAGGTCATCCTTTTCATGAATAGCACAAATTAATTCATTTAATTTTTCCTTTTGTTCCATGTTAAGATTGGCAAAAAGAGTACGCAAGTTATCCTCCTCATCACTAGCATTATCATCACTAGAAGACTCATATTTAGTGGAGGAGTTGGATTTAACCTTTTTCCGTTTGCCGTCCTTTGCCATGAGACACTTGTGGCCGACGTTGGGGAAGAGAAGTCCTTTGGTGACGGCGATGTTGGCGGCGTCCTCGTCGTCGGAGGAGTCGCTTGAGCTCTCGTCGGAATCCCACTCCCGACAAACATGGGCATCGCCGCCCTTCTTCTTGTAGTATCTCTTCTTCTCCTTTCTTCTCCCCTTTTTGTCGTTGCCCCTGTCACTATCACTTGATAATGGACATTTAGCAATAAAGTGACCGGGCTTACCACACTTGTAGCAAACCTTCTTGGAGCGGGACTTGTAGTCTTTCCCCCTCCTTTGTTTGAGGATTTGGCGGAAGCTCTTGATGACGAGTGCCATTTCCTCATTGTCGAGCTTGGAGGCGTCTATTGGTTGTCGAGTTGGTGTAGCCTCCTCCTTCTTGTCTTCCGTCGCTTTGAATGCGACGGGTTGAGCTCCGGATGTGGTGGGTTCATCAAGCTCGTTGATCTTTCTTGAGCCTTCAATCATGCACTCAAAACTAACAAAATGCCCGATAACTTCCTCGGGGGTCATTTTTGTATATCGACGATTACCACGAATTAATTGAACTTGAGTTGGGTTAAGGAAAATAAGGGATCTTAGAATAACCTTAACCATTTCGTGGTCGTCCCATTTTACGCTCCCGAGGTTGCGCACTTGGTTCACTAGGGTCTTGAGCCGGTTGTACATGTGTTGTGGCTCCTCCCCTTTGTGAAGCCGGAACCGACCGAGCTCCCCCTCGATCGTTTCCCGCTTGGTAATCTTGGTAAGCTCGTCTCCCTCGTGCGCGGTTTTGAGTACATCCCAAACTTCTTTTGCGCTCTTCAACCCTTGCACTTTGTTATACTCCTCTCTACTTAGAGAAGCGAGGAGTATCGTTGTCGCTTGAGAGTTGAAGTGCTCGATTTGGGCCACCTCATCCTCATCATAATCTTTGTCCCCTATAGATGGTACCTGTGCACCAAACTCAACAACATCCCATATACTTTTGTGGAGCGAGGTTAGATGAAATCGCATTAAATCACTCCACCTAGCATAATCTTCACCATCAAAAGTTGGCGGCTTGCCTAATGGGACGGAAAGTAAATGTTTAGATGTACGAGAGTAGTGCAAGGGGATCTTACTAAACTTCTTACGCTCTTGGCGTTTAGAAGTTACGGAGGGCGCATCGGAGTCGGAGGTCGATGTTGATGAAGTGTCGGTCTCGTAGTAGACCACTTTCCTCATCCTCTTTTCCTTGTTCTTGCTCCGGTGCGGCTTGTGGGAAGAAGATTTTTCCTTCTTCTCTTTGTGGTGAGAAGAAGATTTCTTCTCCTTCCCTTTGTTGGAGGAGATCTTCTTCTTCTCCCTCCTTTTGGTGCGGGACTCTTCCGATGAAGTGCTCCCTTGGCTTGTAGTGGGCTTTTCGCCGGTCTCCATCTCCTTCTTGGCGTGATCTCCCGACATCACTTCGAGCGGTTAGGCTCTAATGAAGCACCGGGCTCTGATACCAATTGAAAGTCGCCTAGAGGGGGGGTGAATAGGGCGAAACTGAAATTTACAAATATAAACACAACTACAAGCCGGGGTTAGCGTTAGTAATAAAGAAATGAGTCCGTGAGAGAGGGTGGAAAACAAATCGCAACCAAATGGAGAGTGTGACACGCGGATTTGTTTTACCGAGGTTCGGTTCTTGCAAACCTACTCCCCGTTGAGGAGGCCACAAAGGCCGGGTCTCTTTCAACCCTTCCCTCTCTCAAACGATCCACGGATCGAGTGAGCTTTCTTTTCTCAATCACTTGGAACACAAAGTTCCTACAAGGATCACCACAAGATTGGTGTCTCTTGCCTCAATTACAAGTGAGTTTGATCGCAATGAAAGAATCAGGAAAGCACGATTAAAAAGCCAAGCAACAAGAGCGACAAATGACACACGGATCACTTTCTCTCTCAAGCCACTAATCACTAATGATCTCTTTTCTCAATTGTGAAACTTGGAGAGATGGAGGCTTTGAATGTGTCTTGGAATGGATTGCTAGCTCTTGTATTGAATGTTGAAGGTTGGAATGCTTGGATGAAGTGAATGGAGGTGGTTGGGGTTGTATTTATAGCCACCAACCACTTCCTAGCTGTTGGGCCATTCTGCTGAGCGCGGACGGTCCGCCCTCCTGGTGCGGACGGTCCGCCCCTGTAGATCAACGGCTGAAAATGCAACGGTCAGCAGTAACGGCTATATCAACGGCTATATTGCATTTAATGCGTCGTCAGATGTCAGACAGAGCCAGTCGCGGACGGTCCGGTCGTGCACCCCGGACGGTCCGCGAGGCCCTCTATAATTCATTTCTCCGAACCCGTCACCTTCGGGTTTTTCGGTTTCTTACCGACCGGACGGTCCGCGCCTGAGGCCGGACGGTCCGCGCGAGGGCTCGGACGGTCTTTGACTTTCCTCCGGACAGTCCGTAGTGGATACTTGTGTTTTTGCATTGGTTCTGTCCGAGGGTTATTCTTGTGTCGCGGACGGTCCGCTGCAATGGCCCGGACGGTCCGCGCTTGGCCTGTTTTTCCAAAAAGCTTCTCCTGTCCGGAATAATCTACGGTATTCCGGACAGTCGAATTAGTATAGTTGTAGATGAACCTTTGGCACCTGTAGAGCATACAATCTAGAGCAAACTAGTTAGTCCAATTATTTGTGTTGGGCAATTCAACCACCAAAATTAATTAGGGACTAGGTGTAAGCCTAATTCCCTTTCAATTATCCGCCATCTTGATTGCACTCTCATTATCACATAGCAAAGGGACCTTGGTTAATTTGTAACCGTAGTCCCGCAGGGTTTGCCTCATCCAAAGCAATTGCGCGCAACAATGGCCTGCGGCAATGTACTCGGCTTCGGCGGTGGAAAGAGCGACCGAATTTTGCTTCTTTGAAGCCCAAGACACCAAGGATCTCCCCAAGAACTGGCAAGTCCCGGATGTGCTCTTTCTATTGATTTTACACCCCGCCCAATCGACATCCGAATAACCAATTAAATCAAAAGTGGATCCCCTAGGATACCAAAGCCCAAACTTAGGAGTGTAAGCCAAATATCTCAAGATTCGTTTTACGGCCGTAAGGTGAGCTTCCTTAGGGTCGGCTTGGAATCTTGCACACATGCATACGGGAAGCATAATATCCGGTCGAGAAGCACATAAATAGTGTAAAGAACCTATCATCGACCGGTATACCTTTTGATCCACGGACTTACCTCCCGTGTCGAGGTCGAGATGCCCATTAGTTCCCATGGGTGTCTTGATGGGCTTGGCATCCTTCATCCCAAACTTGTTTAGAATGTCTTGAGTATACTTCGTTTGGCTAATGAAGGTGCCCTCTTGGAGTTGCTTTACTTGAAATCCCAAGAAATACTGCAACTCCCCCATCATGGACATCTCGAATTTTTGTGTCATGATCCTACTAAATTCTTCACATGTAGATTCGTTAGTAGACCCAAATATAATATCATCAACATAAATTTGGCATACAAACAAGTCATTATCAAGAGTTTTAGTGAATAGAGTAGGATCGGCGTTTCCGACTTTGAATTCATTAGTGATGAGAAAATCCCTAAGGCATTCATACCATGCTCTTGGGGCTTGCTTGAGCCCATAAAGCGCCTTAGAGAGTTTGTAAACATGGTTAGGGTACTCACTATCTTCAAAGCCGGGAGGTTGCTCAACATAGACTTCTTCCTTGATTGGTCCATTGAGGAAGGCACTTTTCACGTCCATTTGATAGAGCTTAAAGTCATGGTAAGTAGCATAGGCCAATAATATACGAATTGACTCAAGCCTAGCTACGGGTGCATAGGTTTCACCGAAATCCAAACCTTCGACTTGGGAGTATCCCTTGGCCACAAGTCGAGCTTTGTTCCTTGTCACCACACCATGCTCATCTTGCTTGTTGCGGAAGACCCATTTGGTTCCTACAACATTTTGGTTAGGACGTGGAACTAAATGCCATACCTCATTCCTAGTGAAGTTGTTGAGCTCCTCTTGCATCGCCACCACCCAATCCGAATCTTGTAGTGCTTCCTCTACCCTGTGTGGCTCAATAGAGGAAACAAAAGAGTAATGCTCACAAAAATGTGCAACACAAGATCTAGTAGTTACCCCCTTATGAATGTCGCCGAGAATAGTGTCGACGGGGTGATCTCGTTGGATTGCTTGGTGGACTCTTGGGTGTGGTGGCCTTTGCTCTTCATCCTCCTTGTCTTGATCATTTGCATCTCCCCCTTGATCATTGCTGTCATCTTGAGGTGGCTCATTTGCTTGATCTTCTACTTCATCAACTTGAGCCTCATCTTCATTTTGAGTTGGTGGAGATGCTTGCGTGGAGGAGGACAGTTGATCTTGTGCATTTGGAGGCTCTTCGGATTCCTTAGGACACACATCCCCAATGGACATGTTCCTTAGCGCGATGCATGGAGCCTCTTCATTACCTATCTCATCAAGATCAACTTGCTCTACTTGAGAGCCGTTAGTCTCATCAAACACAACATCACAAGAAACTTCAACTTGTTCAGTGGACTTGTTAAAGACTCTATATGCCCTTGTGTTTGAATCATATCCTAGTAAAAAGCCTTCTACAGTCTTAGGAGCAAATTTAGATTTTCTACCTCTTTTAACAAGAATAAAGCATTTGCTACCAAAGACTCTAAAATATGAAATGTTGGGCTTTTTACCGGTTTGGAGCTCATAAGATGTCTTCTTGAGGATTCGGTGTAGATATAACTGGTTGATGGCGTAGCAGGCGGTGTTGACCGCCTCGGCCCAAAACCGATCCGAAGTCTTGTACTCATCAAGCATGGTCCTTGCCATGTCCAATAGAGTTCGATTCTTCCTCTCCACTACACCATTTTGTTGTGGCGTGTAGGGAGAAGAGAACTCATGCTTGATGCCCTCCTCCTCAAGGAAGCCTTCGATTTGAGAGTTCTTGAACTCCGTCCCATTGTCGCTTCTAATTTTCTTAATCCTTAAGCCGAACTCGTTTTGAGCTCATCTCAAGAATCCCTTTAAGGTTTCTTGGGTTTGAGATTTTTCCTGCAAAAAGAACACCCAAGTGAAGCGAGAATAATCATCCACTATTACAAGACAATACTTACTCCCGCCGATGCTTATGTAAGCAATCGGGCCGAATAGATCCATGCAGAGTAGCTCAAGCGGCCTGTCGGTCGTCATGATGTTCTTGTGTGGATGTTGGGCACCAACTTGCTTTCCTGCTTGGCATGTGCTACAAACCCTGTCTTTTTCAAAATGAACATTTGTTAGTCCTAAAATGTGTTCTCCCTTTAGAAGCTTGTGAAGATTCTTCATCCCAACATGTGCTAGTCGGCGATGCCAGAGCCAGCCCATGTTAGTCTTAGCAATTAAGCAAGTGTCGAGTTCAGCTCTATCAAAATCTACCAAGTATAGCTGACCCTCTAACACTCCCTTAAATGCTATTGAATCATCACTTCTTCTAAAGACAGTGACACCTATATCAGTGAAAAGACAGTTGTAGCCCATTTTGCATAATTGAGATACAGAAAGCAAATTGTAATCTAATGATTCTACAAGAAAAACATTGGAAATAGAATGGTCAGGAGATATAGCAATTTTACCCAAACCTTTGACCAAACCTTGATTTCCATCCCCGAATGTGATAGCTCGTTGGGGATCTTGGTTTTTCTCATAGGTGGAGAACATCTTCTTCTCCCCTGTCATGTGGTTTGTGCACCCGCTGTCGATTATCCAACTTGAGCCCCCGGATGCATAAACCTACAAAACAATTTTAGTTCTTGACTTTAGGTACCCAAACAGTTTTGGGTCCTTTGGCATTAGAAACAAGAACTTTGGGTACCCAAACACAAGTCTTGGAGCCCTTGTGTTTGCCCCCAACAAACTTGGCAACTACCTTGCCGGATTTGTTAGTTAAAACATATGATGCATCAAAAGTTTTAAATGAAAAGCTATGTTCATTTGATGCACTAGGAGTTTTCTTCTTAGGCAACTTAGCACGGGTTGGTTGTCTAAAGCTAGATGTCTCACCCTTATACATGAAAGCATGATTAGGGCCAGAGTGAGACTTTCTAGAATGAATTCTCCTAATTTTGTCCTCGGGATAACCGGCAGGATATAAAATGTAACCCTTGGTATCCTGAGGCATGGGAGCCTTGCCCTTAACAAAGTTGGACAATTTCTTAGGAGGGGCACTAAGTTTAACATTGTCTCCCCTTTGAAAGCCGATGCCATCCTTAATGCCAGGGCGTCTCCCACTATAGAGCATACTTCTAGCAAATTTAAATTTTTCATTTTCTAAGTTATGCTCGGCAATTTTAGCATCTAATTTTGCTATATGATCATTTTGTTGTTTAATTAAAGAAATGTGATCATGAATAGCATTAATATCAACATCTCTACATCTAGTACAAATAGATACATGCTCAACGATAGATGTAGAGGGTTTGCAAGATTTTAATTCTACAACCTTAGCATGCAATATATCATTCTTAGTTCTAAGGTCGGAAATAGTAGCATTGCAAAGATCAAAATCTTTAGCCTTAGCAAGCAGGTTTTCATTCTCAATTCTAAGGCTAGCAAGAGAAACATTCAATTCATCAATCCTAGCAAGTAAATCAACATTATCATCTCTAGGATTGGAAGTTGAAACATTACAAATATGAGAATCAACCTTAGCTATCAAATTAGCATTTTCATTTCTAAGGTTGGCAATAGTGTCATGGCATGTGCTTAGCTCACTAGTTAATTTTTCACATTTTTCTACCTCTAGAGCATAAGCATTTTTAACCTTAACATGTTTCTTATTTTCCTTAATTAGGAAGTCCTCTTGGGAGTCCAAGAGATCATCCTTCTCATGGATGGCACTAATTAGCTCATTTAGTTTTTCTTTTTGTTCCATGTTAAGGTTGGCAAAAAGGGTACGCAAATTATCTTCCTCATCACTAGCATTATCATCACTAGAGGACTCATATCTAGTAGAGGATTTAGATTTAACCTTCTTCTTTTTGCCGTTCTTTGCCATGAGGCACTTGTGGCCAACGTTGGGAAAGAGAAGGCCCTTGGTGACGGCGATGTTGGCGGCGTCCTCGTTGTCGGAGGAGTCGCTAGAGCTTTCGTCGGAGTCCCACTCCCGACAAACATGGGCATCGCCGCCCTTCTTCTTGTAGTACCTCTTCCTCTCCTTTCTTCTCCCCTTCTTGTCATCACCCCTGTCACTGTCACTAGAAATTGGACATTTAGCTATAAAGTGACCGTGCTTACCACACTTGTAGCAAACCTTCTTGGAGCGGGGCTTGTAATCCTTTCCCCTCCTTTGCTTGAGGATTTGCCGAAAGCTTTTGATGACAAGTGCCATCTCCTCGTTGTCAAGCTTTGAGGCGTCGATTGGTTGTCTACTCGGTGTAGACTCCTCCTTCTTCTCCTCCGTCACCTTAAATGCGACCGGTTGTGCCGCGGATGTGGAGGGATCATCTAGCTCGTTGATCTTCTTCGAGCCCTTGATCATAAAGCTCACAAAATTCCTGATAACTTCCTCGGGGGTCATTAGTGTATATCTTGGGTTGCCACGAATTAATTGAACTTGAGTAGGGTTAAGGAAAATAAGAGATCTTAGAATAACCTTAACCACCTCGTGATCATCCCACTTTTTGCTCCCGAGGTTGCGCACTTGGTTCACCAAGGTTTTGAGTCGGTTGTACATGTCTTGTGGCTCCTCCCCTTGGCGAAGACGGAAGCGACCGAGCTCCCCCTCAATCGTTTCCCGCTTGGTGATCTTGGTGAGTTCACACAAGGTCTATCTTTTTCGAAAGTTACATTAGTTAGACTTATCACGTGTTCTCCCTTTAGAAGCTTGTGAAGGTTCTTCATCCCCACATGTGCTAAGCGGCGATGCCACAGCCAGCCCATGCTAGTCTTAGCAATTAAGCATGCATCTAGACCAGTCTCCTCTTTTGCAAAATCAACTAAATAGAGTTTGTCGTCTAATACACCCTTAAAAGCTAATGAACCATCACTCCTTCTAAAGACAGACACATCTACATTTGTGAATAAGCAGTTATATCCCATATTACAAAGCTGACTTACAGACAATAAGTTATATCCAAGCGACTCAACTAAAAACACATTGGAAATGGAGTGCTCGGATGAAATAGCTATTTTTTCCTAACCCTTTCACCTTGCCTTGATTCCCGTCACCGAATATAATTGAGTCTTGGGAATCTTTGTTCTTGACGTAGGAGGTGAACATCTTCTTCTCCCCCGTCATGTGGATTGTGCATCCGCTGTCGATAATCCAGCTTGATCCCCCGGATGCATAAACCTGCAAGGCAAATTTAGGCTTGGGTCTTAGGTACCCAACTCTTGTTGGGTCCTACAAGGTTAGTGACAATATCCTTAGGAACCCAAATGCAAGTTTTATCTCCCTTGCATTTTGCCCCTAATTTCTTAGCAATCACCTTTCTATCCTTTCTACAAATTGCAAAGGAAGCAATGCAAGCATAATAAATTGTAGAAGGTTTATTCATTACTTTCCTAGGAACATGAACAATATTTCTTCTAGGCATATGATGAACAACATTTCTCCTAGCCAAATTTCTATCATGCATAATAGAAGAACTAGAAGCAATCATGGCATGAGAATCAAAAGCATCATAACTTCTATAAACGTTCCTAGAATGTCTCCTATCATGATACATGAAAGCATGGTTCTTTTGAGCACTACTAGCCATAGGGGCCTTCCCTTTCTCCTTGGCGGAGATAGAAGCCTTATGACTTGTTAAGTTCTTGACTTCCCTCTTGAAGCCAAGACCATCCTTAATTGAGGGGTGTCTACCAATCGTGTAGGCATCCCTTGCAAATTTTAGTTTGTCAAATTCACTTTTGCTAGTCTTAAGTTGGGCATTAAGACTAGCCACTTCATCATTCAGTTTAGAAATTGAAACTAGGTGTTCTCTACAAGCATCAACATTAAAATCTTTACACCTATTGCAAACTACAACATGTTCTACACAAGATGTTGATTTATTAGCTATTTCTAACTTAGCACTCAAATCATCATTTATGCTCTTTAAGCTAGAAATAGAGTCATGACATGTAGACAATTCACAAGAAAGCATTTCATTCCTTTTAATTTCCAAAGCAAGGGATTTTTGTGCCTCTACAAACTTATCATGTTCTTCATACAAAAGATCCTCTTGCTTTTCTAATAACCTATTTTTATCATTCAAGGCATCAATTAATTCATTAATCTTATCAACCTTAGTTCTATCTAGGCTCTTGAATAAATATGAATAGTCTATTTCATCATCGCTAGATTCTTCATCACTTGAGGAAGTGTAAGTACTAGTATTATGAGTGCTTACCTTCTTTTCCCTTGCCATGAGGCAGGTGTGATGCTCGTTGGGGAAGAGGGCCGACTTGTTGAAGGCGGTGGCGGCGAGTCTTTCGTTGTCGGAGTCGGACGACGAACAATCCGAGTCCCACTCCTTTCCAAGGTGTGCCTCGCCCTTAGCCTTCTTGTAAGCCTTCTTCTTTTCCCTCTTGTTCCTGGTCACTATCATTATCGGGACAATTAGCGATAAAATGACCAATCTTACCACATTTGAAGCATGAGCGCTTCCCCTTCATCTTGGTCTTGTTGGGATGCTCCTTGCGACCCCTTAGTGCCGTCTTGAACCGCTTAATGATGAGGGCCATTTCTTCATCATTAAGCCCGGCCGCCTCAACTTGTGCCACCTTGCTAGGTAGCGCCTCCTTGCTCCTCGTTGCTTTGAGAGCAATGGTTTGAGGCTCTTGGATTGGGCCATTCAACCCATCATCAACGTATCTAGCCTCCTTGATCATCATCTGCCCGCTTACGAACTTTCCAAGTATCTCCTCGGGCGTCATCTTGGTGTACCTAGGATTCTCACGAATATTGTCCACAAGATGTGGATCAAGGACAGTAAAAGACCTTAGCATTAGGCGAACGACGTCGTGGTCCGTCCATCGTGTGCTTCCATAGCTCCTTATTTTGTTGACAAGGGTCTTGAGCCGGTTGTTTGTTTGGGTTGGCTCCTCGCCCGTGATCATTGCGAATCTCCCAAGTTCGCCCTCCACCAACTCCATCTTGGTGAGCATGGTGACGTCGTTCCCCTCATGTGAGATTTTGAGGGTGTCCCAAATCTGCTTGGCGTTATCCAAGCCGCTCACCTTATGGTATTCATCCCTGCACAAAGAAGCTAGAAGAATAGTAGTAGCTTGTGCATTTTTGTGAATTTGCTCATTAATGAACATGGGACTATCCGTACTATCAAAGTGCATTCCATTTTCTACTATCTCCCATATACTTGGATGAAGAGAGAACAAGTGGCTACGCATTTTGTGACTCCAAAATCCGTAGTCCTCTCCATCAAAGTGTGGAGGTTTACCAAGTGGAATAGAAAGCAAATGAGCATTGGAACTTTGTGGAATACGAGAATAATCGAAAGAAAAGTTTGAATTAACCGTCTTCTTTTTCTCGTAGTCGTTGTCGTCGTCCTTTTGGGAAGAGGAAGATTCGTCGCTGTCGTAGTAGACTATCTCCTTGATGCGCCTTGTTTTCTTCTTCCTCCCGTCTTTTCTTTTGTGGCCCGAGCCTGAGTCAGTAGGCTTGTCATCCTTTGGATCATTGACGAAGGACTCCTTCTCCTTATCGTTGACCACCATCCCCTTGCCCTTAGGATCCATCTCTTCGGGCGATTAGTCCCTTTCTTGAAGAGAACGACTCTGATACCAATTGAGAGCACCTAGAGGGGGGGGGGTGAATAGGTGATCCTGTAAAAACTTGAAACTTAATCCACAAAACTTGGTTAAGAGTTAGCACAATAAAGCCAAGTGGCTAGAGAGGAGTTCTTGCACAACACGATAATCACAAGAATATCAACACGGAGATGGCACAGTGGTTTATCCCGTGGTTCGGCCAAGTCCAACACTTGCCTACTCCACGTTGTGGCGTCCCAACGGACGAGGGTTGCACTCAACCCCTTTCAAGCGGTCCAAAGACCCACTTGAATACCATGGTGTTTTGCTTTCACTTTACTATATCCCGCTTGCGAGGAATCTCCACAACTTGGAGCCTCTCGCTCTTACAAAGATGTTCACAAAGAAGCACAGAAGTAAGAAGGGGATGAGCAACACACACAAGACACAAAATCAAAGCAACAACACGCACACAAGTCACAACGCGAGCTCTCAACACAACTCAAAGAGTTCTCTACTCAAATGGAGCTCTAGTTGCTATCACAAAGAATCGAATGCGCGGAATTGGAGTCTTGGTGCTTAGGAATGCTTAGAGAATGCTTGGTATTCTCCTCCATGCGCCTAGGGGTCCCTTTTATAGCCCCAAGGCAGCTAGGAGCCATTGAGAGCATTCCAGGAAGGCAATTTTTGCCTTCTGTCGCCTGGCGCACCAGACAGTCCGGTGCACCACCGGACACAGTCCGGTGCAGATTTCTTTCCTTCTTTGGCGAAGCCGACCGTTGGAGATTCAGAGCCGTTGGCGCACCGGACAGTCCGGTGCCCCTTCTGACCGTTGGCTCTACCACGCGTCGCGCGCGGATTACGCGGCCGATCGTTGGCCGGGCCGACTGTTGGCTCACCGGACAGTCCGGTGATTTATAGCCGTACACCGCCGTCGAAGTCTCGAGAGCAGCCAGTTGACAGCCGCCAGCCTGGCGCACCGGACACTGTCCGGTGCACCACAGGATACTGTCCGGTGCACCACCGGACAGTCCGGTGCACCCAGACCGAGCAGCATTTTGGCTGTATACAGCCAACTTCTCCAAAATTGTTTCTCCTGTTTCTAGCACTTAGACGCAATACATTAGTCTTCAAAACAATGTACTAAGTCTAGAAACATACCTTTAATCTTGATTTGCACTTCTTGAGTCCTTGGCACACTTTAACACTTAGGCACTTGTGTTGGACACTTAATCACCAAAATACTTAGAAATGGCCCAAGGGCACATTTCCCTTTCAAGATCTCACCGACGACGAGTCAATGAATCCGTCAAAGAGTGTGTATCTATAAGTGATTCAAAAATTGTGATTACTGCATAATCAATTTAGTGTCAACCATGTAATTTCATAAGTTAGAGCTTACCGTCCATGCGCTTTTCCACCACCACTTGCGTACACCACCGAGGGATCCACCGGTTCATGTCGCCAGTCAAAGTCATGGCCATGGCGATGAACCATCTCCTCCCCATATGCCACTTTTACATCATTCACAACCTTACAAATGCAGGAATTTCTATACTTTGAACGTTTGTACTTTTGGGCCAAAACTCACCAGCCGATCCGTGGCTGTCTGGCTGTAGAGCTGGTCAGGGTTGGTAGGGTCTGGTCCTTTCTGGCCCTCCTGGTAGACCTCAATGTCACTAGGCTTTTGGCCATGCATAGCTTCTTGTATAAACAAAAAACATCCATAAGCAATCGTTCTATTTGGTGATCGACATAGCTAGATCAAACTTACCATTCTTTTAACTTTTCGAAGCATGTCGTCACCGCCAAACTTGTGGTTAGGATTGGTTCCTCGACATTGTCTGTGATGCGCTTACGCTTTCTGGAAGCCTTCAGAAGCCCAATATCGACCAAGCATAGTACACATCAGGCACGGGCGCCATCCATGGAACCATCACCTGCACACACAATGTTACATATTATATCAATCACATCAATCAATAAAAAGGGTAAAACAAATTTAATACTAACCTCACGATATTGATCCTCAGTCAAATATATCTTTGAGGATCCTTCCTTTTTGTTCAAGGGGCCTGCTTCTTCCGGATGATTTTGAAAACACAGGTTTGTAGCCTGAATTCTCGCATAGTATATGGCATCCTTCACGAGCTTCTTTGCATTGTTTTGGAACACACGTTCAGCGTGCCCCATGTAATCCTCTCTGTTAGGCAACCGATATCGAAGCTACGACATAAAGAATACAAATACAATGGTATAAGTCATGGAATTACAATATTAAGAAACATAACAAAAACAATAAAGAATTCATACCCAAAAGTCATGACGCACAAGTCCCTGTCTGTCGGTGTGGTTTTGTTCCTTTTTTAACTTGTACTCGTCCCAGGTATTGACGAGCACCTCATCGACGCTATATCCGTCTGACACTTTCACTATACCAGGGTAGTGAAGGCGGCAAAGAGAACCCAACGTAAGGTTAACCTGAGTGTGGTGTCCCTTGCCGTCACAGGACAGATCCTCCCAATTCCTGCATTAGACAAAAACATTAACAATACACATAATAGTTATATGAGACAAGTTAATATATTACACTCACCGATCTCCATGAGGCATGATTAAGATCCTATCAGCCTCTCGCTCTATCGCGTGACGAGGCTTTACTGAGTGGCTTTTTCTTGAGCGACGTGTGCGTGTCGATGAAGAGTCTCCTGAGCCATCATCCATTGGGTTGTCAGTTGATTGGGCCTGTTGGCCCCACTGGTCCCACACATGTTGCTGCTCTCTCTGGTGGTCCCACTGGTCCCATGGCTGGTCCGTGGCTTGGTCCCATGTCGCGTGCTGCACCTCCTCATTGTGCTGCACCTCCTCATTGTGTTGCTCATCCTTATTGTGCTCCTCCTCCTCATCGTGTTGCTCCTCAGTGTGCTGCTCATCTTGGTACATACAACTCAAGATTTAGATACAGGTAAATATGTAAACAAATTTATTTGTACAAGATATGTTACCTCATCTCCATGTACAGCGCTCAACAGCTCTCGACGTCTGCTGCTGCTCAAAGAACTGCCCTGAAATAGGCCCATGCCCTTGAACAGCTCCTTCACTGACTTCTTTGACTTTGGCGGCATCCTACATAAAAATTAAGGAATTATTCATTAGTGCATAAAAATGACATAATCCTTAAAAATTAGAAACAAATGAAAGAACAAAATAATTAGAAACAAATGAAAGAACAAAATAATTTTACTTGTTAAATATCATCAAAATCAGGATCTATTTGTTCTCTTCTATGCAGAGGTCGCCATGTAACTTTTCTCCTAACAGGTTGTCTTCTCCGTCTCTCGTGAAAAGTTAAGTCGTTAACGTCTGCAACTAGTGAATCTAATGCCGGTGCATGATCAATATGAAAACTGGTTGACAACTCTTCTTCTTGAAACACCTCATCAACCTGCTCAAGGTGACCAAATTGATATTCATCCTCACCAGGAGTGTATAGGCGTTCGCGGGGATTTACATTGTACACAACCCTCCATGCAGACAACTTTTTGCATGGATATGTCGAGAAATAAACTTGGTCTGCTTAATGGGCAAGGATATACGTGTTGTGTCCTTGAAGCAATTTTTTAGGTTGGATCTGTGTCATCCCAAATTCGGTCCTATAATACTTCGGGTCATACCATTTACACTCTGAGAAAACTAGCGCTAAAGGCTTATTTTCAGCAAATGTAATCTCGATTATATTTTTGATTTTCCCGTAATAGCAGGCTTCGTGTCCTTCCATGTCGGTTGCCCTAGTAACAACTCCACTATTTTGAGTGGCGGCCATAGGATGACTAGATTCGAAAATGCTTGAACGAAAGCGATATCCATTGACGTCGTAACGTCCATAGCTTTTGGCAGTTACGCTTCCAATAAATAACTGACGTAAGTCATCATTCAAATTCATTTCCTCCTCAAATTGTCAATTATGCCACAAAGCATTAGCAAATTCTGTAATATTAGTTAACTAAAATTAGGTCTCGGAGCCACATAATTGAGATTTACACGGTCTCGAAGGCACATAATGAAATTAGGTCGCCCATGCATTCCATCGCGTTGCAATTTGTCTATGTCTCTCGCTGTTGGCCTACCGAGACACCTCATGTTTTGTTCATCAAACTCGCTGTCAAATATTATTGTATGACATGAGATATTTGATAACATAAACTAATTCACATATGAACAATTTAAGGAAATAAGTATTACACAAAGTATTTCTCCACCTCAGGCATATTCGTGAACATGTACAGTAAAGAAGACTTCCGTTCTTCCATAGTGAGGTGATATGCCTTGGGTGGACCAACAACTTTGCCGTTTGTCTGAAAAATCGAAAGATCACTACACGGAGGCATCTCTCGTTCATCATCATGGTACCTCTTCTTTCGAGCAAATACATTATGTTCTTCTGCAAAGTAACAACTTATGAAGTGTGCTACCTCCTTCAGTTTAAATTGTTCCACCTTCATCACATTAACATGATATTCATCAATTAACAATATTTGCAACATCCAAATTTAGGTCAAATCATACTAACAAATAACAATATTAAATAAATTGTAATCGCAATACAGTTAACTCCCGTCGGCCATAAAAACCGACGAAAATAAACAATATTTGCAAAATTAAATCCATTAAATTAAATAATATTTTCAGAATATCAAATTTATTAACCATATCATCAAATTTATCAATATCGAAACCTTCATACATCCTAATATTATAAGTTAAATCTAATCAATAAATAACATCAAATTCAACAATTCAATAGCATAAGTTAAATCTACTATAATAATTTAATTAATACTTACATAACATCAAGCCACACATGTGATATTAAAAGTAGCAAGTATAATGCATAAAGTCATATAAAAACTAAGAACACTATCAATTAACAATATTAAACTAACTCTAATCACATGAAAGTTAACTCCCGTCGGCCATAAAAACCGACGAAAATAAACATCTACACACATATTTAACTACTATAATCACACTCGCATTTACAGTTCAAGGATGTATACCTTAACGACAAGGTGACACAAGGCGGGTGCAACGGCAGTCGAGTTGGTGGGGGACGACGGGGGCGGCGGTGGCGCTTGGGGGAGGCGGTCGGGGGCATCGGCGGCGCTCGGGGAGGCGGTCGAGGGCAGCGGCGGCACTTGGGGGAGGCGGCGGTGCTCGGGGAGCCGGTCGGGGGCATCGACGGTGGGGGCCAGCGGCGGTCGGGGCCAGTGGGGGCAGCGGCGGTTGGGCCCGGCGGGGGCGGCGGTGGTTTGAAGCAAGCAGAGGAAATGAGCCCGCGCAGGCTGTCCGCTGCTCATAAATCTTTAATTCTCGTCGGCTAGAGTACGGGGCCGACGGGAATAAGCTAATCCCCGTCGGCCTTTGCTCTGGCTGACGGGCGTTAAGGTAATCCCCGTCGGCCTGTGTCAGGGTCGATGGGAGTTAATTAATGCCCATCGGCTGTTTGGTAGCGATGAGAGTTACTTTATCCCCGTCGGCCTTTCCTATGGCCGACAGGAGTTAACCTGGCTGACGGGAATCATTAGGATTCCTGTAGTGGTACCACCATAAGGTAATTAGTATGAGTAGGTGACACACTAATCTACTTAGCTAATAAAACCCCAAAAGATTCTGCTCGTAAATACTTGTCAATTCTACAATTCTATCTTACCATTTATTTCTAACCCAGATGGTCAATACCAAGAAGGGAGGAGGAATTGATCTACCCCCAATTCGCATAACCAGAGGGTACTTAGACAACAACAACAACAAGCAGAGATGGATCCTTCAAATCCTCCACCAGCCGGAACTGACCCAGTGGTTGCAACCCAGATGCGGATGATGCAACAAATGGTTGATACCATGGCAGAGATGCATGCTCAGATGCGGCAAGAACGCCAAGAAATGCGCCAGGAAAGGCAAGACATGCGTGAGGAGATGCGTCAGGAGAGTATGGGGCGACAACAACAAGTCCCATTGCCACCACCTCCACCACCACTTCCACCCGGGACAAGCACCAGGAATTTATGAGCCACAAGCCGCCTACCTTCGCCAGTTCTCCAGATCCTCTGCACGCCGACGACTGGTTGAAGTCAGTTGAGAAGATGTTAAACATTGCCCAATGCTCTGACCGGGAGAAGGTTCTCTATGCTTTTGGTCGTTTGACTGGTCCTACTCCCGATTGGTGGGATTCTTATGTTGCTGCCCATGATGCTGCTGACACTATTACTTGGGCGGAATTCACCACACAGTTTAGAAACTACCACATTCCTGCTGGACTGATGAAGATTAAAAAGAAGGAATTTCTGTCATTGAAGCAAGGCAACATGTCTGTCAGCGAGTACCGTGACAGATTCATTCAGCTATCGAGATATGCTCCTAATGAGGTGGCTGATGATGAGAGAAAGCAAGAGCACTTCATAGAAGGACTCAATGGGCCACTACAGTATGCACTGGTTGCTCATACATTCCCATCATTTCAGAGGCTTCTTGATAAAGCTCTAGCTATTCAACACAAGCGTGTTCAACTGTGAGACATGAAGAGGAAGGCCATTACCCAGGGGCAGGGTAGCAGCAATATTCGCCCCTGCTACGTGTTGCCCCAAGGTACACCAGCTCGTCCAGGAGGAGGACCACACCTAGTTCAGTACGTTCCACAGATGCCCCACACTCGTCAGGCTGCCCTCACTGGCACCCCAGCGAGGCCTACAGGACAGAAGACATGCCCTACATGCTTCAAGTGCTGTCAGATTGGGCACTATGCTAATGCTTGTCTGGTGGGGAATTCCAGTGCACCAACTTAGAACAAGCAACAGACTCTTGTCAAGAGATTCAACATTGCCAGGGTTAACCAAGTCAGTGCTGAGGCCACTGCTGATGGTGCAGACATCGCTATCGGTATGTTTTACATTAATGCAATTCCAGCAGCATTATTATTTGATTCTGGAGCTACACATTCGTTTATGTTTGCTCGATTTGCAACCACCAATGAATTACCACTACAAAATATGAAAACACCTATGGTAGTAATTACACCTAAAGAGCCTGTCGAAGCAAACTGTAACACCACAAAAGCCATCAACTAAAAATAATGAATTTAGTTATTATGGTAATTAGAATAATAATTTTTTAATGTTTAATTTTTTATTTGCATCTTGGAATCATTTTTCTTTGTATGCGCATGATTGATTATCGGATGTTTAATATCAATTCTTTTTAAAAGAATAATCCTATGAATAATATAATAATTAAATAATATAATAATTATTAGTCTAAAAACAAATATTTTATTTATAAATAGTTTTGGTTAAGTTTTTTATGAATTTTTGAGCTATCTAAAAATGTATTTCGGAATTAGAAAAAAAAGAAAAAACAAAAACCTCCTAACCTAACCGGCCCACTAGGGGCCCAGTCCCCAAAACCCTAATGCGCGCCGCGCCCTAGCCGCCTGGCTTCCAGCCGCCGCCGCCTGCAGTCTCTCCCTCTCTCCCCTATCTCTCTCCTCTCCTCCTCCCTGCTCTCTCTCTACACGCCGCCGATGCCTAGCAGCCCTGCCGCGCCACCCCGCGCGAGCCTGCCCCATGCGCGTAGCCGCGCCCAGTCCGCGCGCCGCCCGCGCTGCAAGCCGCGATCGCGCCATGGCCAGCCACGCGCCCTGCACGCCGCGCCCTGCCCCACCGGTCCCGCGCGCGAGCCACGACCGAACCCGACCCCGATGACCCACGCCCGAAGTCCAACCGACACACGCGTCGTCCGTTAGTGTTCGTCGTTAATGGTGCTTGATTGCGTCTGTTTCCCTCCCCCATTACCTCTCCCAGTGATGAACGCCATCAATGGCAGCCATGAAGACCGGCCGTTATTCCCTCTCCTTGGCCGACCCTCTATCTCCCTCCTGCTCCCTATAAATCCGACGTCGAGCTCTCACTTCTCCCCTACCCGAGCTCGCCCCTCTCTCTAGCTCTCCTCGCTCGCCATCGCTAGTGCACTGCTCGTCGCCGGAGTTCGCCGGAGTTCCCCGGAGCTCGTAGTTCATCGCCGGAGCCACGCACCCGCCATCCGAAGATCGAACCCCTGCTCTTCTCCACCCGGTCGAAACCCGTCGAGCCATCCCCATCACACGCACGAACCCAAGGTTGAAGACGACCCAAATTAATTTGTGTATTTTCAAAACACTTTTGATTCGATTCATGAATTGTATATTTAGTTTGTTGTAATATGAACACATGTGATCCGCAATTCATGTGTATGTGCGTTATAGAATTTTTGGTAGAGATTTGCGATTATTAGTGCACCGTGATAATTCATGTTAATCGATGCGTTGATTTTTGGATTAGAGAAATATGACGAGAATTTGGTAGTCACACGTTGGTGATAAAAAAACAATAGATAGGAATTTTTGTAGTTAAATTTGGTTACAACGAACTTTAGAAACTATTTGGAGAATTATAGTCATAGGTTCATTTTAATGAATTTAGAAAATGGTATAGAACTCATGTCATATAAACAATATAGGATTTTTAGATGATTTATTACTGAGTATTTTATTAATATTTTCTTTTTATAAAGAAAGGAGAAAATACCACCGGTAGTATGGAAAATAGATTTTTACTAGACAAAATAAACATGTTCGCAAGTATAGCCCTTAAATTTTTAGAGTAAGCAAAGTACTTGTTTATATCAAAATAACCTCGCTTGTGTTATAAAAAGTTGAATTAGTAATTTATAGGGATTATTAGAATATTAAACTCATTTTTGGCTATACTCAATAATTCTAGCTAGTAATAAAAAGATAAAATCTATTAGTCTAAATATTAGTATTAAAGACAATAAGTACTATTTATTTTCATTAAGGATGTTAATACGTATTAATACCAGTTAAAACTGTATTTATAGCACCCACTCATAAATTCACCATTTATGACTCACAATAATAGCTATAATTGAATTAATAAGTATTTACGCGTTTATGATGTATTTAAGGTGTGATAAGTGCGGCGTGTTAATGCATTTGTAATGGTGTATGTTTATGTAATGGTGCGCGTTTATTTATTGGTGTATGTTTTATTTTTGTATGTGTGATGTGCGACTATAATAGAAGTCGATTGTGTGGTAGAAGAACCGAATACATTCAAAGACGATCCGCAGGACGCTTTTGAGCAAGGCAAGTGGATTCTCCCTCTGCATATTCTTTTTGTACCCAATCAATGCATATAATAATGTTTACTTTTTGATATACTGCATAACTTGATGGGTTTTAACTAATTAAGGATTTCCTAGATTTATCAACTATATTCCTTGTTTACCCTGGGAAATTATTAAGCTTTGCAAATTTGTGCTACCGCTCCACTTAATAACTTTTATGTCACTCATTAATTGATATTAATGTCCCGATAATGAAATTGGCAATTATGACATTAACCCGATGGTTAAAACAACATTATTTCATATTAATTGGAACATGGAGTGACCACCTAGGATAACAGTGCAACCACGAGTGCTATCATGGCTCTGTCTTTGGTAATTAGCTTTATATGCTTAGTGCCTAGCAACCTTACTTGAAATATGAGCAAGAGGGGAGCGGTAGGTGTTGGCAGCCCACGTTAACATGGGGACGTATTCTTGGCTAAGGTACCTCACCCGGGGGGGCACCACCATCGTCTTTAGAAATCTTAGCGGGTTGTTTCGTATTAAGTGTATTTTGTAAAAGCCTCATAATGGATCCCTAGCCATTCACCTCGGCAGTGTTTTAAGGGTCCGATCAACCCAGGCTAGATGGGATACATGACTTGTGGGTAAAGTTGTACCACCTCTGCAGAGTGTAAAACTGATATATCAGTCGTGCTCCCGGTTAAGAGCGACCTAGACTTGTCACATGATAATTAAACTTGAAGATGGAAATAAATTGAGATCCGATGATCTGCCAATGATTTGCTTAAGTGGTTTCACTTAAGTGTTTTTGTTATATTCATATTCCTTTGTTTAAATGGGATATATGGGATTCACACTTATTAGTAAGACATGTGTTATTAATAAAATGTTGACCAACTAAAATGCTTACTGCTCAACCTTAGCCTCACCTTGTTATACCTGCATTAATTTTTCCCCCACTTGCTGAGCCCCGACCATAAGTGAGCTCACCCTTGCTAATATTTTGATCAGAGGGTGATGCTGGAGACTTTGATGGAGATTTTATCGACGACGAATTCTAAGTCTAATGATGCGCCGGTCATCTTCCTGTGGGAGATTGCCCCTGTTATTAAAATTCTGCTTTACTTTGATGTGATACTTGTTAAAGATACAATGATTCAGATGATGTAATTAAGTATTCTACTCTCTTTACGCCTTTATTGCATTATCTTTTGATATATTACACTTGTGACGTCAACATATGTGTGGAAATGGATCCTGGCACACATATGCTATGCGCTCGGTTCTACCCCCTGGAACCGGGTGTGACAGAAGTGGTATCAAAGCTATGCTGACCCTAGGTCGTTAGACTAGTTAGAAATGGAAAGCCTAGTTTGTTCAAAACTTGCTAATTTCATTCTTATAAATTATTTTATCAGCCTTATCTCTTTAAAATTTCAACTGAGTTGACATTTCTCTTGTAGATGGTTCGTACTCTCCAAACTACCCGTGTCAACACTAGCTACGCCCCTCCGCCCCGGCAAATCCCTGTCTACCCAGTGGTAGTCGAGGAAGTTCCGGTGGATCTCCCTCACATCCGAGTGGAGAATGTAGTCATCTTGGAGGACAACTTGGAACAGCTGCCGATGCCCACCCCGTTGGCAGTCCCTGGCCTTCGCAGCTAGGTCATCGACATCGGCACCGCCTGCACCAGCCGTCCAAGCACCTGCACCCGAAGGTGACGACCCCGACGACTCTGGGGACGACGATGACGAGGATGACGACGACGATGAAGGAGGAGACGAACACGTCAACCAGGAAGCTAACTACGCCCAGCAGGACTACTTCATGTGGTTTGGTCCTGTTGTCGAACATTATACATCAATGTTTGAGACGGGGCACTTCCCCAACCTACTGCAAGAAGTGCTCACGCGCTAGGAACCTACGTCTGCCCCCTGTATGAAACAAGGCGAGTGAGCGAGCCTCCCCGGGCTTGCTACTACATCACTCGCATCCACGTTAGGGTGATGGATGCAGGGGATAGGGGATTCAGGACTCTGTCTGCTCATGAGTCCCTGACACTGCTATCCACCTACGCTGCCTCGGTCAGCGATGCTGCCCGACGAACCCTGTGGTCGCTCAGCCACACCTACCGGCAGCAGCTGCAAAACACGAGGTTCAGGCATCTTCCTCAGCGTCTGAGTGGAGGAAGCCAGACCAGCATTGTCCCAGGTGAAGCTGGTGAGGATCGCCTCAACACCCTAGCTGGTGTAGTGGCCGGTCTCAACACCGACCTGGACAGTGCCACCCTGGATCTCTCTAGGGTGCATTTGGAGCTGGAGAATGCCCATGCCAGGATTGCAGCCCTGGAAGCCCAACTTCAAGGACTGGATCCGCCCGAAGCTCAGGTCCCCACCATGGCGTTGTCTCCTCCCCACAAGAGGCTGCGCTATGGGGAGCCCAGATCCGTCACTAGGCTACTTTAAGTGTTTTAAGTTATGATGTAATAAGTTAGTTTCTGCGTCAGACGTTGAACACTCGTTTAATTTATCTTATAATAAATAACAACCATGTGATGGTGTTGATTGACATGTTTGAGTTGGATTTTTGTTTGAGTGCAATGGTCTTATGGAATGATGGCCATAAGATCATATAAAAAATAATAATAAACTTAGGATGTTCCCCTCTATAATCTTTTCTACTCCTCACTTTTCTAAGGATTTCACTTCCTAACCAATCAGATGGTGAACGCACGTCAAGGACCCAACAACAACCGGAACCAGCGTGGTCAACAAATACCACCACCACCACCGAATCCCAACATGGAGCAGTTCATCGCCGCCTAGATGCAGATTCTGCATGGACTCACTGCGGCTGTTCAACAAATTCAGCAAAACCAGCAGAATCAACAGCATCAGCATCAACAGCAGAATGCACCCCCCGGCCAGAGATAAGCACCGGGATTTTATGAGTCATCACCCGCCAACATTCTCCCATGCGGTTGATCCTCTGGATGCCGATGACTGGCTCAAGGTCATTGGAAAGAAGATGGACATCACCTAGTGCAATGATCGAGAGAAGGTCTTGTACGCCTCGGGAAGACTCAAGGGTTCTGCGTCCGACTGGTGGGATGCCTTCACAGTGGCACACCCCAACGCGGATACAATAACCTGGCAGGAGTTCCAAGCGAACTTCTGCGCTCACCATATTCCCTCGAGAATTATGAAGTTGAAGAAGAAGGAATTCCTTTCCCTTACTCAAGGGAATATGTCGGTCAGTGAGTATCGTGATCGCTTCACTCAGCTTTCACGCTACGCACTGAAAGAAGTGGATACAGATGAGAAGCGCCAAGAGTGTTTCTTGGAAGGACTGATTGGACCTCTGAATTATCAACTTCAGAGTCATACATTCCCCAGTTTCCAGACACTGCTGAACAAGGCAATTGGCCTTGAAAGCAAAAGAAAGGAATTATCTGACCACAAAAGAAAATTTCAAGGTCAGTCCAGCAGGAATACCCGCCCGAACAACGCTCAAGGTTCGTAGTTCCGCTCTGGAAATTAGGGTGGAAATAATTATCAAGTGCAACGCTCTGGACAGCAAGGCCAGAGGAACAATCAAAGCCAAAACCGGCAAAGGAGCAACACTTAGACCAACCAAAGGTCTGGTGGGAATTCACAGAATCATCAAGGTGGCGCCGTAAACACACAAGCCAGAAGCAACAACGCACCAGTCCAACCCAATGGTTGTTTCAAGTGCGGTGAGCTGGGCCACTATGCTAACAACTGCCCAAGGCGCAACCAGTAGACACCTCATAAAAGCAATAACCAGAGAAATGACCAGAACACCCCCGCTCGTGGATCTGCTCAGAACAAGACTCCGCAGAACCAGAGTAGAGGAAGGGTCCATCATGTCACCGTAGAATCAGTACCTGAGGATGCTGACATAGTGTATGGTATGTTCCTTGTTAACTCCATACCTGCATCAGTTTTATTTGACTCTGGAGCATCACATTCATTTATAACTGAGTCATTTGTGGAAAAGCACAACATACCTAAGTACCCCCTTAAGAAGATGTTACACATTAGTTCACCGAGAGGTGACATGAAGGCCACACACTCATGCCCTCATGTTAATATCAAGATTCAAGGAATATATTTTTCAGTCAACCCAGTGGTCCTAGGATCCAATGGTATTGATGTGATTCTTGGATGCAACTGGTTGAAAAGTTGTGATGGAGTGATACAGTGCGCCAACGGAACAATTATGTTGACAAGTCCTCAAGGTGAAAGAATCCAAGTTAGCATAGACAAGTCAACAGATGCAAAAGGGAAGACAGTGATCAATCACTTGGAAGAAAAGCCCTTGGAAAATATCAAGGTAGTGTGTGAGTACCCAGACGTATTTCCGGAGGAATTACCAGGTATGCCACCTGACCGTGATATAGAGTTTTCTATTGAATTATTACCCAGAACCGCACCTATCTCGAAAAGACCTTATAGAATGGATGCCAAGGATTTAGTAGAACTGAAGAAACAAATAGAAGAATTACTAGAAAAAGGTTTCATTCGCCCAAGTTCATCCCCTTTGGGAGCCCCAGTGCTATTTGTTAACAAGAAGGATGGTTCGAGGAGAATGTGCATTGATTATAGAAGTTTGAATGAAGTAACCATCAAGAATAAATACCCACTACCTTGGATTGAAGATTTATTTGATCAGATGAAAGGAGCTAAGATATTCTCGAAGATAGATCTAAGATCGGGATATCATCAGTTAAAGATTCGAGCAGAAGATGTACCCAAGACAGCCTTCACAACGAGATATGGATTATATGAGTTTTTGGTCATGTCGTTTGGACTGACTAATGCACCAACATACTTTATAAACTTGATGAATAAAGTATTCATGGAATATCTGGATCAGTTTGTGGTCGTATTCATTGACGACATACTGATATACTCTCCGAATGAAGAAACACATGAAGATCATCTAAGGCTAGTCCTACAAAAGCTTCGTGACAACCAGTTATATGCGAAGTTCTCGAAGTGTGATTTTTGGTTGAAGGAAGTTGCTTTCTTAGGGCATATCGTTACTGATGGTGGAATTAAAGTAGACCCAGGAAAGATAAGTGAGATACTAAATTGGAAGCAACCAAAGGATGCGTCCAAGATCAGAAGTTTTCTTGGATTGGCAGGATACTATAGAAGATTTATTGAAGGTTTTTCCAAGTTAGTGAAACCTCTTACCTCTCTACTGGAGAAAGGTAAAGAGTTCAGGTGGGATGAAGCTTGCCAGAATTGTTTTGAAGAACTCAAGAAAAGGTTAACCTCTGCACCAATATTGGTAATGCCAGACATTCACAAGGGATTTGATGTGTATTGCGATGCATCACACCTTGGACTTGGATGTGTGCTAATGCAAGAAGGAAAAGTGATAGCTTATGCCTCAAGGCAGTTGAGAAAGCATGAGAAGAATTATCCTACGCATGATTTGGAACTAGCTGTCGTAGTGCATGCTTTGAAGATTTGAAGGCACTATATGATTGGAAACAAGTGCAAAATCTTCACGGATCACCAAAGCTTGAAATATATATTCACTCAGAAAGAACTCAACCTTAGACAGAGAAGATGGCTTGAGTTGATCAAGGATTATGATTTGGAAATACAATATCACCCTAGAAAAGCAAATGTAGTGGCTGATGCTTTGAGCCGTAAGGGTCAAGTGAACAACATCACTACTCATTTGATGTCACAGAAATTGTGCTGGGAAATGAAACAACTCAACCTTGGTATGCTCAATAATGTAGAAGCAACGGTTATGGAAGTTGAATCTACTTTGGAAGAAGAGATTCGTAAAGGACAAGAGTCTGATGAGAAAATCAAAGAAATTAAGACACAAATTAGTTTGGGAAAAGCCCCAGATTTCACGGAAGATGATCAAGGCACAGTATGGTTTAAGAAGAGAATCTGTGTACCGGAAATTGAACACCTACGCCAACTTATTTTGAGAGAAGCTCATGATTCAGCTTACTCTATTCACCCTGGGAGTACAAAGATGTACCAGGATCTTAAGGAAAAGTATTGGTGGTACGAATTGAAAAGAGATGTTGCTACTCATGTTGCATTATGTGACATGTGTCAGCGAGTTAAGGCCGGACACCAAAGACCAGCAGGATTACTACAACCTCTCAAGGTACCAGAATGGAAATGGGAAGAAATCGGTATGGATTTCATAGTTGGACTACCCCGTACTCGAGATTAGGGATGGCAATCGGGCGGGTAGTACACGGATATATAGTTCGCGAATCCATACCCGCGAGACAAAATTTAACCCATACCCGTACCCATAAACGTTCGTGGATATGGGTCTGTATCCATACCCATACCCGTCGGGTATACGCTATCCAGTGGATACCCATTACCCGCCCGCCCACTACAATTTTAGCATACAACACCAAACAACAATTTTATCACATTTCGAAATAATTATCATTTCAGTAGCATCAAATGATAATTTCAGCACCAAACAACATGTTATAGGTAAAAATTGAAAAAATAAGAGTTTATGATAATATATAAATCCGGATGGCCCACATGTTAGATATCCATTGGGTAACGGGTATGGATACTGGATATCCATACCAGCGAAAAAATATCCATGGATACCTTATTATATCCATAACCGTACCCGCGGATACCAAATTCCACCATACCCATATCCAATGGATAATTGAGAGCACCTAGAGGGGGGGGGGTGAATAGGTGATCCTGTAAAACTCGAAACTTAACTCACAGAAACTTGGTTAAGTGTTAGCACAAATAATGACAAGTGGCTAGAGAGGAGTCTCAACAAAACACAATAACCACAAGAGATCAATCACAGAGATGGCACAGTGGTTTATCCCGTGGTTCGGCCAAGACCAACGCTTGCCTACTCCACGTTGTGGCATCCCAACGGACGAGGATTGCAATCAACCCCTCTCAAGCGGTCCAAAGACCCACTTGAATACCACGGTGTTTTGCTTGCTTTACTATATCCCGTTTGCGAGGAATCTCCACACTTTGGAGCCTCTCGCCCTTACACTTAGATGATCACAAAGAAGCATAGAGTAAGGGAGGGATAAGCAACACACTCAAGACAAGGAATCACAGCAACACCACGCACACAAGTCGCAACAAGAGCTCACAACACAACTCAATGAGTTCACAACTCAACTAGAGCTCTAATCACTATCGCAAAGAATCAAAGGCGCGGAATTGATGTCTTAGTGCTTAGGAATGCTTAGAGAATGCTTGGTTTACTCCTCCATACGCATAGGGGTCCCTTTTATAGCCCCAAGGCAGCTAGGAGCCGTTGAGAGCATTCCAGGAAGGCAAATCTTGCCTTCTGTCGCCTGGCGCACCGGACAGTCCGGTGCACCACCGGACACTGTCCGGTGCGGATTTCCTTCCTTATTTGGCGAAGCCGACCGTTGGCGCCTGGGAGCCGTTGGCGCACCGGACACTGTCCAGTGCACACCGGACAGTCCGGTGCCCCCTCCCGACCGTTGGCTCGGCCACGTGTCTTGCGCGGATCACGCGGCCGACCGTTGGTCTCTAAACAATGTACTAAGTCTGAGAAACATACCTTTTGACATGATTTGCACTATGTCCACCACTTTTCATAGGTTAGCACAGAAGCACTTGCGTTGGCACTCAATCACCAAAATACTTAGAAATGGCCCAAGGGCACATTTCCCTTTCAATCTCCCCTTTTTGGTGATTTATGCCAACACAACAAAAAGCAACTAGAACAAGTGCAATATCAATACAAATGAGAACTCAAAATTGTTTTGATTCATATTTGGCATATATGGATCACTCTTTGCCACCACTTGGTTTGTTTTTGCAAATCAAACTCAAATTACTATCTCTAAGTCAAACACACATGTTAAGACATAAAGAGAGTCATTCTAAGAGAAATTGATTCAAGATTTCAAAAACTCCCCTTTTTCCCATAGTCGCCCTTTTTCCCATAGTCAACACTTCTCCCCACAAGAAGCCAACTTTTGACAAAAAGAGCCAATAAGAGTATTTTGACAAACTAACAAAAGTTCTATTCTCTTATTTTCAAAATTCTCAAGTGGTTGCTGATCCATTTATTGCTTTGACCTTTATTTTCTCCCCCTTTGGCATCAAGCACCAAAACAAGATCAAATGTGGCCCTTTAACCTCATTGCCTCACCAAAATCTTCAACTAGGAGTAAAAAGGCAATAAGATCATAAAGATGAACTTGGAATAAGTTACCCTCTCATCGGAGTGCAGTGGAAGTCTTGCATGGTCCAAGTCCACCGTTTCCCTTTCAAACCACCTTTGAGACTAAATTAAGCAAACTCAAGCACACAGTTAGTCTCAAGGGGTCAAGTTGTAACACAACTCCCCCTAAATATGTGCATCACTTGCACAATGACTTGTGAGGTCCGGGGAGTGATTAGACAACTTGAGCACCACAGTAAGCAACAAAATGCATAAGGAACATGATCAAAGGCATAAACACATGTATGCTATAAATCAATCCAAGTTCCGCGAATCTAAGACATTTAGCTCACTACGCAGCCTGCAAAAGGTCTTCTCATCTAAAGGCTTAGTGAAGATATCGGCTAGCTGGTTCTCGGTGCTAACATGAAACACTTCGATATCTCCCTTTTGCTGGTGGTCTCTCAAAAAGTGATGCCGGATGTCAATGTGCTTTGTGCGGCTGTGCTCAACAGGATTTTCCGCTATTCGGATAGCACTCTCATTATCACATAGGAGTGGGACTTCGCTCAGATTGTAGCCAAAGTCCCGGAGGGTTTGCCTCATCCAAAGTAGTTGCGCGCAACACTGTCCTGCGGCGACATACTCGGCCTCAGCGGTGGATAGGGCAACGGAAGTTTGTTTCTTAGAGTTCCACGACACCAGGGACCTTCCTAAGAATTGGCACGTCCCCGATGTACTCTTCCTATCGACCTTACATCCAGCATAGTCGGAATCTGAATATCCAATCAAGTCAAAGTTAGACCCCTTTGGATACCAGATCCCGAAGCAAGGCGTAGCGACTAAATATCTAAGAATTCGCTTCACGGCCACTAAGTGACACTCCCTTGGATCAGATTGAAATTTAGCACACATGCATACGCTAAGCATAATATCCGGTCTACTAGCACATAAGTAAAGTAAAGATCCTATCATTGACCGGTATGCTTTTTGATCAACGGACTTACCTCCTTTGTTGAGGTCGGTGTGTCCGTCGGTTCCCATCGGAGTTTTTGCGGGCTTGGCGTCCTTCATCCCAAACCGCTTTAGCAAGTCTTGCGTGTACTTTGTTTGAGAGATGAAGGTGCCATCCTTGAGTTGCTTCACTTGGAACCCAAGGAAGTAGCTTAACTCGCCCATCATCGACATCTCGAATTTTTGAGTCATCACCCTGCTAAAATCTTTACAAGACTTTTGGTTAGTAGAACCAAAAATTATGTCGTCGACATAAATTTGGCACACAAAAAGATCACCATCACAAGTCTTAGTAAAAAGAGTTGGATCGACTTTCCCAACCTTGAAAGCATTAGCAATTAAAAAGTCTCTAAGGCATTCATACCATGCTCTTGGGGCTTGCTTAAGTCCATAGAGCGCCTTAGAGAGCTTACACACGTGGTCGGGGTACCGTTCATCCTCGAAGCCAGGGGGTTGCTCTATGTACACCTCCTCCTTGATTGGCCCATTGAGGAATGCGCTCTTCACATCCATTTGGAACAACCTGAAAGAATGGTGAGCGGCATATGCTAGCAAAATGCAAATGGACTCTAGCCTAGCCACAGGAGCAAAAGTCTCCTCAAAGTCCAAACCTGCGACTTGGGCATAACCTTTTGCCACAAGTCGTGCCTTGTTCCTTGTCACCACCCCGTGCTCGTCTTGTTTGTTGCGGAACACCCACTTGGTTCCCACAACATTTTGCTTGGGACGAGGCACCAGTGTCCAAACTTCATTTCTTTTGAAGTTGTTGAGCTCCTCCTGCATGGCCAACACCCAGTCCGGATCTAGCAAGGCCTCTTCTACCCTGAAAGGCTCAATAGAAGAGACAAAGGAGTAATGCTTACAAAAATTAACTAATCGAGATCGAGTAGTTACTCCCTTGCTAATATCACCCAAGATTTGGTCGACGGGATGATCCCTTTGAATCATCACTCGAACTTGGGTTGGAGGTACCGGTTGCGCTTCTTCCTCCATTTCAAGATCATCTTGTGCTCCCCCTTGATCACACGCCTCCTGTTCATCATCTTGAGTTGGGGATTGCACCTTTGTTGAGGAAGAAGGTTGATCTTGCTCATCTTGTTCCTGTGGCCGCACATCTCCAATCGCCATGGTGCGTATTGCGGCCGTTGGAACTTCTTCTTCATCTACATCATCAAAATCGACAACTTGCTCTCTTGGAGAGCCATTAGTCTCATCAAATACAACGTCGCTAGAGACTTCAACCAAACCCGATGATTTGTTGAAGACTCTATACGCCTTTGTATTTGAGTCATAACCTAACAAAAACCCTTCTACGGCTTTGGGAGCAAATTTGGAATTCCTACCCTTCTTCACTAGAATGTAGCATTTACTCCCAAAAACTCGAAAATACGAAACATTGGGTTTGTTACCGGTTAGTAGCTCATACGACGTCTTCTTGAGGAGGCGATGAAGGTAGACCCTATTGATGGCGTGGCAAGCCGTGTTCACGGCTTCCGACCAAAAGCGCTCGGGGGTCTTTAACTCTCCAAGCATCGTCCTCGCCATGTCTATAAGCGTCATGTTCTTCCTCTCTACCACACTATTTTGCTGTGGTGTGTAGGGAGCGGAGAACTCGTGCTTGATCCCTTCCTCCTCAAGGTACTCCTCCACTTGAAGGTTCTTGAACTCGGACCCATTGTCGCTCCTTATCTTTTTCACCTTGAGCTCAAACTCGTTTTGAGCTCTCCTTAGAAAGCGCTTGAGGGTCCCTTGGGTTTCAGATTTATCCTGCAAAAAGAATACCCAAGTGAAGCGGGAAAAGTCATCAACAATAACTAAACCATACTTACTTCCTCCTATGCTTAGATAGGCGACGGGTCTGAAGAGGTCCATATGTAGCAGCGCCAGGGGTCTTGATGTGGTCATCACATTCTTGATGTGATGTTGAAAGTAGCCTAGAGGGGGGGTGAATAGGCTACACCTGAAAATTTTCACTAAACACTTCGAAATAGGTTAAATTAAAGTTGCACAGGTGCAAACCGGTTCAGTCGATTTTAATCACAACTGAACAAGTTTGAACCCGCTCAACTTAAATTTGATAATCTATTGAACAAATGTGAAGTAGTGAAGAATATAGCTAAAGATTTGCCCTACACAAAAACTACTTAAATGAATAATATGAACCAACCACAGAGTATAAAGCGCTTGACAAGAACACACAAGAACACGCGATATAACCCGAGGTTCGGCAACCACCACAAAGGTGTCCTACTCCTCGTTGAGGAACCCACAAAGGGTCGGGTCTTTTCCAACCCTAATCCTCCACAAGCTGACCACAAAGGTCAAGGCAATCTCTTCTCAAATCTGCTCAAGGAGCGGGTGATACAAACTTCTTGGGGTCGTCCACAAATTTGGAGACTCCCAAGCAACCTCTAACCGTCAAGGAACACGAGGTTCCAAGAGTAACAAATCCGCACACGGTTAAGTTTGCAACGAGCTCAAGAACAAGAGAATGGAAGAATCGAGATGAAATTGACAGCGAGTTCGATCGAGTTCACCTCACACCAAGGGTCCTTCAAATGATTGAAGGAGATGCGATTGCGGGTGTGAAAGGTGAAGTGAATGCTCTTGTTTGAAGGTTGGTCAGCCAAAGATTCGTGGGAGAGGCAGGAGTAAATGAGAGAGAGAGTGTGAGGGGGTATATAAAGGATCCCCCAAAAGCTGGCAGCCGTTGGGAGAAAATGGGCAAAAACCGGTTGAACCGGTTTCTACCAGGGGGATCCCGGTCCACTGGGCTACTCAGCCGGACACTCGACCGGTTTTAAAATCGGCTGAGTAGGGACAAAATTCGGCTCAACCGGTTTCTGAAAAATATCTGCTGCGACTTTTCTGACAGCTCTGACTGTCAGACAGGTCAGAGCAGAGGTGCCAGGGTGAACAGTACCGAAACCGGTTGAACCGGTTTCAGGACCGGTTGAACCGGTTTTTGGGGGCTGAAACCAAACTTTGAGAATTTTGAAGAGAACAAAAGGGGAGACTTTGTAGGAAGTAAAATTTGTTTTTCTCAAGGGCATTCATGATCTGGGAAAATGATCTCCAAGGAGTTTTGAAAAGATTTTGAACTTGGCTCGTTTCACAACTTACTTAACCGTCGCGGATCCCTCTTAATTGTACGGCGATTCCTATGACTCAAGAATTATAAATTTAGCACTGCCGTTGTTTCTTAGCACTTGGAGCACGCCATTTGATGTGGAATTTTAAATCCGCTGTGCTTTATACTTTTATGCTCGTAAGATCTGTGCTTCTCCTGTCTGTAGAAATACTGTGTACATACTAGAAGCAAACTTGTTAGAATCTTAGTTTGTTTTGTCATTAATCACCAAAACCCTCAATTAGGGTTGATTGCACTTACAATCTCCCCCTTTTTGGTGATTGATGCCAAAACAAAATAGAATGGAAATAAGAATTAAAAGTTACAAGTACTTGCGATATAAAATCTTTTATGTATGTGTAGCTCCCCCTAAATATGTGTATGAGTTTTGCGATATTAACATTGACTTGATATGTCAATTTGCAACATATTTAGAGAGAGAGAACAATCAACACCATACACAAAAGTGATGAGGTATGAAACATAATTGAATATAAAGAGTAAAAGCACATTCAAGCTCATTATTGCATAGCATATGATATAAAAAAGTTCTACAGCTATTACAATAATGAGAGCTCGTCTCATCACATCATAAAAGTGTTTATGGCATTCAAGCCATGCATGCATCAAATAGTTATTACAGACCAAGTGTTCAATACAAAAATAAAGGGGTACTGAATAATAAACTTTCTCCCCCTTTTTGGCAACAAGAACCAAAAAGAGAGAGAGAAGCGCCAATCCAATGATCACCAGTGAGGAGGAGGATGATGAGGAGCGAAGAAGTGTTGCGCCAGGTCGGAGGCAAAGTGTTCCTCTCCAGACTGGACCGGAGGAGGAGCACTGCCAGACGGGTCCTGGGGCGGAGGATAAGAGGACGATTGGCCCGGATCCCCGTGATATGGGGGCGGGACAAACTGCTCCGGATCATCAAAATAAGTTTCTTCTTCTTCGACGTCATCAGTTGTTGAAAAAGGTACCCCATATGCCTGCTGGTACCACTCGTTGACATCTGGAGGAGGAGGGTGGAGAGGTACATCAGGAGAGCGAGGGGCGAAGGGAGTACCCAAAGCGGAAGCTTGACGACGTAGGTTGTCGTCGGTCTCCCGCTGACGTCGAGCCACCTCATGGACATCTGCAGCAATATTTTGGCACATGGAGAAGAAAGCCGCAAACCCGTGGGCCAAGCGGGCACCCATCCCACGACCACGACCTCGACCACGACCACGACCACATGGTGTGGGAGATCCGCGGCCAGGGGAAGGGCGCGAGGCACCAGCAGCAGCAGCAGCACCAGCACCAGCAGACGTACCCGCAGATGTATGACCACGAGAACTGGAGGGGGCTTTCCGGAGGCGCCCAGCTGGATTGTTGGGATCATTCTAGAAAGGGGTGTATGACTGATGTCGGGTACCTTTGTCAAATCTGAACTGGGTCACGACCTCAATCATCTTCATAATGAATGGAGCATGAAGACACCCCTTCAAAGGAAAGCAGGCTGCATGAATAATTTCCTGCCATATCATGTCAAAGACATTAATCCTTTCTGAGTTGTTGGGTTTCATAAAAGAGAGCAAGACCTTGCTCTCCCCAAGGATGTTCATCTGATTTCCCCCTTTTGGAATGAGGGTCATCCTGCAGAGGGAGTTGATATAACGATAATACTTATGAATGTTGGTCGACTCCCAATACTTTCCAGACTCAGACAGATGAAGATCCTTGGCTTCATCTCTTGTGGGCTGCCGGAAATCATGAATCTTGATCTTGTCTCCAGATATATCATCGTCAGAAAAGCCGAGAATGTGAGCAAATCGACGATAGCTCACCTTGTACCAACTACCTTCAATGAAGAAGTTCAGATAGGGGTAGTTGTAATGACTCTCCTCGTCAGCAAGCTTTATCCAGAGAGTGGAGTAGAATTGAGCAATCACTTCATCATTCCAATCATATTGGAATGTCATGATATTCTTCATTTGTTTCCTTTCACAGGCCCTCAGTGCCTGTGACATTTCTGGGTCCCCAATCGCTTCACAACCTTCCCAGTTAATATATCGTTGATGTAGGATGGGTTGATGCTTCTTGGGTAGAATGACGGAATTATAGAAATCCACGTGGTGAAGAGTCCAAAAGCGATTTCCATCGATCCTGGCATCGCGAATACGCAATACAGGATTTTGGAAACGAAGATCCTGGAGAAGAGCAGAGCCTCCACTGGCAGTGAAGTCAGTGACTGGCTCATTGCCAGCACGCCGAGCCTCTGCCCGGTGGAGGACCAAGCCGCGAATCACAGGAGCGTGGGCCGGGGGAAGATCGACTTCATCGTCCTTCCCGCCATCATCATCACTTGCAGGCTCCCACGCCTGCGGATTCGTCGCAGGTCGAGACCGTCCGGAAGGATTCCGGGATGTTCGACTGCGAGCACTTTGAGACCCGGAGGCCTCAGCACCCGGCATGACATTGCCGCTTCCGCGCCCTCGCTTGGATCGAGAGCGAGGTGGGGTATCTCCGTGGATTTCCTGGTCATCCGAGGAGTCGGATTCGACCACCGACGGGTTCCTTCGATGCACCATTCTAAGAAATAAGAAATAAGAAATAGAACCTATGATGAGCAAGGATCAAACACGTTTGAGTAGAAACGCATAAGATATTGAGCATGCACTTCAACCGTTCATATGAGCGGTTCAACTACAACGAACAATATCAAATCGCTAATCTCTAACAATGTTTGTGACAAAATGAAGATAATCTAAGTGTTGCAATCACTTAAACTAAAATGTACCCAACGAATGATACACATGATAATCAAGAACGCGTAGGATCGAGTACAAGGAAATAACATAGAGCAATACCTCGATCCGAAGATTGGGTCAAGATCTCCCAACGAGATGGAGGAAGATGGTGGAAACACGCCGGGAAGAACGGATCTCCAACCACTCTTCCAAAAGAGTGAGGGCTCGAGAGAGTTTTTGGAGTGGAGTGAAGGTGTGAGAGAGGAATGAGAGAGCGGCGGCGGCTGGAAAATGAGTCTGAGAAGGGAAGAGGAGAGAGGGAGAGACATAAAAAGGGGAGGAGTCGGCCGCCAGAAAATCGAAAACCGGTTCAACCGGTTACAAAACCGGTTCAACCGGTTTCGGGTCAAACGGCGCAGTAAAAGCGCGCAGAAAACGGTGTTGACTGCGCGTAAATCCTGGCAGTCTGACAGCACAGACTGCAAAACTGACAGCGCAGACTGCGCAGCTGTCAGCGCAGACTATGCACTGACTGACGGCGCGACGGCCAAAACCGGTTCAACCTGTTTTTATACCGGTTCAACCGGTTTCCACCAAGGAGAAACCGGTTGAGTGGTCTACTCAGCCGGTTTACTCAACCAGATTTCAAATATTGCCCGGAAGGGCTGTAATAGCACTTAGCAAATATGACATGAAATAGTTTAAAGATAAAAATGATATTTCTCATTTCATATAGCTCAAACAATCAATTTTCAAACGTCAAGTTTGATCAAAATTTTAGTTATTAAGCCACGTTTCGAGAATCCAAGATATTTAGCTCACTCCTAAGAAAACAAAACCTAGTCTCATCAAGGGGTTTTGTGAAGATATCGGCTAGTTGATTTTCGGTGCTCACATGAAATAGTTCGATATCTCCTTTGGCTTCATGGTCTCTCAAGAAATGGTGTCTGATGTCAATATGTTTAGTTCTAGAGTGTTGCACCGGATTGTTTGCAAGTTTTATGGCACTCTCATTGTCACACAAAAGTGGAATTTTGTTAAACTCACAACCAAAATCTCTAAGGGTTTGCTTCATCCATAACAACTATGCACAACATGCCCCAGCTGCTATGTATTCAGCTTCTGCAGTGGAAAGTGCAACACAATTTTGTTTCTTGGAACTCCATGACACTAAGGACCGCCCAAGGAATTGGCAAGTCCCAGTAGTGCTTTTTCGATCTACTTTGCAACCGGCATAATCTGAGTCAGAGTAGCCAAGCAAATCGAAAAGAGAGCCTTTAGGATACCATAATCCTAGGTTTTGGGTGTGGACTAAGTATCTTAGAATTCTCTTAACGGCTACAAGATGGCAGTCTTTAGGATTTGCTTGAAAACGTGCACACATGCAAACACTCAACATTATATCAGGCCTAGATGCACATAGGTAAAGCAGTGATCCTATCATTGATCTATATAATTTTTGATCTACAGGTTTACCTTCCTCATTTAGGTCGAGATGTCCATTTGATGACATTGGAGTCTTGGCGTGCTTTGCTTTTTCCATGCCAAACTTCTTGAGCATATCTTGAGTATATTTAGTTTGGTATAAAAAGGTACCTTCCTTGAGTTGTTTGACTTGAAATCCCAGGAAGTATTTAAGCTCGCCCATCATAGACATCTCAAACCTGTTCGTCATTACTTTGCTAAACTCTTCACAAAATTTTTCATTAGTACTACCAAATATAATGTCATCAACATATATTTGGCACACAAATAATTCATTATCAACTTTTCGAGTAAATAAAGTAGAGTCAGCTATTCCTATTGTAAACCCATTTTTAATTAAAAAATCTTTAAGACAGTCATACCAAGCTCTAGGGGCTTGTTTAAGCCCGTAGAGTGCCTTGTGAAGAAGATAAACATGATTTGGCTTCTTTGGGTTTTCAAAGCCCGGTGGTTGCTCCACATATACTCTTTCTTGTAGTGGTCCATTTAGAAAAGCGCTCTTGACATCCATTTGATATAGCTTGAAATCATGGTTAGTAGCATAGGCAATTAATATTCTAATTGATTCTAACCTTGCTACCGGCGCATATGTTTCACCAAAATCAAGTCCTTCCACTTGAGTATAGCCTTGGGCAACCAACCGTGCCTTGTTTCTTGTAACAACGCCATTTTCATCTTGCTTGTTCCTAAAGACCCATTTAGTCCCAATCACATTTTGTTTGGGTCTTTGGACTAAGGACCAGACTTCATTCCTAGTGAAGTTGTTCAACTCCTCTTGCATGGCAATTATCCAATCCGGATCACCCAATGCTTCTTCAACCTTAAGTGGCTCGAGAGAGGAAACAAACGAGTAAAATTCACAAAAATTAGCTAAACGAGATCGAGTTGTTACCCCTCTCCTGATGCTACCCAGGATGTTGTCCACTGGATGATCCCTTTGAATTGTTTGATGGACTCTAGGATGAGGCACTGATGGATGTCTTTGTATTTGCTCCTCCTCATCAATTACTTGATCAAGAGGCACTTCACCATCAATACTTTCTTGTTCATCTTCTACCACTGTTGGCATCCTTTGATGATTTTCTTCGTGACTTGGATGACTTGAGGTTGATGGGTTTGCTTGGGTGGAGACTTTGTCACTCACCACCCTTGCACCCACATCAACTACCTCATTGGTCATCCATAAGGTTCCTTCTTCATCATCCCTTTCTTGAGGTCTCACCTCACCTATTGCAAGTTTCTTTATGGCCTCACAAGGTAGTTCTTCATTTCCTGCCGTGTCATTAGAAACATGCCCTTGCGAGCCATTAGACTCATCAAATGTCACGTCTATCGCTATTTCAACAAGATCGGTGGTATTGTTGAAAACACGATATCCATGCGCATTTGATGCATAACCAAGCAAGAAGCCCTCGTCCACTCTAGGAGCAAACTTTGAGCTCTTGACTTTCTTGTTAAGAATAAAATAATCAACTTTAGGTTTGTTACCAGTGAGAAGCTCATAAGCAGTCTTTTTGTAGATCTTATGAAGATAGAGACGGTTGATTGCATGACAGGCGGTGTTGACCGCCTCTGCCCAGAAGTTGTCAGGTGTCTTGTATTCATCCAACATGGTTCTTGCAGCTTCAATTAGAGTTCGGTTCTTTCTTTCCACAACACCATTTTGTTGTGGAGTGTAAGGCACTGAGAACTCATGTTTGATTCCCTCTTCTCCTAAGAATTCTTCGACACCTGTGTTCTTGAATTCCGTCCCATTATCGCTTCTCACTTTCTTGATTTTGAGCTCAAATTCATTTTGAGCTCTCCTCATGAATTTCTTTAAAATTTCTTGAGTTTCACCTTTGTCACTCAAAAAGAAAACCCAGGTGAATCGAGAAAAATCATCAACAATAACTAAACCATACTTACTACCACCAATGCTAATGTAGGCCACAGGTCCGAAGAGGTCCATGTGAAGAAGCTCCAATGGCCTCTTTGTTGTGACCACATTCTTTGATTGATGTGGGACTCCATGTTGCTTTCCTGCTTGGCATGCGCCACAAACCCTATCTTTCTCAAATACAACATTTGTTAGTCCAATGATGTGATTATCCTTTTGAAGTTTGGCCAAATTCCTCATACCGACATGGGCTAGCCGGCGATGCCATAGCCAACCCTTGTCGGATTTTGCCACTAAACAAGTCTCAGGCGTCACTTTACTTGTTGTGAAATCAACAAGATAAAGCTTGCCCTTCAAGCGACCGGTAAAGGCAACTGAGGAGTCCTCCCTTCTAAGGATCTTCACATCCACATCCGAAAATAAGCAATTATAACCCATTCCACAAAGTTGTGAAACGGACAACAAATTATAGCTTAAGGAATCTACTAATAAAACATTTGAAAGTGATTGTTGGTCAGAGATAGGAATTTTACCAATACCAATCACCTTACTCTTGCCACTATCTCCAAACACAATTTCTTGTGCTTCTTGAGTTAGTTGCAATGTATGAAACATGTCTTTCTCCCCGGTCATGTGATTTGTACATCCACTGTCAAGCACCCAACTTGACCCACCAGAGGAGTAGACCTGCAAAACAAGTTTAGGCTATGCTTTTAGGTACCCAAATTGAATTGGGTCCTACAGTGTTAGTTATAGCCTTGGGTACCCACACACTTCTTTTCATGACTTTTCGTTTAGTGTAGGCACCCACATATTTCACAACCAATTTCCCTGAATCCCAAGTCAACATATAATCACAAAGATATGAGTGGGAAATGGGAGCATTAGATTTTTGTCCACTTGAGGATCCCACTTCCTTCATCTTACTCTTTGTGGAACTCAAGTTAACCTTTACCTGAGATGACTTGTCATTTGAGGAGTGGATCCTCCCCAAGGCATCATATAGAGTGGTTCCCTCTATGAACTTGGGGGATCTCCACCCCTTATGCACTGTGCTAGGGTTTTCCTTGGATGAGTTGAACCCAAGCCCCCTTCTTCCATTGTTGGGCTTAAGAGACTTGTACTTGGGTTCAACTTTCTTTAACCCATCATTGCTAGAGCATCTTTTCAAAATTTCTTTGACCTTCACCTGTGGGCTATGCTTCCTTGCATGGTTAGTTAGACAACAAGAAGCATGATATTTGGCACAATGCTTGCAAGAATCATCATTAGAGCTAGACTTAGATTCAAATACTAAAGAGGGGGCATTGATGTTCTTGCAATTTTCAAGTTGCACTTGAAGTTCTTGATTTTGAACATTCAAGCTTAACATGCTTGATTCAAGTGCATTCTTTTCATTTGCAAGATTATCAATAGAGGTTTTCATGTTAATTACTTCTTTATCTTTATTGTGAATCAACTCTTGAAGCTCTAGGTTTCTTTCCTTTTCAAGGATAAGCAAGTCTTCTTGAGCATCAAGAGTTGCTTTTCTTTTATCTAGCTTTTCCATTAATTTTGTGATAACATTGTATCCATTTAAGCCAAATTCTTTAATCATTTTATTTTTCATGGCAATTTGATCATCATCATCATCATTTGAAAAATCATTACTAAATAAAGTTACCGTATCTCCCTTTGCCATGAGGCAAGTTGGAGTGTAGGAGTCGTCTTGAAGGTTGGTGAAGAGTTGCGCGCTTGATGTAGATTGGATGGCCACATTTGCCACCACTTCATCTTCCTCGGAGCTAGAACTCTCTTCATCAGAGTTCCATTCTTCACCAATATGAGCTTGACCATACTTCTTCTTCTTGAAGTATCCCTTGGTCTTGCCTCCCTTTTTATACTTGTCCTTCTTGTATTCCTTCTTAGCTTCTTGTTCCTTCTTGTTAGGACAATCCGCTATGAAATGACCGGTTTGGCCACATTCATAGCACGCCCTCTTCTTTCCTTTCCTTTGGAACTTGTCATTCTTCCTTACAAATTTCTTGAATGTTTTGATGAACATAGCTGTGTCTTCATCACTTGAGCTATCTTCATCACTTGAGGTCTCGACCACTTTCTTTGCTTTGTGGTCTTTGTTCTTCTTGAGGTTGTCTTGTTCATTTGTGATCAAGGCATGAGAGTCTTTTGTCTTGATGGGGGCTTCTTCGGACTCGTGTTGTTGAATTTTTGCAAATAATTGATGAGGCGTCATATCCTCATAGTCATCACGATCCCTTATCATCCTTGCAAGACTTTTGTCCTTCTCTTTATAAGCTCTCATGAACAATCTTGTGACCTTGGAGTCACTCCAATCTTCACTCCCAAGAACTCTTATTTTGTTGACCAACACCATCAACCGATCAAAGAGTGATTGGAGCGACTCACCCTTTGTCCAATCATATCTTGCAAGCTCACTTTCCAAAGCTTCAACTCTATGTCTTTTAGCTTTGGGATCTCCTTCATGTGACATTTTAAGAATATTCCAAATGTCACGGGCATCTTCTCTTCCTTGAACTTTCCGGTATTCTTCCGGACAAAGACTTCCTTTAATTATGCTCACTGCTTGAGCATTTCGATGAACCTCTTGCATCATTTCTGGAGTCATCTCTTCTCCTTGGGCGGGCTTATACATACCTACATTAACAATCTCCCAAAGACTAGGATGCACACCGATTAAATGCGACTTCATCTTGTCGGCCCACTCATCATAGTTCAACTCACTAAGAGTTGGTAACTTTCCAAGTGGGGCGGAAGAGAAGTTGGGAATATAATTTCTAGAGTAATCGAATTGAACTTTGCTAAAGTCATTACCTTTGCTTTTGGTAGATGATCCTTCGGTGTTGAGACTTACCTTGCTCAATACCTTAGACACCAAAAGGTCCACTAGATCGTCATTATAATCAAATGTTCCCTTACCTTTATCTTCTTCGGCCTTTCTTCTTGATTCTTCTTCTTCGGCCTTTTTCTTAGCATCTTCCTCTTTCATTTTGAGGAACATTCTCTCGGCAATCTTCATGGCGAGGTCGAGGACCTTGGGGTCCACTTCCTCACCGGAAGATGTGACGGGGATTTCCTCGAGGAGAGGATCCACATGGTCCCGTTGTGTAGACATGATCGTTTCCTCACACGGTTAAGCGTAAAACGAGGCACGAAGCTTTGATACCAATTGAAAGTAGCCTAGAGGGGGGGTGAATAGGCTACACCTGAAAATTTTCACTAAACACTTCGAAATAGGTTAAATTAAAGTTGCACAGGTGCAAACCGGTTCAGTCGATTTTAATCACAACTGAACAAGTTTGAACCCGCTCAACTTAAATTTGATAATCTATTGAACAAATGCGAAGTAGTGAAGAATATAGCTAAAGATTTGCCCTACACAAAAACTACTTAAATGAATAATATGAACCAACCACAGAGTATAAAGCGCTTGACAAGAACACACAAGAACACGCGATATAACCCGAGGTTCGGCAACCACCACAAAGGTGTCCTACTCCTCGTTGAGGAACCCACAAAGGGCCGGGTCTTTTCCAACCCTAATCCTCCACAAGCCGACCACAAAGGTCAAGGCAATCTCTTCTCAAATCTGCTCAAGGAGCGGGTGATACAAACTTCTTGGGGTCGTCCACAAATTTGGAGACTCCCAAGCAACCTCTAACCGTCAAGGAACACGAGGTTCCAAGAGTAACAAATCCGCACACGGTTAAGTTTGCAACGAGCTCAAGAACAAGAGAATGGAAGAATCGAGATGAAATTGACAGCGAGTTCGATCGAGTTCACCTCACACCAAGGGTCCTTCAAATGATTGAAGGAGATGCGATTGCGGGTGTGAAAGGTGAAGTGAATGCTCTTGTTTGAAGGTTGGTCAGCCAAAGATTCGTGGGAGAGGCAGGAGTAAATGAGAGAGAGAGTGTGAGGGGGTATATAAAGGATCCCCCAAAAGCTGGCAGCCGTTGGGAGAAAATGGGCAAAAACCGGTTGAACCGGTTTTCAAACCGGTTGAACCGGTTTTCAAACCGGTTGAACCGGTTTCTATCAGGGGGATCCCGGTCCACTGGGCTACTCAGCCGGACACTCGACCGGTTTTAAAACCGGCTGAGTAGGGACAAAATTCGGCTCAACCGGTTTCTGAAAAATATCTGCTGCGACTTTTCTGACAGCTCTGACTGTCAGACAGGTCAGAGCAGAGGTGGCAGGGTGAACAGTACCGAAACCGGTTGAACCGGTTTCAGGACCGGTTGAACCGGTTTTTGGGGGCTGAAACCAAACTTTGAGAATTTTGAAGAGAACAAAAGGGGAGACTTTGTAGGAAGTAAAATTTGTTTTTCTCAAGGGCATTCATGATCTGGGAAAATGATCTCCAAGGAGTTTTCAAAAGATTTTGAACTTGGCTCGTTTCACAACTTACTTAACCGTCGCGGATCCCTCTTAATTGTACGGTGATTCCTATGACTCAAGAATTATAAATTTAGCACTGCCGTTGTTTCTTAGCACTTGGAGCACGCCATTTGATGTGGAATTTTAAATCCGCTGTGCTTTATACTTTTATGCTCGTAAGATCTGTGCTTCTCCTGTCTGTAGAAATACTGTGTACATACTAGAAGCAAACTTGTTAGAATCTTAGTTTGTTTTGTCATTAATCACCAAAACCCTCAATTAGGGTTGATTGCACTTACAGATGTGCTCCTCCCACTTGTTTACCTGCTTGACAAGCTGCACAAGGTCTATCTTTTTTGAATTGAACATTAGTTAAACCTATCACGTGTTCTCCCTTTAGAAGCTTGTGAAGGTTCTTCATCCCTACATGTGCTAAGCGGCGATGCCACAGCCAGCCCATGCTAGTCTTAGCAATTAAGCATGCATCTATACCGGCCTCCTCTTTTGCAAAATCAACTAAATAAAGTTTGTCGTCTAGTACACCCTTAAAAGCTAGTGAACCATCACACCTTCTAAAGACAGACACATCTACATTTGTGAATAGACAATTATATCCCATAATGCATAATTGACTAACAGATAACAAATTATATCCGAGAGACTCAACTAAAAACACATTGGATATAGAGTGCTCGGATGAAATAGCAATTTTACCTAACCCTTTTACCTTGCCTTGGTTCCCATCACCGAATATTATTGAATCCTGGGAATCCTTGTTCTTGACGTAGGAAGAGAACATCCTCTTTTCCCCCGTCATGTGGTTTGTGCATCCGCTGTCGATAATCCAGCTTGTACCCCCGGATGCATAAACCTGCAAGGCAAATTTAGGCTTGGGTCTTAGGTACCCAACTCTTGTTGGGTCCTACAAGGTTAGTCACAATGGTCTTAGGGACCCAAATGCAAGTTTTATCTCCCTTGCATCTTGCCCCTAACTTTCTAGCAATCACCTTCTTATTCTTTCTACAAATGGCAAATGAAGCATTGCAAGCATGATATATTGTAGAAGGTTCATTAATTTTCCTAGGAACATTAACAACATTTCTCCTAGGCACATGATGAACAACATTTCTCCTAGCAACATTTCTATCATGCACAACATGGGAACTAGAAGCAGTCATAGCATTAGAATCAAAGGCATCATAACTTCTAAAGGCATTCCTAGAATGTCTCCTATCATGATACATGAAAGCATGGTTCTTTTGCACACTACTAGCCATAGGGGCCTTCCCTTTCTCCTTGGTGGAGATGGAAGCCTTATGGCTTGTTAAGTTCTTGACTTCCCTCTTGAAGCCAAGACCATCCTTAATTGAGGGGTGTCTACCAATCGTGTAGGCATCCCTTGCAAATTTTAGCTTGTCAAATTCACTCTTGCTAGTCTTAAGTTGGGCATTAAGACTAGCCACTTCATCATTTAATTTAGAAATGCAAACTAGGTGTTCACTACAAGCATCAATGTCAAAATCTTTACACCTCTTGCAAATCATAACATGTTCTACAAAAGAGTTAGATTTACTAGCTATCTCTAACTTAGCATTCAAATCATCATTCATGCTCCTTAAGCTAGAAATTGTCTCATGGTAAGAAGATAGTTCACAAGAAAGCATTTCATTTCTTTTAACTTCTAAAGCATAAGATTTTTGTGCCTCTACAAATTTGTCATGCTCTTCATATAAAAGGTCCTCTTGTTTTTCTAAGAGTCTATCCTTTTCATTCAAGGCATCAATCAATTCATTAATCTTATCTACTTTAGTTCTATCCAAACCTTTGAACAAACTAGAGTAATCTATTTCTTCATCACTAGATTCATCATCACTAGAAGAATCATAAGTAGTACTGTCTCGAGTACATACCTTCTTCTCCTTTGCCATGAGGCATGTGTGACGCTCGTTGGGGAAGAGGGATGACTTGTTGAAGGCGGTGGCGGCGAGTCCTTCATTTTCGGAGTCGGATGACGAACAATCCGAGTCCCACTCCTTTCCAAGATGTGTCTCGCCCTTAGCTTTCTTGTATGCCTTCTTCTTCTCCCTCTTGCTCCCTTGTTCCTGGTCACTTTCATTATCGGGACAGTTAGCAATAAAATGACCAATCTTACCGCATTTGAAGCATGAACGCTTCCCCTTTGTCTTGGTCTTGCTTGGCTGTCCCTTGCGACCCTTTAGCACCGCCTTGAAGCGCTTGATGATGAGGGCCATCTCTTCATCATTGAGCCCGGCCGCCTCAACTTGTGCCACCTTGCTAGGTAGCGTCTCCTTGCTCCTCATTGCCTTGAGAGCAATGGGTTGAGGCTCATGGGTTGGACCGTTGAACGTGTCGTCCACGTACCTTGCCTCCTTGATCATCATTCTCCCGCTTACGAACTTTCCAAGGACTTCTTCGGGTGACATCTTGGTGTACCTAGGATTTTCACGAATATTGTTCACCAAATGTGGATCAAGTACAGTAAAAGACCTTAGCATTAGGCGGACGACGTCGTGATCCGTCCATCGCGTGCTTCCGTAGCTCCTTATTTTGTTGATAAGGGTCTTGAGCCGGTTGTATGTTTGGGTTGGCTCCTTGCCCCTTATCATTGCAAATCTTCCAAGCTCGCCCTCCACCAACTCCATTTTGGTGAGTAAGGTGACGTCGTTCCCCTCATGAGAGATCTTGAGGGTGTCCCAGATCTGCTTGGCATTGTCCAAGCCGCTCACCTTATGGTACTCGTCCCTGCACAAGGAGGCTAGCAACACAGTAGTAGCTTGTGCATTTCTATGAATCTGTTCATTGATAAACATAGGACTATCCGTGCTATCAAATTTCATTCCACTTTCCACAATCTCCCATATGCTTGGATGGAGAGAGAACAGGTGACTACGCATTTTGTGGCTCCAAAATCCGTAGTCCTCTCCATCAAAGTGAGGAGGTTTGCCAAGTGGAATGGAGAGCAAATGAGCATTTGTACTTTGCGGAATACGAGAGTAGTCAAAAGAAAAGTTCGAATTAACCGGTTTCCTTCTCTCGTAGTCGTTGTCGTCATTGTCCTTTTGGGAGGAAGTGGACTCATCGCTGTCGTCGTAGTAGACGATCTCCTTGATGCGTCTTGTCTTCTTCTTCTTCCCATCCTTGCGTCTGTGGCCCGAGCCCGAGTCGGTAGGCTTGTCATCCTTGGGCTCATTGACGAATGACTCCTTCTCCTTGTCATTGATCACAATCCCCTTGCCCTTAGGATCCATCTCTTCGGGCGGTTAGTCCCTTTCTTGAAGAGAACGACTCCGATACCAATTGAGAGCACCTATAGGGGGGGGTGAATAGGTGATCCTGTAAAACTCAAAACTTAACTCACAGAAACTTGGTTAAGTGTTAGCACAAATAATGACATGTGGCTAGAGAGGAATCTCAACAAAACACAATAACCACAAGAGATCAATCACAGAGATGGCACAGTGGTTTATCCCGTGGTTCGGCCAAGACCAACGCTTGCCTACTCCACGTTGTGGCGTCCCAATGGACGAGGATTGCAATCAACCCCTCTCAAGCGGTCCAAAGACCCACTTGAATACCATGGTGTTTTGCTTGCTTTACTATATCCTGTTTGCGAGGAATCTCCACACTTTGGAGCCTCTCGCCCTTACACTTAGATGATCACAAAGAAGCACGGAGTAAGGGAGGGATAAGCAACACACTCAAGACAAGAAATCACAGCAACACCACGCACACAAGTCGCAACAAGAGCTCACAACACAACTCAATGAGTTCACAACTCAACTAGAGCTCTAATCACTATCGCAAAGAATCAAAGGCGCGGAATTGATGTCTTAGTGCTTAGTGAGAGCACCTAGAGGGGGGGGTGAATAGGTGATCCTGTAAAACTTCAAAACTTAAGCCACAAAACTTTGATTAAGCGTTAGTACAGTAATTGCCAAGTGGCTAGAGAGAGTCAAAACACGATAACCACAAGAAGGCAATCACAGAGTTGACACGGTGGTTATCCCGTGGTTCGGCCAAGTACAAAACTTGCCTACTCCACGTTGTGGCGTCCCAACGGACGAGAGTTGCACTCAACTCCTCTCAAGTGATCCAATGATCAACTTGAATACCACGGTGTTCTTCTTTTCTTTGATCTTTTCCCGTTTGCGAGGAATCTCCACAACTTGGAGTCTCTCGCCCTTACAATTGAGTTTCACAAAGAAGCACGGAGTAAGGGAGGGAAGCAACACACACAAAACCACAGCAAAATGCGCACACACACGGCCAAGAATCGAGCTCAAAAGACTATCTCGAAGTTCTCACTAGAACAGAGCTCGAATCACTTAGAATGACAAACAAATGCGCAAAGACTGAGTGTGGATGATCAAGATTGCTCTAAGGTTGCTTGGTGTACTCCTCCATGCGCCAAGGGGTCCCTTTTATAGCCCCAAGGCAGCTAGGAGCCGTTGGGAACAAATCTGGAAGGCCATCTTTGCCTTCTGTCTCGTGGCGCACCGGACAGTCCGGTGCACACCGGACACTGTCCGGTGCCCGATTTGTTTCCATAAACAGCACAGTCGACCGTTGCTTTCTGATGCAGATCTGCGCACAGTTGGCGCACCGGACATGTCCGGTGCACACCGGACAGTCCGGTGTACCTCTCCGACCGTTGGCTCGGCCACGTGTCGCGCGCCGATCACGCGGCCGACCGTTGGCCCGGCCGACCGTTGGCTCACCGGACAGTCCGGTGCACACCGGACAGTCCGGTGAATTTTAGCCGAAGTCGCCGGAGAAAAACCCGAGAGCGGCTGGTTTGCTCCGCGCTGGTCTGGCGCACCGGACACTGTCCGGTGCACACCGGACAGTCCGGTGCCCCAGCCCGAAGCAGCCTTTGGCTGTACACAGCCACTCTCCACTTCTTTTTCTTTTTCCTGTTTCTAACACTTAGACAATTATATTAGTACACAAAACCAATGTACTAAGACTTAGAAACATACCTGTTCTCTTGATTTGCACTTTGTTCATCCAGAAGCATAAATTCACATTTAAGCACTTGTGTTTGCACTTAATCACCAAAATACTTAGAAATAGCCCAAAGGCACATTTCCCTTTCACTTAGGAATGCTTAGAGAATGCTTGGTTTACTCCTCCATGCGCCTAGGGGTCCCTTTTATAGCCCCAAGGCAGCTAGGAGCCATTGAGAGCATTCCAGGAAGGCAAATCTTGCCTTCTGTCGCCTGGCGCACCGGACACTGTCCGGTGCGGATTTCCTTCCTTATTTGGCGAAGCCGACCGTTGGCGCCTGGGAGCCGTTGGCGCACCGGACACTGTCCGGTGCCCCCTCCCGACCGTTGGCTCGGCCACGTGTCTTGCGCGGATCGCGCGGCCGACCGTTGGCTCGGCCGACCGTTGGCTCACCGGACAGTCCGGTGCACACCAGACAGTTCGGTGAATTATAGTCGTACGCCGTTTATTTCTTCCCGAGAGCAGCAAGTTCACCTAAGCCAGCCTGGCGCACCGGACACTGTCCGGTGCACCACCGGACAGTCCGGTGTACCCAGACTGCGCTGACCTTGGCTAAACTTAGCCATCTCTTCTCCAATTCAATCTTTCCTGTTTCCAGCACTTAGACACAATACATTAGTCTCTAAACAATGTACTAAGTCTGAGAAACATACCTTTTGACATGATTTGCACTATGTCCACCACTTTGCATAGGTTAGCATAGAAGCACTTGCGTTGGCACTCAATCACCAAAATACTTAGAAATGGCCCAAGGGCACATTTCCCTTTCAATAATTATCCGCGGTTATTTACCCATACCCGCACCCATTGCCATCCCTACTCGGGATGGCTATGATTCAATATGGGTCATAGTAGACAGGTTGACTGAAGTGGCACACTTTATACCTGAGAAGACAACTTACTCAGGAGCCCAGTTAGCAGAGTTATATATGTCAAGGATTGTTTGTCTGCATGGAGTACCGAAGAAGATCGTATCGGATCGAGGAACCCAGTTTACCTCGCGCTTTTAGAAAAGACTTCATGAGTCCATGGATACCAAGCTAAACTTTAGTTCAGCTTATGATCCGCAAATGGATGGGCAAACGGAAAGAACAAACCAAGTGTTGGAAGACATGCTAAGAGCTTGCGCTCTAAAGCATGGTAGAAGCTGGGATAAAAGTTTGCCTTATGCAGAATTTTCATATAACAACAGTTATCAGGCAAGTCTAAAAATGGCACCATTTGAAGCACTTTATGGACGAAAGTGTAGAACACCGCTTTATTGGAATCAGACTGAAGAAAGTCAAGTATTCGGTCCAGAAATTCTCCAATAGGCGAAAAAGCAAGTACAAATTATTAGAGAAAATTTGAAGACAGCACAATCAAGACAGAAAAGCTATGCTGATAATAGAAGAAGAGAGTTGATGTTCGAAGTAGGAGATTTCGTATACCTTAAAGTTTCACCGATGAGAGGAATGAAAAGGTTTAAAGTTAAGGGAAAATTATCACCTCGCTATATTGGACCATTCAAGATTTTAGAAAGAAAAGGTGAAGTAGCCTACCAGTTAGAGCTACCCGATAGATTATCGGATGTCCATGACGTATTTCACGTGTCACAACTTAAGAAATGCTTAAGAGTACCAGAAGAACAGTTACCCATGGAAGAACTAAATGTCAATGAGGATTTGACTTATTCAGAGTACCCAGTCAGAATTTTGGAAACATCTCACAGAATTACATGGAGTAAAGTCATTAACATGTGCAAGGTTCAGTGGAGTCATCATTCGGAAGATGAGGCCACTTGGGAAAGAGAGGATGAACTCAGAGCAGAATTCCCTCAGTTATTCTCGGAAGTTTCTTAATCTTGAGGATTAGATTCTTTTAAGAGGGGTAGGTTTGTAACACCACAAAAGCCATCAACTAAAAATAATGAATTTAGTTATTATGGTAATTAGGATAATAATTTTTTAATGTTTAATTATTTATTTGCATCTTGGAATAAATTTTCTTTGTATGCGCATGATTGATTATCGGATGTTTAATATCAATTCTTTTTAAAAAAATAATCCTAGTGAATAATATAATAATTAAATAATATAATAATTATTAGTCTAAAAACAAATATTTTATTTATAAATAGTTTTGGTGAAGTTTTTTTTATGAATTTTTGAGCTATCTAAAAATGTATTTTGGAATTAGAAAAAAGGAAAAAACAAAAACCTCCTAACCTAACTAGCCCACTAGGGGCCCAGTCCCCAAAACCCTAATGCGCGTCGTGCCCTATCCGCCTGGCTTCCAGCCGCCGCCGCCTGCAGTCTCTCCCTCTCTCCCCTATCTCTCTCCTCTCCTCCTCCCTGCTCTCTCTCTCTCTGCACGCCGTCGCTGCCCAGTAGCCCTGCCACGCCACCCCGCGCGAGCCTGCCCCACGCGCGTAGCCGCGCCCAGCCCGCGCGCCGCCCGCGCTACGAGCCGCGACCGTGCCATGGCCAGCCGTGCGCCCTGCACGCCGCGCCCTGCCCCACCGGTCCCGCGCGCGAGCCACGACCGGACCCGACCCCGACGACCCACGCCCGAAGTCCAACCGACACACGCGTCGTCCGTTAGTCTTCGTCGTTAATGGTGCTTGATTGCGTCCGTTTCCCTCCCCTATTACCTCTCCCAGTGATGAACGCCATCAATGGCAGCCATGAAGACCGGCCGTTATTCCCTCTCCCTGGCCGACCCTCTATCTCCCTCCTGCTCCCTATAAATCCGACGCCGAGCTCTCACTTCTCCCCTACCCGAGCTCGTCCCTCCCTCTAGCTCTTCTCGCTCGCCATCGCTAGTGCACTGCTCGTCGCCGGAGGTTGCCGTTCGTTGCTGGAGTTCGCCGGAGTTCACCGGAGCTCGCAGTTCATCGCCGGAGCCACGCACCCGCCATCCAAAGATCGAACCCCTGCTCTTCTCCATCCGGTCGAAACCCGTCGAGCCATCCCCGTCACACGCACGAACCCAAGGTTGAAGACGACCCAAATTAATCTGTGTATTTTCAAAATACTTTTGATTCGATTCATGAATTGTATATTTAGTTTGTTGTAATATGAACACGTGTGATCCGCAATTCATGTGTATGTGCGTTATGGAATTTTTGGTAGAGATTTGCGATTATTAGTGCACCGTGATAATTCATGTTAATCGATGCGTTGATTTTTGGATTAGAGAAATATGACGAGAATTTAGTAGTCACACGTTGGTGATAAAAAATAATAGATAGGAATTTTTGTAGTTAAATTTGGTTACAACGAACTTTAGAAACTATTTGGAGAATTATAGTCATAGGTTCATTTTAATGAATTTAGAAAATAGAACTCATGTCATATAAACAATATAGGATTTTTAGATGATTTATTACTAAGTATTTTATTAATATTTTATTTTTATAAAGAAAGGAGAAAATACCACCGGTAGTATGGAAAATAGATTTTTACTAGTCAAAATAAACATGTTCGCAAGTATAGCACTTAAATTTTTAGAGTAAGCAAAGTACTTGTTTATATCAAAATAACCTCGCTTGTGTTATAAAAAGTTGAATTAGTAATTTATAGGGATTGTTAGAATATTAAACTCATTTTGGCTACACTCAATAATTCTAGCTAGAAATAAAAAGATAAAATCTATTAGTCTAAATATTAGTATTAAAGACAATAAGTACTATTTATTTTCATTAAGGATGTTAATACGTATTAATACGAGTTAAAACTGTATTTATAGCACCCACTCATAAATTCACCATTTATGACTCACAATAATAGCTATAATTGAATTAATAAGTATTTACGCGTTTAGGACGTATTTAATGTGTGATAAGTGCGACGTGTTAATGTGTTTGTAATGGTGTATGTTTATGTAATGATGCGCGTTTATTTATTGGTGTATGTTTTATTTTTGTATGTGCGATGTGTGACTATAATAGAAGCCGATTGTGTGTTAGAAGAACCGAATACGTTCGAAAACGATCCGCAGGACGCTTTTGAGCAAGGCAAGTGGATTCTCCCTCTGCATATTCTTTTTGTACTCAATCAATGCATATACTAATGTTTACTTTTTGATATACTGCATAACTTCATGGGTTTTAACTAATTAAGGATTTTCTAGATTTATCAACTGTATTCCTTGTTTACCCTTGTAAATTATTAAGCTTTGCAAATTTGTGCTACCGCTCCACTTAATAACTTTTATGTCACTCATTAATTGATATTAATGTTCCGATAATGAAATTGGCAATTATGACATTAACCCGATGGTTAAAACAATATTATTTCATATTAATTGGAACATGGAGTGACCACCCAGGATAACAGTGCAACCACGAGTGCTATCATGGCTCTGGCTTTGGTAATTAGCTTTATATGCTTAGTGCCTAGCAACCTTACCTGAAATATGTGCAAGAGGGGGAGCGGTAGGTGTTGGCAGCCCACGTTAACATGGGGACGTATTCTTGGCTAAGGTACCTCACCCAGGGGGCCACCACCATCGTCTTTAGAAACCTTAGCAGGTTGCTTCGTATTAAGTGTATTTTGTGAAAGCCTCATAATGGATCCCTAGCCATTCACCTCGGCAATGTTTAAGGGTCCGATCAACCCAGGCTAGATGGGATACATGGCTTGTGGGTAAAGTTGTACCACCTCTGTAGAGTGTAAAACTGATATATCAGCCGTGCTCCCGGTTAAGAGCGACCTGGACTCCTCACATGATAATTGAACTTGAAGATGAAAATAAATTGAGATCCGATGATCTACCAATGATTTGCTTAAGTGGTTTCACTTAAGTGTTTTTGTTATATTCATATTCCTTTGTTTAAATGGGATATATGGGATTCACACTTATTAGTAAGACATGTGTTGTTAATAAAATGTTGACCAACTAAAATGCTTACTGCTCAACCTTAGCCTCACCTTGTTATACCTGCATTAATTTCCCCCCACTTGCTGAGCCCCGACCATAAGTGAGCTCATCCTTGCTAATATTTTGATCAGAGGGTGATGCTGGAGACTTTGATGGAGATTTTATCGACGACGAATTCTAAGTCTAACGATGCGTCGGTCATCTTCCTGTGGGAGATTGCCCCTGTTATTAAAATTCCACTTTACTTTGATGTGATACTTATTAAAGATACAATGATTCAGATGATGTAATGAAGTATTCTACTCCCTTTATGCCTTTATTGCATTATCTTTTGATATATTACACTTGTGACATCAACATATGTGTGGAAATGGATCCTGGCACACATATGCTATGCGTTTGGTTCTACCCCCTGGAACCGGGTGTGACACAAACTATATGGCACAAAGATTAACACCGACAATCATGGGAAGGGAATTCTGGTCTGCACCCATTGTATTAGAAGAAAGCAGTATAGATCTGATACTCGGGATGTCCTGGTTGAGGAAAGCAAAGGTAGTTATATACTGTGAAAAGGGAACCGTAGAACTCACTAGTTCCAAGGGAGAAATATTTGAAGTAGAGATTACCATAACCGCCTCTACCAGACCTGCCATATTTCTAGTAGATCGGAAATTCGTGGGTAGAAACATCTGAGTTGTTAGAGACTTTCCAGATTTCTTTCCTGAAGAGTTACCTAATATGCCACCAGATAGGGAAGTCGAATTTATCATTGATCTCTTACCTGGTACTACTCCCATTTCAAAAAGGCCATATAGGATGTCAGTGGAAGAGTTAAAAGAACTTAAGAAACAATTAACCGAGTTGAAAGAGGCAGGGTTCATTCGTCTGAGTTCCTCACCTTGGGGAGCACCGTACTGTTTGTACAGAAGAAGGATGGTTCGCAACGGATGTGTGTGGACTATAGATCACTTAATGATGTCACCATTAAGAACAAGTACCTGTTACCCCGTATTGATGACTTATTCGATCGAATGAGAGGTGCTAGGGTGTTCTCTAAGATTGACCTCAGGTCGAGCTACCATCAAATGAAGATTAGGCCATCTGATATTCCCAAGATGGCTTTCTCTACCCGATATGGTCTATATGAATTCACAGTCATGTCGTTTGGCCTAACCAATGTACCAGCCTACTTCATGAATTTGATGAACAAGGTGTTCATGGAGTATCTCGATAAATTCGTCGTGGTATTCATCGATGACATTCTTATTTATTCCAAGAATGATAGTGATCATGAGGAACATTTGCAGATGGTACTACAGAAGTTACGAGATAATCAGTTTTATGCCAAATTTACCAAGTGTGAGTTCTGGCTTGATGAAGTACATTTCCTCGGGCATATCATCTCCAAGGGAGGAATTTCTGTAGATCCGGCTAAAGTAACAGCGATAGTTGGTTGGAAGATACCAAGTACAGTCTCGGAGGTCCGGAGTTTCCTAGGATTCGCGAGCTATTACCAGTGATTCATTGAAGGGTTCTCCAAGATTGCTAAGCCTATGACCTCATTGTTAGAGAAGGGAAAGGAGTTTAAGTGGACTTGGGAATGTCAAGAGAGTTTCAATCAACTAAGGTTTAAATTGATGGCAGCCCTAGTGCTGATTATGCCAGATCTACAGAAGAGTTTTGATATATATTGTGATGGAAGTCACCAAGGCTTGGGATGTGTGCTTATGCAAGAAGGACACGTCATCGCCTACGCGTCTCGCTAGTTGTGGAAACATGAGTTGAACTACCCCACCCATGACTTAGAGCTAGCAGCAGTAGTGCATGCACTCAAGATTTGGAGACACTATATTATGGGGACCAAGTGCCAAGTCTACACCAATCACAAGAGCTTAAAATACATCTTCACTCAGAAGGATCTCGACCTTAGGCAACGCCGCTGGTTGGAGCTCATCAAGGGCTATGACTTGGAAATTCACTATCATCCGGGCAAGGCGAATCTGGTTGTAGATGCCTTGAGTCAGAAGGAGCATGTCCATGAAGCTATTGTCACCCAGTTACCTGATGAGTTAGTAGAAGATTTTGAGAAGCTGAATCTGGCGATAGTTGCTCATATAGAAGGAATTACCATATAAGTGGAACCTACCTTAGAGCAAGAAATATGAAAGGGTCAGATCGGTGATGCCAAAATTCAGGAGATCAAAGATCTGATAACTGAAGGTAGAGGCCCAAACTTCACGGAGCATGAGCAGGGCACGATATGGTTCAAGAACCGTATTTGTGTTCCTGAGATCGACAGTCTTCGTGAGACCATATTGAAGGAGGCGCATGACTCGGCTTACTCCATCCACCCTGGTAGCACCAAGATGTACCAGGACTTGAAGGAGAAGTATTGGTGGTATGGACTAAAGAAGGATGTTGCTTCACATGTAGCACTATGTGATGTTTGCCAGAGGGTAAAAGCGGAACATCAAAGACCTGCTGGTTTGCTGCACCCGCTTTAGATACCTGAGTGGAAATGGGAAGAGATTGGCATGGACTTCATTGTGGGTCTACCCCACACATCTACTGGGTATGACTCTATATGGGTGATTGTGGACAGGCTAACTAAAGTAGCCCACTTTATTCTAGTGAAGACCACATATTCAGGAGCCAGGTTAGCAGAGTTGTACATGGCACAGATAGTATGTTTACATGGTGTGCCTAAGAAGATCGTGTCAGACCGGGGATCACAGTTTACATCTCGGTTTTGGCAGAAGTTGCACGAGTGCTTGGATACAAGATTGAATTTTAGTTCGACCTACCATCCTGAAACTGATGGGCAGACCGAGAGGACCAACCATGTACTAGAGGATATCCTAAGAGTTTGTGCTCATAAACATGGTGGCAGTTGGGATAAGAGTTTTCCCTATGTGGAATTCTCTTTCAATAATATATAGCAGGCCAGTTTGAAGATGTCACTGTTTGAGGCTCTATATGGCAGAAAATGCAGGACTCCACTGTATTGAGATCAAACTGGTGAAAGGCAATTCTTGGACCAGAGATTATACAAGAGGCAGAAGAGCAAGTCTGTTTGATATGGGAAAACTTGAGAACAACGCAGTCAAGGCAGAAAAGTTATGCTGATACCCGGAGGAGACTGCTCGAGTTTAAGGAGGGTGATCACGTGTATCTTAAGGTGTCACCAATCCAGGGTATGAGAAGATTTAAAGTTAAAGGGAAGTTGTCCCGTCGCTTTATTGGACCCTTCTTGATCCTAAAGCGAGTGGGAGAGGTTGCCTATCAACTGAAATTACCTGATCATCTCGCGGATGTACATGATGTCTTCCATGTATCACAATTGAAGAAGTGCCTCAGGGTACTTGAGGAGTAGCTACCTATGGAGGACCTTAGTGTTCAGGATGATCTGACTTATACTGAATATCCTATCAAAATTCTTGATACTTTGACTCGTGTCACATGGAGTAAAGTGATTAAAATGTGCAAAGTGCAATGGAGTCACCATGGTGAAGATGAGGCTACATGGGAAAGAGAAGAACTCGAGTAGATTTTCCCCACCTTTTTCCTAGTTCATCTTAATCTCGAGGACGAGATTCTTTGTAAGGGGGGTAGGATTTGTAATACCCAAATTGTAAAAACATATGAAAGAGGTTGATCTCCTTAATTATTTTGTCATCCACTCATTGCAACATGAGGACATCCTATTTGAGTAAACAAATAACTAATAAATATATACTCTCTATGCATCATGTTGGAGCTTTTGGTTGCTTGTGCATTTAATAATACTGATAATATTAATAAGGGCACATAAATGAGGAGGATTAGGGATTTAATAAAAATTTAATCATAGGATTCAGAAATAAAATGGATGAGGAAAGAGAAGTGAGAAAAGAAAGAGATAAAGAGTATAAAACTTACATAAAATATATAGAATTATATGTTCAAAGTTAGTACCTTAACTGCCCAATATAATCTGAAGACAAATTTGTCACAGGATTTGAATTTAAATTTGAAATTGGAAAGAAGGGAAAAAGGAAAAGAAAGAAAAAGAAAAGAATAAAAACGCTACATGGGCCGACTAACTTCATTTCGGCGCAACTGAAAGTCGCCTAGAGGGGGGGTGGACAGGCGTAGTCTGAAATTTACCGCTTAAAACACACACTAGAAGCCAGGGTTAGCGTTAGAACTTAAATCAAGTCCGAGAGAGGGGAAAACAAATCAAATGGAAATCAAGCGAATGAACACGGTGATTTGTTTTACCGAGGTTCGGTTCTAAAGAACCTAGTCCCCGTTGAGGTGGTCACAAAGACCGGGTCTCTTTCAACCCTTGCCCTCTCTCAAACGATCACTTAGACCGAGTGAGCTTTCTCCTTAATCAAACAGGTCACTTAGACCCCGCAAGGACCACCACACACTTAGGTGTCTCTTCCTTTGATTACAAGTCACCTGGGAATGAGAATGAGGAAGGAAGAAAGCGATCCAAGCAACAAGAGCGCAAATGAACACGAACACACATTCTCTCAAGTCACTAGGCGGTTGGAATGAATTTGGGACTTGGAGAGGCTTTGATCTTTTGATTTGTGTCTAGGAGTGAATGCGCTAGCTCTTGTATTGAATGAGAACTTCAGAAAAACTTGGATGCATGGAGTTGTGGTGGTTGGGGGGTATTTATAGCCCTCAACCACCAAGAAGCCGTTGGGGAAGGTTGCTGGCGATGGGTGCATCGGACAGTCCGGTGCGCCACCTGACAGGTCCTGTTCACTGTCCGGTGCGCCGCCACGTCACCCAACCGTTATGGTTCGGGAGCAGTCGACCGTTGGCGCCTTTGTATTCTTGTGCCACCGGATAGTCTAGTGTCACACCGGACATGTCCTGTTCATTGTCCAGTGCGCCTCTGACTCTGCGGCTCTGACTCTGTGCACACTGTTCTTCATTGTTGCTCTGTCAGTGGCTTTTGCAGTCGACCATTGCGCGAATTAGTCGTTGCTCCACTGGCACACCGGACAGTCTGGTAAATTATAGTAAAGTGCGCATGCGAAAACCCGAGAGTGGCTGGTTTAACCCTGTACGGGCCTGGTGCACCGGACAGCCCGGTGCGTCAGACCATAACACACTTGGTTTCTTTTTCTCCTTTGAATTGGATCCCTAACTTCAATATTTACTGGTTTGTGTTGAACCTTTTTGCACCTGTAGAACATGTATTCTAGACCAAACTAGTTAGTCCATATATTTGTGTTGGGCATTCAACCACCAAAATTAATTGTGAGAAAAGGTTAACCCTATTTCCCTTTCACCAACTCCGCATAACACGCCGCGTGGCCTAGGTTCTCTTACCGCACGCGCGCTCACCGCTGATGATCGGGGTCCACCGGTCAGCCACGTACTCTCCTTGCGCGCCTCACGCTCACTGTGGGTGAAACCCATGGGGCGGACTCGTTCTACGCTAGCGCTGTATCCTCACACGCTCTCTTCGGGTGGGGGACATGTTGTCAGTGACTCAGCGCAGCGTTCCTCAGCCGGGTCGATGATGCGTGGGCCTGTGGTCACTGTGGATCTCCCGATAATAGAAGCTCTGCAGCTCCTCCGCTCGCTGCGTGTGAATCCTGCTTGAGATCCAACCAACTGGAGCAGCGTTTATATGTTGGCGGGGTTGCCTCGACCACGCGCACGCCCCCGCCAAACTCCTGTGATTATTCCAACTCAAATCAGGGAGTTACCAGTAATCGTGCGAGCAAGTCGGGGAGGGGAGAAAGCCTCCGCCAGCGCTGTTCTTCGCGCTCACCGGTGACCGGTGGCCTGGTGAGGGAGTGTTGGTGTTTGACCGGACCTGTGCATCGGACATGCGGAGTTTTGGGCTCTGTAGTGCACCGTCGCCTTGGAAATTTCTCACTGGTGCGCGGCGCCGCTTCCTCCCGTGGACAGACCCGTCTTCGCCGTGTGTACTGGTGAGTGTTCCCCTTACTAGTTCGACTCCATCTCCTCTTTGCGTAGCGCGGTCTGGGTCGGAGCTTGGGCGCAGGAACTGGGAAATTACAGTCTGCGGCAATGGTGCCGCCGCGAGTTCGCCGGTGTGCCCAGCCAGAGATGAGAGGAGAGGGCGGTAAAAAGGGAGAAGTGTCGTTGACCGTTAGATCCTCAGCGATCGGCTACGATTAAGTCTAGAGTAACGATTCGGCGTGAGAGGTCTGGGCCGTTGGATCTAATCGGGCGACTGCGGAGTAGACGCACGTGCTTTAAATCAGAACCGTTGAAGTTTGATCTGAGTGCCCAGGGTGAATACCAATTCGGTTAAACTTGATTCTAATCCGGGCCGTCGGTATAGATCTGACGGTCGTAGTTGCGCGATACCCTTTCACTCAGGCTTATTAACATAAGAAACCCCAGGTTTTCTGGAAATAGAACCCGCCGTCTAGGGGGTGTAGACTGAGTCTGGGAAATCTTTTGAGTTAGCCCCTGGACTTTCTAGTAATTGGTGCGCAGTCCAGAGAGTAGTGAAAACCAGATAATTAATATTAGAAATTGATTTAATACAAAAGTAATTCCAGAAAACTTGTGAAATTCATATTTAATTCATTTTAGCTCCAAATTGATTCATCCAGAGACATTAATTTTGTAATAATATTGTCTATCAACTAGTAGCTCTGTTTAGTCATGAAACTTAAATTAAAATTATTCACTTGAGTTATTCTATTCTAGCTACTAAATAACTTTAGAAATTCATAACTTAATAACCGTAGATCCGAATTTAGTGATTCTTGTTCCTACGATCTCGTTACACAGCGTGGAATATTATCATACATTCTGTTCTTTTGTTTGGTGTGATGTTACTTTTGCTATACCATGTTTGTTTGTCTTGTTGCGAGTGGACGAGCAAGCCACTGAGGATCCAGGGGTTCAGCAGGTGGAGAGTGCTGAACGGGAGCTTGTTGAAGGCAAGTTGTGTCCTTGATCACTTATTTTTACCCACTCATGTTCTTATTAATCATAATGATCTGCATAGGTTAATTTTGATGGGACCCCTTTAGGTTACCCTAGTTTGACTATCTTTATACCTTGATTCCACTGGACTTTTTGGGTAGTACTTGCTATTGCTTTATATGGTTTTGGGTATGGAGATACACATTATTCATGATCACACTTTTATTATCATTTTATTATGTACTGTTCATGATAAGATTATTATGTTAATTGGAACATGGAGCGACCACCCGGGAAACAGTACTACCACAAGGGTGGTATGGGACTCCCTTGGCTGACTAACTAGGAAAGCTAGTGGAGGACTACCTTACCCGAAAGGGGCAAGGGCAGTAGGGGAGTGGTCAGTGTAGGGAGGCCCTTGAGTTGATTTTGTTGCGATGGCGGTCAGGCGAGGGGTCCCTGCATTAGAGCTTCCTAGAAACTGTAGCGGGTTCTCTGAAGCTAGTGGAACTTTGTAAAGGCATCGTAGTGTTACCCTGTCTCGCCTCCTTGGTAGAGGTTTATGAGATTCATGACCCCTTGGCAGATGGGTAACATGACTTGTGGGTAAAGATGCGCAACCTCTGCAGAGTGTAAAACTGGTATATCAGCCGCGCTCACGGTCATGAGCGGCTCGGACCCTCACATGATTAATTTATGGAATTAAATTCAATTTGTCATTTGCATAGCTTTGAGATTATTTATTATTACTTTGATTTATTATTACTATGGTTTGGTATTTACTTACACTTAGTAACTGCTAGTAAAATTTTGACCAACTTATAAAAGCAATGCTCAGCTTCAACCTTTATTTTATTGATCAACCTTACACTTCACATGAACTCTCACCTTTGGTGAGTTCATGCACATTATTTCCCACAACTTGTTGAGCTATGATATTTTGTGAGCTGACTCTTGCAATATATAACCCCCCACAGGTGAAGAGCAGGTGGTCGAAGAGGAGCCGCACAACCAGGAGTTTGACTTTATCTAGGTGGCGTCTCCCAGTCAGCTTCGTGGCGCCAGAGAAATAATATTTAGTTCGTTTTATATTTATCATTTATTTTGTAAGACTTTCGCTATGTAATAAATATATTTATGATATTTATGACATTTATCTTTATATATTCTGTCATTATATGGAAGTTCTTACTTGACGCACATATGAGACGTACCCGGCTTTATCCTTTAAATCTGGGTGTGACACTTTCATTCAGAGAGCGTGTTCAAAAGAAATGATTAATCATACATCTAAAGTTATTGGCTGTGAAAACCTAGCATTAAGTGTTTAATCATACATCCACAGTTGTCATTTTCATTATGCTACGTACTTTCAAGGTCTTGCTTGTGTGTTTTTTATTTTGCTGTTTTTTTTTTCACGGACAGGAACTAACCTTATAGACGAGGCCAACTATACGGTTGATAACTAGAGTGATGGTGCTAAGATGCAGTATTCAGTCTTTTGATCTGAAGTCGAATTGGTGTATCACGTTGCTTCAACGAGAGCATAACCGAAACAAGTGACTGGCCATGTGAAGCCTTAAGATATATATAGCAGTTCGATTTATCAAATATTTCAAATATAGACATCAAATCCTCTAAGGTACAGCAATCTAACAATGACTTACCAATTCCTTACAAAGTTTTAGGAAGCCACACAACTTAACCAGACCCTCTTAACTGTTGAGCATTCTATTGAGAACATGGTAACTGATTCCATCAACCTTCAGAAATAATCTGTATTGAATATTACATCCAAACCCACCAATCTACGGTTCAAAATGAAAAGGCGTATTGGGTACAGTATCTACTCCTTACTTCCCGAAGAATTTAGAGAGGCGAACTGGACCTTCCTCACTTTCACTGTCTCTGTGCTTGGACCTTGATCGGTGCTTCTTTTCCTGCTTTGTTCTCTTCGAACTAGATCGTGATCTGGACTTCCTTGAACCCCTATCCTCATCATCGCTGCTGGAAGATTCTGACGATAAGCTGGAACTTGACTCTGATGAACTTCTGTGCTGTTGAAGTTTTAAATGTGAGTGCACCATACAAATTTAAAGTAAGCACAATAAGTGAATGTAATGTTGAGACCAGTTTTAGTAGGAGCTTTTGTTCTTCAAGCTCTTCTGGTAGGGAAGTATTCAGTTCATGCTATTCTCTATTAATCCTTAAGGGTGGAAGGAGGGCGTCCACCACGCACCGTGCCCCCGCCCGCCTGATGCGTCCCCTCCGCGCGCCCGCAGACCCCGCCTCCGTCCTAGCCCCCGTCGCCGCAACGACATTGGCGGCGTCCTCCCCGCGCCCGCAGCCCTCGCCCCGTGACCATGACCCTGCCTCCGTCCTCGACCGATCGCTTCAAGTGACCCAAGCACCTGCGCCTCCGCCCGACTCTCCTCGCCCACGCTCAGACCCGGCTCTCCTCCCTCCTCGCGACCGCGCAATCCCGGCTCGATGCTTTCCATGGAGAGCAGAGCGTCGGCCTTCCGAAATCTCCGCCTAGGACCGCGCCTTCCACTCCCTCACGCCCGATCCACGCGAGGCCCACAGTCCCTGCGCCTTCCCGATCGGCTTTGCCGACTCAATCCACGTCCGCGCACACCCGCACGGCCGCGCCATCCATGCGCTCTGCTGTCCATGGAGAGCACCCTAAAAATCCTAAACCCTCAGCTCCCACCCGCGCCACGACCATGTCTCCCGCCGTTACCCCGCCCCTGCCATCTTCGCCCCTCGCCCCGCTCTCCGTCGATATGGAAGGGTCGCTAACGCCCTGCCCTCGCCCCCGCGTGAAGCTTTCTCCATTTTGGATCTCCTTCAATCGTCGTTTTCCACCGTGCGTTTCGCTCTCTGTGATCCTACGGCTTCGTTTTCAGTAGTGCGTTACTTTTTTGTCTCATTTTTCCGTAGCGGGCGTAGATTCTGCTTATCCAGTTCGCCGCCCATGTATTGAATTGTTTTCTCCAGAATCCATTTCCTTAATCACCTCTTTCCCCCTCCTTTGTTTGCTCGGCTTTGTGGTTTTACTGTTTGTGTTCTCTGTCGGTGAGATCCATCAGAAAGAAATTAATCTTTTTTGCCCTCATATTTCTATTGCCGGCCGCATATTATGCTTATCCAATTTGTTGTAGAAAAATTCTAATCCTCTTTCCGGGAGACAAAATAGGTTGACAGGCAAGGGGCAAGTAGTGTTTTGATACACGGAGGTAAGCCAGTTTCCTAGCACACACTTCCTATAGCCTGTGAAGAACATGTAAGGAACCTGCTTCACCTTCACCAATTTTTTTTTACGTATATTGCTTCAATAGTCTCTCAAGCGTCGTCGCCTGCGTTTGTGGGATCTAATTCAGATTGTCTGAGTCTTGTGCGACGCCCTACGCATCAGAACAACGACTACACGCGAGATGAAGCATCAAGCCCGCCTCCACAGCGGAAACCATTGGTGAGCGATTTGTTCCTGGCGATCCTACTATTTTTTATTATCCATTTTTCTAACTTGAATTCATACTTACCAGAGTTTAGAATCGTGGATTTTCCTCCCCGTGCAAACACTAGATTATTTTTTTGGATTGGTTAACTAACAGTTCTCGACGATTATTTGTTGCGGACATTGTTGTTTTCTTTTTCTTTTTTTTCCTTTTATTTACTTGATTCAAGGACTGCCAGTGGCCAAAGGGCACTGCCACCTTCTTTTGCTTTTACGATTATTATTACTTCGGACATGGCTAGAATACAATGGTTCAGCTTAATCCATGAAATGTACGGGGATGGATTGTTCTCAGCTATTGATCGATTAATCCTGCAGCACGTCCTTTGCTGACTATTGTGTTTCAATGGACAAGGATGGTGGAGATACAGTGAGCATGAAAGTCATTATTATTTTTAGCCTTGGCACTATATGTTTGCTAGCAGTGGTTACATGATTCTTCTTTCAGAATAGACAGCAAAATCAGAGCCTTTACTGTTGTTTATATTCTTCAGGTAACCAAACCTTGCTTTCTCTCAAACTGGTTTGTTGTGTGCTTCTTGCACTATCGATGCAATTGTTAAAATTTCTAATTTAAGATAATGTCAACTACATTTGGTGACTATTTCTGCTTCGTATATATTCTATCCCCTTTGTTTGTCCCTTGTTGGGCATTGTTGTTGTTAGATAATGTCATCAGCCTTTTCTATGCAAGAATGGCAGGGTGAGCGAAACTTTAATAGGTTTGGTGGATGGTTGGGTAAGTACTCGACTACTAACAAAAACAGAAGGCTACTGGAAGATGTCCACAGTCATATTCTTGCCTCCCAGCAAGCAAACTTGGACAGGTTGTTGCTTTTACATATATTTGAGATCTACCTGTGCCCTCTTTCGTGGCTTGTGCTTATCGTCACATATCTAATTTGTTATTAGTGTGCCGGTATGGTATAGCGAGGCTATCCGTTTTCTTATCTGGACATGTCCTGAATCTGCACTTATTATAGTTTTTTGTATCTTTGTTTTAGACCTCCTTAGGAGGTTTCCCTTGTATCCGAGTCCATTTTGGACTTTCCCTACTTGCTTCTTAATATAATCATGTGCAGCTCTCCTGCGCGTCCGAGAAAAAAAACCGCTCTTATTATGTATTTTTTTTTGTGTGCATCATTGTTGTTTGATATGGGACTTTCCCTACTTGAGAACCTTGCACTTAGATATGGGAATCCAATAATCATATTGAACTTAATAAAGGCAAGTGCAGCATCATTGTTGTTTGATGTGAATGTCTTGACTTATGCTTATATTGTCACTGACTTTTCTAGCTGAGGGTTTAATCACCAAGTTGATAGTCTTCTGCTTTTTGTTATAAGTCTGAAATTTTGAACCCCTTAATTATATTTCAATCAGACCCACGAGAAGAAGCCCCGTGAATCTCTGCTCTGTGCAGAATTTGCAAAGGCTATTCATTACATTAACAAGAGCCTATCTGATGACAAGTGTCTAAAATTTCTGCACATGGATCTGAGTAATCTTTTTCGAAGGTAATGCATTGTATTACAAGCGAATCTTATGTAAAATTGCTCCTTCAGTGTAAGACAATCATCTTGTATGTACCTTAGTGTGAATTACTACCTGCTACTTTCAGGAAAGGCACCAATGTGCTTGCACTGTTGAGCAAGGTGGCATCAGATGTGTTGGATCTAACTGAATTCCTCCACTGTGAAATAAGTACATCAACAAAATTTGATGACATCTCAAGGTAGTGATATTTTTTCCTTAATAATGCACAAGTTCAAGTTGCCAAGTGATAGGAAAGTAATAGTGAAGCTAAGTTCGTCAATTTCCTTAAAGAAGAACCTCCACTGGAATTTATTTTATGACGTACTTTCTCTAAATATTTATGCCAAATTCATATGTTAGAGATCACAATTATTTTTTGTACATTTGTAAGTGCTTGTTTTTCAGTTCTAATACCCTTTATCCTTTCATTGCAGTGAAGAAAAAACTGTTGCCAAATCACGTGATGACAGAAGTAGCAGAGATCAAACTGAATGTGCAGCTAAGTTGGTACCTCTTTTATTACAGAAGGGTGTCCTCAGGACAAATTGTATAGACTGCTTGGATCGCACAAATGTTGCACAATTTTCATATGGTTTAGCTGCTTTAGGGCGTCAACTTCATGCACTGGGACTTGCTGAAGCACATAAAATTGAATTGCATGATCCTCTGGTTGATTATCTGATGGATTTCTATGAACGGATGGGTGATACATTAGCTATTCAGTATGGTGGCTCTGCTGCTCACAACAAGGTATGTCTCGTTATATTAGCTTACTCTGGAAACGTGTTCTACATTTTTCACTACTGAAAGGCTTCTTTCTTTTATAAGGTTGTGCTTCTTTCTTTTGTGAATATACAACAACAACAATAAAGCCTTTTAGTCCCAAACAAGCTTTAGGCATGTGAAATCATGAATAGTTGTTTTCCATGTATTCCTATTCAAGGCTAAACCTTTGGTATATTACATCCTTTTACGTCTCTTTTTACTGTCTCTTTCCATATCAACTTGGTACGATCTCTACTCCTTAGGTTGTATGAGTGGCGGGTGGTAGAGCGCAGGCTGGAAGAACGGGGGCGAGAGGATGCCGTGCTGTCGCACGGTTGGGAACGAGAGGAAAGGAAATAATCTCTTCTTTAGATTAATTGCTCGCTAACCATCATGGTTACAGAGATAGGACTTATATAGTCCCTGACAGAAACAAACTCCATATCCTAACAAACTCCCTCTAACAACTCCTTATTTCTAGGACTTGTCTAATATGTAACAAACTCCATATCCTAACAAACTCCCTCTAACAACTCCTTATTTTCGACTTTCCCTACTTGCTTCTTAATATAATCATGTGCAGCTCTCCTGCGCGTCCGAGAAAAAAACCCTGCTCTTATTATGTATTTTTTGTGTGCAAAATCTCAGCAATCTTTTTCTGGTTGTAAATATGGTTTTGAATACTACTTTTTTCTTTGGCAAGTATAAGACTTAGATTCGATATAAGAGGTAAATGGTTTGACTAATCCAATTGACTGGAGCTAAATGATTGGTAGCCAATCCACACACTTCTTGTGTCATCGCTCTCTAAAGGGAAAAGATTGTTTCACAGTGCCATTTTGAGTGAAGAGGAATAACGTAACTAGATATTTTCTAAAGCCGGATTATTTCATACTGAATTTTGTTTCCCTTAAATTGAGGTTATGAGGAAAAACCATGGATATCCTGAACAGACGTGAACAATACACCGCATAGGGCTAGGCAAAAAACCCGTAACCTCAATGTTGTTTGTTTGATTGTATATACCTGCTCATGCTTTAATTCATTTGATCTTCATAAAAGTTTGATTTTTCTGAAATATAAGAACTGCACAGTTCTACTAGCATTTGTTCCTGTATAGATAACTTTCTATTGTATTCTTGAAGCCATTTGCTGTCATCTCTTGGTCATACATATGAAATCCTTTCATCTTCTCATGCTTTTCAAATCTTTTCATCTTCTCGAGCTCTTAAATTCATTTGATCTTCATGAAACTGAAAGACTGAAACTGTCTGTTATTTTTATTTCATGGCCTTGGTGATTCGAAGTCATTTGCTTCTACCTCCTCTCACGCATATGAACTATTTGTTTGTTTCTTATCATGGTTGTGCTTTGGTGTCCTGAATGATGACTGCCAATGTTCGCAGTCGCAGCATATGTTCTTGTAGGTTGAATAGAAGAGTAGAAGCACCAAGCTGTACCAATGGGGCGTGGAAAAGTAGAGCTGAAGAAGATTGAGAATCCAACAAACCGCCAAGTTACCTTCTCCAAGAGGCGGATGGGGTTGTTCAAGAAGGCAAACGAGCTAGCCATTCTTTGTGATGCGCAAATCGGAGTCATCATATTCTCTGGCAGTGGCAGGATGTACGAGTACTCCAGCCCTCCATGGAGGTGCGTGAAGCATTTTTTATTTCTGAAGCTTGTTTAGTACAGTAACATATAAGGTTCAGCTTTATTCTGCTATAAGGTTTTAGACTTTAGTGATGAGTTCAAAAAATTCATGAGAGCTTCAGAACTGATTTGCAATTATTCCTGCCAACTACAATCTTATAGCTTGGCGTGCATCATAGAACCTTTTAGCTTACCATATACAGTTTGAAGCCTTCAGTAAAAAAAGAAAGAGATGGTGATTAGGTGTGTGGTATAAGACGGGTATCATATATTCATGTTGCCAGAGTTTAATAGTTTCAATAGTGATTATTTATGACTGAGCACCCATCAGGGGTTTTACGACGTTTTTATGCCGTGCTATATATCACTGCTGCTTCTGGTTGCAGAATAGCAAGCGTCTTTGACAGGTACCTGAAAGCCCCTAGCACCCGTTTCGAGGAGATGGACATCCAGCAGGTGCAGCTTATTCTCTTGGACCAAGATGTTACAATCTCCGTTTTCCGCTGATGTATAACCTAATATTCGCGCCCTCCTTTCCCATGAAGAAAATCGTCCAAGAGATGACTAGGATGAAAGATGAGAGGAACAGGCTGAGGATGATCATGGCGCAGTACATGGCGGAGGACCTGGCCTCGTTCTCCGCGCAGGATCTGAGCAACCTTGAGCAGCAGATCGAGTTCTCGCTGTACAAAGTTCGCCTCAGGAAGGTAACTATGCACTGACTATAACTAGCACGCCGACATATTGATTGATGGAGTAGCCTTGTAGATTCTTGTAGATCTTTATCCTAAAAAGAAGACGAAAAAAACAGTCTTGGGAGATCCCTCAGTGCTAACGCTGAGCGCACACTTGTTTTGTTTCTGGCAGCAAGAGCTACTCGATCAGCAGCTGCTCGAGATCCGCCAAAGGGTACACAGCATTCCAACCTCCGATCCGTCGCTTGGTAGCCTGTACACATCTCTCTTTTAAAAGGCCCGAGTTGTTGTGACACACAAGAGTTCTGTTTCGTCCTGAACTTCCGCAGGAGATGCACATGCCAGCAGAGCAGAGCGGCTACCTGTGCCTCATGGTAAGGCGCTTGGCCCGTTTTCATAGCCCTTAACCTCAAGTGATCCCATGTCTGTTTGTTCCAAAACTTTTCTTTGACTGAACCACGGCTGTGGCCTTTGAAAAAACACAGAACCCGGCTGCGGCTATTGCTAGCGGGCAGCACCAGCAGGCTGGCGAGATGGTGGGAATTAACCCGAGGCCGTTCCCGTGGTGGGACGTGGGAGCCAGTGGCAGTGGCAGCCAGAGCCAGCAGCTGCTGCTGCACGGCCGGGACGCCGCGGAGTCGTCGATGACGGCGCTGGGGCTGTCGCCGCAGATGCACGGGTACAGGCTCCAGCCGCGGCAGCCCAACCTGCAGCAGGACGCCGACATTCATCGCTGGCTGTGGTAAGCTGCTGCCGCCTGTGCCTGGACACTCATTTGCTGTTGACTGTTGTGGCTGAGGAAGTGAGGAGCGCGTTCTCAAATCTCAACTCTGACGGATGACGGGGATGGTGTTGATGCCTGCAGATTTGCTTTGGTCGTGGGTGTGCGTCCTCAACGAGACGAGACGACGCTGAACGTGCAGCTCCTCCGCTTGCGACCTGTTCATTCTAGAGTCTTTGATCATGACCTGCCCCCATAATGAAACCGCCAGTAGTCGTGAATATCTCCTTCTCTAATCTAAGATTGGACCTAAGAGGGACATATGAAGATGTGGTCGGAAATCCATATAATATAGAGTCTATCCGTCGCCTGTCGCCTCAGCCAACATGCCCTGCTGAAAATAAACTTTACTGGAGCTGGCTTGTGCTGGGAGCTCGGTTGTCATCGCTTTGATCTGTGTTGAGGTGCCGTGAACGAGCAGAAGCAGCAGGTACTACCGAAGCAACGGTAGGAGCAGGACGGCATAGCACCTTTGCTCTGTTGCTTTTGTGCTGCCAAACTGCCACCTGTTTGGTTTAGCTTTTATGATAACCTGGCTGTGGGAATAATGTAGGTATCGTCGAGATTACTTGTGAAGAAAGACGAAGATTTTCATAACGTTTGGAATCTAGAAAATGACGGATTATTATTATTGCAACAACTCGGTCGATTATATGTTTATATTGATTTTTGGATGATTTTTACCAAATCGAATCTTATAAAAGCGAACTGAAAAGTTGAGCGTTTGGCGGTCCGCGGCATTTTTTTATGGCCAGAAGCTAAAAAAAATGAAGCAAACATGGCCATTATTAGAGTGAATTTTAAGCAAACAGGGTCATTAGTAACATAGCTTAGGTTCTGAGTTTAGTCCATTATGAGAGTGAATTTTAAACTGAGATTGAAAAATCTTTTCGCCTATCGCATATTAAAGCACAGATCTAAGGCTAGAGCTTAGATGTGGCCGTTCTTATACCTTGTGTCCTATAACCTAACAGTATAAACCTCGAAGGCCCCTAGCTTCCCAATGCACTAAGCAGTGTATGCCCCTAAGACTCCTAGCTTCCCAAGGAAAAACCTAGATCCGTGTTCTTCTTCCCTGTACAGACGATGCCTCCTCACACCCTCCCCTGTGCTCCCTTCCTCCAACGGTATTACATGTTCCCGTTGCAACGCACGGGCACTCACCTAGTATGAAAATATAAACTGATGTACCTAGAAAGAACTATCATACCTTTCTCCTCTTTTTATTTCTTTTCTTTGCATCCTTATCCTTCCTCTCTGTTTTCAAAATTCTTTTGTCAGAAGAGCCATTTAACATATGCAACATTATTTATTTGTGGGAAATACTAAGATTCTAACATTACAGGTATTATCATTTGGCAGGTTACCATAGCCCATTACCTTTCTTGGAATATGATGACTTTGAGTTGGACCAGTGATTTCTTCCATTTGCTAGCTTCTGAGCTCTTTCAGCATCCAGTTGAGCTCTATACTCTCTCATCATTTTATCTTTGTCAGCCTCCAGCTCACCCCTTTTCAATTCCTCTTCCTGACAGTGAACAAGAATACCATCAATAACTACAGAACTACTTATAAAAAAACCTTTTGTGATTAGAATACATCTTGGAGCAATAACAAATGTTGCTATCGATTAAAAAAGAACAATATGCTTAACCAAATAGTGGTATCGGTCGGGTGCTGGAATCTGCTGCAAATAAAACTGAGAACATGAAAATCTAAAAGGGCCTTGTTTGGAATTACAAAGGTTTGTCTATAAAGACACCACGGTCGATACTTACTACTTACGAGTGACTCAACAGTCAACATATGAATCACCCAAGCCAAAACATCAAAACCAAGATAGAAAACTGTTATTTTGAGTGATGACATTTGAAAGATGTGAATGTTTTTTTATAAGGGCGTCTGACATTAAATTATGGTGAGGTGTCCAAAGTGAATCGAACACGAAATGAGCATGTAGTAGCCAGGGAAAAACTTGATGATGCTAAATATCCATTCATGTCAGTTGCATTTTCATCTAAAGTAACTTACTATGTGATCTAGAAAAGCAATCAACATTATCAGAACATAAACTAGCATGAAAAAATTTGGTCATAACTTTTGATGTGAAAGTTAGTATCACGAACACAAGACAAAGGTGACTCAGAAGTCAGTACTAGGGGAGCATGTTGATACACTAAATATTGAAAGCTGTAAACATGAGTAAGAGACAGATTACTAAAGCCGGCTGTACCTTCTGCTTCTTTTTGAACTCCTCCCAGGTGACGGTGTGCGTCTTGTTAAGGCTGGCCAGGCGCGCCGCATGCCACTCTGGAGAATGAAATGAACCGTCCGTCTGCGACGGCCCTCGTTAGCCAAAGTTCTTTTTTCTTTATTTTTCACCCAAACTAGAAGTTGGATGAGATAGCCAAAATTCCTCAGCAGCTGGAATCCTACTCTACCATATATATTAGCGTACGAATAGGGCCGCGGAAATAATGAGATCAGGATGGATTGCAAGCCTGGAACTCGGAAGTGCGGATGGCAATCAGAGATCTGCTAGGAGAGAGGAAGGGGACCGACCATGCCGTCTTCGGGGGCGTCGGCGGCGCCAGGTGCGCCGGACGAGGACCCCAGCCTCGCCCGCTGCATCGCCTTATACGCCTGGTTCTTCCCCATCTCTCCCTTGCCGCCAGCGGCCAGGCCCAGCGAGACCAGATTGGAATCGGAAGTGGTGAGCCGGGGACCGGAGATCCCTTTCCTTCTCCTGGTCTAGAATTTTGCAAGGGTGGCACTCTCTTCAGCGGGCTTCAGACTATTGCCACCGCCATCGACGCAATTGGAACCGTGGCATTATAATCTCGCTCGATTTGAAGAAATAGCATCCGGGTGTCTTGATGGTCATTAGCCATTTACAAATGTCGGTCGTGCCCTCGCTCCGTTCGCTCCGTTACTCCCTAGCCGCTGTCTTCAAACGTCTTCTATGTACCCTGGTGCTGTCTTCTATCTTCCCTGGTCGTCGTCTTCTATCTCTCACTTTCTCTTCTCTGTTCATTGGAGTTCGTGAGAGGTCGGCCTTCCTTTCCCTTCACTGGTGATCTTGCGCCGAGGGCGGATCCTGCACCGAGGGCGGTTCCCGCGCCTCCGCCGCTGGTGAGATCTCATATCTTCTTCCACGTGCTAGCTCTGTAACCCTAGGGTTTGCAGCCATGGATTGCGGCATGGAACTGCCGCTGAGCTCTGTGCCCAGAAGTTCTCCGTGGCCGTTGATGCAGCCCATGACACCGTGAGTGCTTCTGCTGCCGCCTGTGTGGTAGCTGGTGATCTCTGCGCCATAGCATCAGTAGGTAACCATGTGGTTTCTACGCTGGATGTTCTTGAATCCGCTGTGGAGGCGGAAAAATGTGCTATGTGTTCGTATCAACAGGCCAGTGCAGCCGTCGTTTGTGCTCAGGAGACATTGGCCAAATACTATCAGGTTTGTATTCTGAAACTTTTACTGAGTCAATACTTCAGATTTTTGTGCCATATGGTTTGTAGCAGCCCTGTGATGGAATTATAATAACCTGAGTGTTGTTTTGAGGCTTGTGACACATGGGAGTAGTTGCTTTGCCCTATGATGTTTTCTTTGAAAATATTGAACTGTATACTACACTTGGTGTTTTTTGTGCAAAATAGCTGAGGGCATATGGCATATGGTTGTTTGTGTTGACAGTGCAGAGTTGATGATTCTATTATTGAGCCCAGTTATGGTGCATATGGCTATTTGTTGTTGTTTTATTGAAAATATTGAATTGTATGGTGCTGAGGCTTGTGATACATGTGAGATGAGATAGTAGCTTAGCCCTATGATGCTTTCATTAAAAAATTGAATTGTATACTACATTTGATGTTTTTTGTGAAAAATAGCTGTTGGGGGTCTGCTTCGTAGCCGAAGGTCCTGTAAGAAGAAATACCTTCGGAAGATCAGCACAGAAATAACGCCGAAGCTACCTTCCAGGGAACTTTGGCATAACGACATGCCTTGAGACGAAGGGTTGCACCGACTTAAAGATGAAAAGACAGATTGACCCATGATAGTTTGTGTCATGATTGTAATCGATTGTAAAGGGTATAAATGTAATTTCACACAGGCTGCGCCCTGTGCCTATAAATAGATGAACAGTACCCCCGTACTGTTCACGCTGATTGGTACTCGCTTGTGTGTCACGCTTGTTCTCATACCTTCTGTCAAGCCGAAGGTACAAATGTAATCTTGTGTTATTCTTATTTGTTCATGATCATATAATAAGAGATATATTATTATGTCATATGATTATCCATATTATTTCTCATGTTTCATATGCTTCATCTTTCATTGATATATTCTGTGATGGTGAAGGTACATCCTTCGTAACCTTCATCCGAAGATCGTTATATCCTTAGAGAAATAATGCTTCGAAGGACGAAGGGCATTAACCATTAATCTACTTTTGTGTTCTCTTGTTCTTAATTCATAGCATTTGAGAACAAGTCTCACTTCCACTTTTGAGTTGATGGCTTCGTTCAGCAACCAAGTCGAAGCATCTTCGGCTACGAAGCTGGTGTTTCCGATAACAGGCGGCTCAGGTTCAGAGCCGGCTAACAAGAAGCAGAAGAAGGAAGCACAGAGAAGGGTGCAGCATGTTGGGATGCAAGGACCCTTCATCAAGTCAAAATGGTCCCACATCCCAATCACCTTCTCCCAGGAGGACCTTCAGCTCAAAGATTACCCTCATAATGATGCCATGGTCATATCTTGTGTCATTAAGGGATTTTTGGTCCATAATGTTCTGGTTGATACAGGCAGTGCAGCGGATATCATATTTGTTAAGGCCTTCAGACAGATGCAAGAACCAGAGGATAAGATTCATGATGCTACACATCCTCTATGTGGCTTCGGAGGAAGGCAGATTGTAGCACTCGGCAAAATCACAATGCAGTGACCTTCGGCTTTGTTCATAACACAAGGACTGAACAGGTTGTCTTTGACATTGTTGACATGGAGTATCCCTATAATGCAATCATTGGTCGTGGGACACTTAATGCTTTCGAAGCAATACTTCATCCAGCATATTTATGCATGAAGATACCTTCGGAATAAGGGCCCATTGTTGTTCATGGGAGTCAAGAAGCTGTCAGGAAGGCCGAAGGAAACTGGACAGATTCAAAGGCAATCCATAACATAGATGGAGCCGAAGCCTGTGAGAAGTATAGATACAAAAGAGAGAAGGCTGCTTCGGCGGATCAGCCGAAGCCTATGCTTCTATGTGAAGATATAGCAGAACAAAAGGTACTGCTGGGATCTCAGTTATCTGAAGAGCAGGAAAAGAATTTGTTAAGATTTCTATTCAACAACAAAGATGTTTTCGCTTGGTCAGCCAATGATCTTTGTGGTGTCAACAGAGATGTCATTGAGCATTCACTCAATGTGGATCCATCTTTTCGGCCAAGAAAACAAAGGCTTCGAAAAATGTCTGACGATAAAGCTGAAGGTGCTCGGAACGAAGTGAAGAGGCTTCTTAGTGTTGGCGTTATCAGAGAGGTGAAATACCCAGAGTGGCTAGCCAACACTGTTATGGTGAAGAAGGCCAACGGTAAATGGAGAATGTGCATTGTTTTTACAGATCTTAACAAGGCTTGTCCAAAGGATGAGTTTCCATTGCCAAGAATAGATTCTCTAGTAGATGCAACAGCTTCGTCAGAGCTCATGAGTCTACTAGATTGTTACTCAGGCTACCACCAAATATGGATGAAGAAGGAAGATGAGCCGAAGACTAGCTTCATAACCCCCAGTGGCACATATTGCTATCTTCGGATGCCTGAAGAGCTTAAAAATGCTGGAGGAAGCTTCAGCAGAATGACAGCCAGAGTCCTTCATTCTCAAATAGATAGGAATGTGCTGACCTGTGTGGATGATATTATAGTTAAAAGCACGAAGCAAGAAAATCACATTGCTAATTTGCAAGTGACATTTGCCAATTTCAGGCAAGCTGGTTTGAAGTTAAATCCAGAAAAATGTGTTTTTGGGGTAAAGAAGGGCAAGTTCCTTGGTTGTCTAGTATCAACGAAGGGGATTGAAGCTAACCCAAGCAAGATTGAAGCTATCCTTCGGATGGAACCGCCAAGTACAAAGAAAGGGGCTCAACGACTGGCGGGTAGATTAGCATCATTAAACAGATTCATATCCAGATCAGCAGAAAGAAATCTGCCATTCTTTGAAATATTGAAGTCAGCCGAAGTCTTTCAATGGGGCCCAGCTCAGCAAAAAGCCTTCGAAGAGTTGAAGCAGTATTTGATTGATTTAACAACATTAACTCCACCTTCGCCAGGGGCTCCATTGCTCTTATATGTTGCAGCTTCGCATTCTGCAGTGAGTGCGGCACTTGTACAGGAGAAGATAGATGGCCAAGTCAAAAAGCAAGCTCCAGTGTACTTCGTCTCCGAAGTTATAAGTCTGTCAAAGAAAAATTATACAGAATTGGAGAAGGTGTTATATCCTGTGTTAATGGCCTCCAGAAAGCTTCGGCATTACTTTCAAGCATATCGCATAATTGTTCCTTCGTCACAACCTCTGAAGGACATTATGAGGAACAGAGAAGCTACTGGAAGAATTGGGAAATGGGCTGCAGAACTTAATGAATTCACCATTGACTATGTGCATAGATCCTTAATTCAGTCCCAGACGTTAGCAGACTTCATCGTTGATTGGACGCCAGGGGCTCATAAAGAAGAAATAAACAAAGACGCCGAAGCTTAGACAGTGTTCTGTGATGGTTCTTAGGTAACCTTCGGTGCAGGAGCGGCTGCAGTCCTAGTGGCACCTTCAAAGGTCAAAACATGTTATGCAGCCAAGCTTGACTTTAGTTGCACAAATAATATTGCTGAGTACGAAGCACTTTTGTTGGGACTTCGAAAGTTAAGGGCAATGGGAATAAGAAGGGCCATCCTGAAAACTGATTCCCAAGTCATTTTTGGCCATGTAGATAAAAGTAGCAAGGCAAGAGATCCGAAGCTTGAAAAATATCTGAATACAGTTCGAAGGTTGGAGGCTTCTTTCGAAGGCTTTTCTGTCAAGAATATTCTAAGAGGTAAAAATGAGCATGCAGATTTGCTAGCCAAATCGGTGGCTCAGGGGCTCCCTCTACCTTCGGAAGTATTTTTTGAAACAATAAAGGCACCTTCGGTTGAGCTCATGGAGAGGGCAGTACTTGTTATTTCTCCACTACATAGAAAAAATTGGAGGACTGAAATTATATCTTTCCTCCGAGGTAATTGTCTTTCAGATGACGAAGCTTACAATAAGAGAATGGAAGCAAGGACAAGATCGTATGTGATAATAGAAGGGGAATTATATAAGCATGGAGTTTGTTCTCCACTTCTCAAGTGTTTATCAAGAACTGAAGGCGTTGAATTAATGAAGGAGATACATGCAGGTCTGTGTGGATCTCATATTGGGTCTAGGCCTTTGCTGGGAAAAGTGTTCAGGCAAGGATTTTATTGGCCGAAGGCAGCTTCGGATGCAGCAGAGTTAGTTCAAAAATGTGAAAATTGTCAAAAATGTGCAAGAGACCAGAAACAACCTTCATCTCTCACTCAGCTAAAACAGCCCACTTGGCCATTGCAAAGATAGGGCCTGGATTTGCTAGGCCCACTTCCACCAGCGCAAGGCAATTTGAGATATGTTGTGGTAGCTATGGAATATTTTTCTAAGTGGATTGAAACGAAGCCTATAGCTACAATAACTTCGGTCGCAGTACATAAATTTTTCTGGCAAAACATTGTTTGTCGCTTCGGCGTGCCGAAGGCTATAACTGTGGACAATGGAACACAGTTTGATGCCGAAACTTTCAAGGAATTCTGTGATCAGATTGACACGAAGATTCATTTTGCATCAGTCAGGCATCCGGAGTCAAACGGACTTGTCAAAAGAGCAAATGGTATTATAATGACGGGAATAATGAAGCTAATCTTCAATCAGCCCAGAGGAAAGTGGCCAGATGAGTTGATTAAAGTGGTGTGGAGCCACAATACAACCATATCAAGATCAACAGGTTTTACACCGTTCAAACTATTATTTGGCAACGAAGCTATAACCCCAGAAGAAGCTAAAGCGGGGTCAATAAGAACAGCAGCTTCGGCAGAAGACGAAGCTGATTATCACGTGGCAAAAGACACTATAGAAGGGACCAGACTTCAGGCTGTGGAGAATATCAATAAATATCAAGCCGAAACAATAAAATGGCGCGATAGAAAGGTTCGGTTGAAAAGTATTAAACCAGGGCATTTGGTGCTTTAGAGAGTGGCTAATACGGACACAGTAGGCAAACTACAGCTGAAGTGGGAAGGACCTTTTCTGGTGTTATCTTCGTCAAGGCTTGGTTCTTACAGATTGAAGGATATGGACGGCAACGATATTCCCAGATCTTGGAACACGGATGAGCTTCGAAGATATTATGTGTAATTTGATGTAATCTTTTTTCATTTTTCCTATGGCACCATTTTCCTTTCCAAAGGGGGAGAAAGGTTTTTAATGGGGACATAGCTTGTAATTTCTCTTTTCTTATTTAGCTCTACGAGAGCCAAATCCCCCAAAAAGAATGTAAAATGTAAAATCTGAGCATGCACCATCGAGTGCAGAGAGAAAAAAAAGAGAGGCAGGGAGAAGCTCGAAAGTTGTCCCCAAGGTAGGGATGAAAACGGTCGGAAACGGTATTTATTCGGTAATCAGTTTTTTCTTTGATTGCGAATAAATAGGATATAGAATATACAATACAAATTTGTATTCTTGTTTTTAACATCCAACTTATTAAGATTCATAAAAGGTAAAGCTCAAATTCATCCTACATTTTCTCAAATAATAGATATAAACTTCGGTATGGATTCGGAAACAAATTCGATAATTTTTTCAACTTTTTGTGTTGTAGGGAGCAAATAATACATAAAACAACTTATATAATATTTTATTCATATTTGTACTAATGTGCTTGATAACATAAGAAAAGATCAACATCAAATATTATACATATATATTTTAAAATATTAAATTTGTTCTAACAGTTCGGATTACCACTTTCATCCCTACCCCAAGGGGATGCGGAGCACGACGAAGCTACAAAAAGTCGTTCCTAAGGGAGCGCAGCGTAAGTTTTCTGCTCAAAAGTTGTTCCTAAGGGAATGCATAGCCAAATACCGCCGAAATATAAGGCGAAGAAGTTCAAAAGACGTTCCTAAGGGGATGCAGAACTTATACCGCCGAAATAGAAGGCGAAGAAGTTCAAAAGACGTTCCTAAGGGGATGCAGAACTTACACCGAAAAATAAGAGGTGAAGCCAAAAAATAAACGGCAAAGAGATTTCAGTCGTTCCTAAGGGAATGCAGAGTCTGGATGTGGCTTCGTAAGCGTGTGTTTGGACATTCATTTGCACAATACATCACATCATTCATTGCATTCATACACATTCATTTAGACATTCGTAGGATCATCATCATATCATAGAAGTACAGACGGTTGCTTTGGCTTTAATGACAAGACTTCGGCGAGAGCAAAAAGAAGCAGATTTATGCTTTGTTGTGTACGAAAAGAAGGGAAGGTGTTTTTCGCCTTCGGCTCAAAAAATACAAGTTTTGTCCACATCAAAGCAGTTCATACATGGATGGAAAGGTAAAAAGATATTACAAGGTATGGACAAATTTACAGAGTAGCATTTGATTCCTAAATTACAGTATTTTTTACAAGGTTAATTCAAAAATTTCTCTAGAGCTTTTTCACAGAAGTGTCTTCAGCTTCATCACTTCATCACTATCCGCCAAGCTTCGAATCATTGCTCTTCGGCTTCGTCATCCTGTACATAACAAAGCGTTATAAGGTAAACTCAAGTCTCAAGGAGAAGGTAAGCACCAGGTATGAGTTTATTACCAGCTTGAGGTGTCTTCGAGCTTCGTCACCAGCTAAGTTTCGCCCACCCTTCGTCCAGATTTGTGTTATGAATCTATTTCCTATGCTTCGGGCCAGGCTGGGGATATCAGTTAAATCTGCTGGTGATAAGCTGAAGTTAGGTCTATTGATGACCTTCCCATGCGTGCAACCAGTTTTCATGAAAGCAACAGCTGTGCCCCGAGAAGCTAGAAGAGCACAGAAGTCACCATGCCCAGCTATAACTTCGTCAAGTGCATCAACTTCGCCCTCAATATGTTCGAAGGTGCCTGGCAGGTCTTCAACCGAAGGTTCAAATTTCTCAGAACTGGCTCCAACTGAGTTGAAGACCTGCTTCAGCCGTTGCACACATCGGTTGCCGAAGTCTAGACATTTATCCTGAAGCTCCTTCAATGATTTCTGCAAATTTGAATTCTTTTCGACTTCGGCTTTAAGCTTCGTATCGAGATTCTTCTTTTCTTGCTCGAAATTTTCTGATTTCAAGAGTAATTCACTGTTTAATCTGGCGATCTCGGCTTGGGCTTCTGTCAGTGAACCCTCCATCGTCTGAAAAACAAAATCTTTCTTCTCAAGAGCAGCTTCATGATCTTTAATTTTCCTTCCCAAGCCTTCAATTATAACCTCAGTATTCTTATCCTCGAGGTCTTGTTGCATCCTCAAGGCTTTACTTAATAGCATACTCTATGCAAAATAACCTTCATCGTAAAACAATGAAAAGCCAAAGGAAAAAAATTTACCTTGAAATTAGAATAGAATAAACTACCGACGATATGTTGTCGTCGGTAGCGACTGATGTCAGCTTCGAGCTTTGGGAAACCAACACTCTTTGACAGAGTACTGATAACCTTTGCTCCAGTTCGGTCTCGGAGGCATCCTAAGCTTTCTTCATCAATACCGCCGAAGAGCAACACTCCTGGCTGGTAGCCACAAGATATAGCATAATCTCTCAGCTCCTCTTTCTCAGCCTTAGATAACTTTTGACCAATTATATTTTGAAAATTGAAGTCCTTTTCATCCAAAGTATCTTCGGTGATCTCCTTCCCTTTTCCAGGCACTGTGGCCAGGGTTTCTTCGGCAGCTGCAGCAGTTTCTTCCACGACCATATTCAACAGCATTTTATCAATATCAGAAAATGTGCTTTCCAGATTTGTATTTGCGACCGTTGCAGCTTCGACAGTTGTAGCTTCGGTGGGAGCAACTTCGGTAGCTATAACAACTTCGACAGCAGGTGTTATCTTTGACGCTGAGGCCGGCGGTGGCGTTTCTTCAATAGCCTCAATTACAGTAATAATCCTCCGCCTTTTTGGCCCAACAGACTTCTTCGCTGCCGAAGGCTCCTTCTTCTTCTATAAAAGCTTCGTCAGATGCGGCCCTAGTGGACTTAGCTTGATAGGTAAGGATTCAGTCATTATCTTTAGAATTTCTTCTATGTCAGCAGTAGAAGGTATTGAAGGAGTTTCTTCCTCTATCTCAATTGTCTTTGGCTTCGGAGCCGCAGCCTTCCTCTTCTTTGGAGCAGCCACCTTCGACTCAGGACTAGATTTTCTCTTTTTCAGAGAATTTCTTCATCTTCTTTCACCATTCTAGCAGCTTGTCTGCTTAGAACACTAACAATTCTTTTTCTCTTTTGCCCTTCGGCACCCTTGTTCAATCGCTCATAGTCAGGATATTCAAAGTTCAGGACATCCATCACCCGATTTAACCTTCGTTTTGGTCGGGTGCCGAAGGCTGCAGTCATCAGTTGATCTTCTTTTTTAGTGTAATTACCCAAAATTTTGTTGCACATAGTTTCTATCATTTCTAACCATTCTTGGCTTGGCCCTTTGAATTGTTTCTCAAATTTGAACCGATAAGGCAGTCACACAAGTTCATTCTTTTCCTTGGTCCCCTTTAGCTTCGGCATGTGCCATTCACTCAGCGTCAGAAACACCTTATAGGCCAGATATTCTTGGACTAGATCTCTGGTGTTGATCTGCTCGGCTACCACCCAAAATTCTGCCACAACTTCTTGGCACGGTGACCCCGACGACATGCGGCACAGGGGCCTAGTCAACCCGAAGCTTAAGCTCTACGGGCTTAGTACTAGCGTCTTGAGCTTCTCCCTCTTCCTCTCATCGGCCTTCACATAGAACCACTCATTTTTCCAACCGGTTGGCCACTTGGTGCGATAACTAACCACCGGAGACTTCATATCTTTGCGATAAGCGAAGTTGTAACAACCAAAATTCTCATGAAGTCCATCTTCTCTGGCCTTCGTCTGATAATGAAGCTCATGCACTCGGCAAAAAGCTTCGGCATTCGGGTCTATTGCTTGGCTTCGGAGTGCCCAGATGTAGACGCTGAGCCTAACGATAGCATTAGGAGTCAGCTGATGAAGATAGATTACATAATTTTCCAAAACTTCCCCAATCATTTTGTTCAATGGAAACCTCAGTCCCGCTCTGAAGAAACTCCTGAAAACTACCACCTCCTCATTTTCCGGTGTCGGAGTGGTTTCTTCCCTGGCGAAGCGAATTAGCTTCTTCGAAGTAGCCTAGCTTTATCAACATGGGCATATCAGCCTCAGAAACGGTAGATTTTCCAAAGTCCAAGTGGCTGGGTTTGGCTAGCATGAGAGTGTTATAATCTTCCTCTTCTTCATCAACAATATCTTCTTCAATGTCAGCATATTCAGCTTTGGCAGCAGATGCGCCTTTGTCAGCAGCTCCCTCTGTCACAACCAGTCCCGATTGTTTCATCACTTCAGAGATCGGGGCAGTCTCTGTGGCTTCGGTCTCCTCTCCGTCATGGGTCACCCTAGCAGTTGAACGTACTCTAGCCATCAGGTGTCGAATTCCTTGCAGTTCTTACGAATGTTGATGATTTTTATAGATTTGATGAAGCTCCTTCTTATGACAAAGCTAGATCAAAATGATGCTTTGCTTGAGAATGCGATGAGAAAGCTTCGGCTATGTGAGAGCACCTAGAGGGGGGTGAATAGGTGATCCTGTAAAAACTTGAAACTTAATGCCACAAAACTTGATTAGGAGTTAGCACAATAAAGCCAAGTGGCTAGAGAGGAGTTCTTGCAAAACACAATAACCACAAAGAGATCAACATAGAGATGGCACAGTGGTTTATCCTGTGGTTCGGCCAAGTCCAACACTTGCCTACTCCACGTTGTGGCGTCCCAATGGACGAGGGTTGCACTCAACCCCTTTCAAGCGGTCCAAAGACCCACTTGAATACCACGGTGTTTTGCTTTCACTTTACTATATCCCGCTTGCGAGGAATCTCCACAACTTGGAGCCTCTCGCCCTTACACTTTGATTATCACAAAGAAGCACAGAAGTAAGGATGGGATGAGCAACGCACACAAGACAAAAATCAGAGCAACAACACGCACACAAGTCACAACACGAGCTCTCAACACAACTCAAAGAGTTCTATACTCAAATGGAGCTCTAGTTGCTATCACAAAGAATCGAATGCGCGGAATTGGAGTCTTGGTGCTTAGGAATGCTTAGAGAATGCTTGGTGTACTCCTCCATGCGCCTAGGGGTCCCTTTTATAGCCCCAAGGCAGCTAGGAGCCGTTGAGAGCATTCCAGGAAGGCAATTCTTGCCTTCTGTCGCCTGGCGCACCGGACAGTCCGGTGCACCACCGGACACTGTCCGGTGCGGATTTCTTTCCTTCTTTGGCGAAGCCGACCGTTGTGACACCCCAGGTGTCAATTTCGCGTTATGTCAGGAGATTTATCCTAATCTCGGGTGCTCAGTGAAAATTTCTATTTCTCGATCACATCTATCTCCATTTATCAAGTTACTCATGAAAGTTTCACCAAGTTCGGAATTATTCGATCTCAAGAACATCCAAATTTCGAGCCTGTTAAAACTTTTTGTTTCTTAAAGCAAACGCAAATTCGAAAGTCAATCTCGTCTCGCAACTCTCGTCCAGACTCATTTATTCGGACTCTCGATAGTTGTTACGTTATCCAATCGGTGTCTGAATCCGCTTTCTCGATATTCGGTCTATGTCCAAATACATAGTCCGAATCCGCATTCTCCAGCGGAATCTCTGTTGTGCCAATCTCTAATTAATTCTTATGCAAATCAACTTCTTATCTCTATATCATCATTCATCTCTATCTATCAAGTGTATTCTAAAGATTTCTCAAAGTTTGAACCAAATGCTCACATCAAAACATAAATCATATACTTGCTTGAAACTTCTCGTTTGAACATGTGCAAATTTTGAAATTCAACCAAGCCTTGAAATCTTGCTCAAACAACTCTATATTAACTCTACAACAAAAGTTATTAAGGGTTCATGTAGAGAAAATGCCAATAAAATATCGAGAAAATACCCCGATTGCCTTAAAAATATAATTTGAAGCCTTATAATGATGCTACCTTGACAAAGGTGAAACTTTAATTTATATTCAAGATATGAGGTTTGACCTTTAATAAAAGTTGTAGAACCTGTGTTATACAACAAATATTATATTTAAACCAAGCCTTGATTCAACCTCTAAGTATCTCATACAGTGCCATCAAGACAGAATAAAAAATATGATTTCAGAATTCGAATTATTCTAAGTCTGGAATCAGTGTCGTTCGTGTTGACGTCTCGCGTTCCCAAATTTTTGTTGAACAACTCAAGTTTTCCCAAATATAAAAGTTGTTAATAACTAAAAGGGGCACAACATATTAAAAGATGGCATTCATCCGATTCCGTTTGACATGCTTTGACATTCAGTTTTCACGAGTTTCCACTGAGTTCTAACCCACTGACAAACCAGTTTTCGTGGATCTATAACTCTCTAACCAGTGCCCGAATCATCTCAAGTCCTGTACAACAATTGTAGAGTATAGATCAAGGAAGATATTTTGTGCAGCAACCAAGATCCGATTCCAAGCAGAAACTGCCAAAACACGTCGCCCAAAGATGTCACTGTAGCACCTGCCACCTGCTGCAGCTAGCTGACATGTCCAGAGCTTGGCTCTATAAATGGCAGCCCTTGCCCTCTCCCTTCTCTTCCCCCACGCCATCTCTCCCCCTCTGCTCGGGCTCTCCTTGGTGCGCTGCTGTGGAGCCATCCCTCTCTTCTTTTCTCCCATGGCAGCAGCGAGGATCCCTTCCCATGGCCATGGAGCCCTCAAACCTGCAGCAAACACACCTCACGTTCGGGAAGTCCAAGGTAGAAGAAGACCCCTGAGTCTATGACAAGTGGGCCCGAGGCGAGATGTGAGTGCACAAGTTGCAGATTTTTGTGTTGTGTTCAAAAATTCATATCTCGAGTTTTAGAGCTCCTAAAATCGTGAAACTTGTTTTGTTGGCTTCCTTATGAAATGCTCTAACTATTGGATCTATATGTTGGTATGTTTTAGTAGAAAAGTTTTTCTGTAGAAATTCGTATTTAAAAACTGGTTTAGAGAATAAATGAACTTGCTTCTCTCCATATTTTTATTTATAAAAATCCAAAAATGGTGAAACTTGTTTTGTTAGTTAGATAATGTCATACTACATCTAAAAAAAATATAAAACTTGTAGGTTGTTCACTGTTTTCTTAGTGTGTTAATTTAAACATGTTAAATAGGAAAAAGATTATTGTTTTGCTTGTTATTTTTAGATCTGTAGCTCTAGTGCTCCAAATGGATTCAAATTTTTACAGAAGACTCTTGTTGTGATGCTTGGTGACTGGTAAATATTTTATGAATTGTTGTGCATGTATGATTAAGTTAGTTATTTAACTTGTTTAATGCACCTTAAGTAGTTTTAAATGATTTAAAAATAATGTATAGATGCAAAAATGGAAAATAGTGTTCTACTGTCCTTGAATGGTATTATAGTAGCCTAAGAAAACTCAATGTGGTCATGCATCCACAGAAAATAATTAATTTTAGAATTAACTTGCTCTCACAATCTTTATTGCATTAACAGTTTGTTATTTTTGTAGTAAATAAAATATAAAACCTGGGCATGTGAAATTTATACATTAGTCATAAATAGTTATTACCTTTGCCTCATAAAAATTCCAGCTCCAAATTAGGTACTTTCATATGGTGCTAAAATAACAACCATTTTATAATTATAAGAAGAATTAGAGACAAATTAGAAGTAAACAAAGGCGTGCATGTTTCTTGAAATGTTTAAGTGTCTTCATATAAATTGAAACTTTACAACTAGGCCATAATGATTTTAACTTCAGAAATTGGTGATAGTATCTCTCTATGAGTTTGCTTGGTGATTTAGTTAAGTGCTCTTGTGCTAGCAAACTGAAATTCATGCGTGTATAGTTTTGGTTGTGTGAGTAATCTAGTAAAGTATACTTTCTGTAGATATATGCTATATAAAAATTGTAGTTAACTTGTGTATCTAGCTCGTCCTAAAAATTCATGAGCTAAGAATTGATGGTTTAGAAGTTATGTCTTTCACAATATCATTAACTGAATCTGTCTAAATTCTGAACAAATTTCAGAGATTGCAATGGTTACTTAAGTTAATGTTGAAATCAGTTATTAGTGGTCACAAGAAAGTTGTAGATAACTTTATTAACTTACTTGTGTTAAAGGTTGACAGACATAAGTCTGATCGTTTAGAAGTTGTGCTTTTCGCAAATTCAGTAACTGAATCTGTCCAATTTCTGTACAGATTTCAGAGATTGAATTGTTTGCTTAAGTTAATGTTACAATATGTTCATGGTCGTTATAAGAAAGTTGTAGATGTTTTTCTTATCTTGCTTGTGTGAAACTTTCATAAGCATAGGCCTAATAGTTTAAGAGTTATGAATTTTACAAAACGGTTGCTCTGTTCTGTCCACTGTCAGAACAGATTTCAAAAACTGTAATGTTTGATTTGATTAAACCTGGAATCACTTCTTGGTGATTATAAAAGTTATGTAGTGCTTTTGCCAAGCTTTCCAAAAAGTCTTGGATCACTCTTTTTGGTGGTCTGAAGATTAAGTTATGGATGTTTAAAGTAGGAAGACTGAATCTGTCCAGTTTTGGATAGCAATGTCTTCTAGTGTCTTTTGTCCTTAGTTAAATATTGAATCACCTTGAGATATTTATAAATTATATGTAGACAATTTTATTATCTTTCCATAAAGTCTAGGATCAATTTATTTGGATGTCTGAATCTTTAGTTGTGAATTTTTGAAGTTGCAAGTCTGAATCTATCCAAATCTGGACAAAGTTGTTGTGTTAGCACTATTTAACCTTGTTAAGTGTCTAGTCACCTTGTGATGACAATACCAAAGTTATAGAGCACCTTCTAAGCTTTCCAGAAGGTCCTAGTTTGCTATGTTTGGATTAATATTTGAAGAGTTATGACTGAAACAAGCAACTGTTGTGCTGCTGTCCTAATTTTGTTATGTTTGATGGATTGCTCTACTCTATTGTGTTGCCTTGAGTGACTGCTTGCTTATTTGTGTTTTAAATTGAACATGAGTAATAATGATAGTGACCAATATAATTGGGGTTATATTTAAGTAAGTAGTACATGTCTCACTAAGTTAGTGAACTAATTTTGTTGAGGTCTAATAAGTAGCTTAGCTTAATCAACACTTAGCAATGCAGTTATATGTTCGGAGAAACAAAATGATAATGTCTTGTCTTTGCCTTTCTGCTAATAATACTAAGTAACCAACATCATTAAAGTAGTACAATTTGTAATTGTGAATAAAATATCTCCTCATGTGTGTTCTCTAGGTGTATGCTTGCAGTAGAAGGTTGTGAATGATTGTAAAACCCGATTAAGCAATTATTCCTTCTTAACTAAGTCTGTCTATATGTAAGTCCTCGTAAATTATGTGTACTTAACTAGTTTAATAATAAGTAACTAATGAATGATAAAAGTGAACGTGGCGAATGCTTGTACTTATGATGTCGTGTTTGCAATAGATAATTATAGGAAGTGTTTGTTGTTTTCCAGTGATGATTGACTACGTATGCCCGATGACGTATAGATAACTAGTGCTTGCGTACAGTTGTCGTGGTGTCTTACAATTTAATGTTTAGTTCTCTACCGTCCATTTTGGGATTATCTTGTGATATATTTCTTCATATTCATACATATGCATCCTGCATCTCATTTAGGACCGAGAGATGACGATCGTGCAAGTGGTGTGGTGTCAACCACAAGATGCCGTTGGTGGACGACCTGAAGACTGGACATAACCAGTAGATACTCGCCAAGCGAGTACCTACCCCAGCAAACACTATCTAAGTGTTAAATTAAAGGCAAGCCCCGGTTTTATGCATAACCGTTATATATGCTATTTTACTGCACTTAATGTTTGTAGGCTTGTACTGTGCACTTAAGTGTAGGAGTTGCCTGAAACCCTAGTTGCATGAACTCAGGATACCTTTGAGATGGATACTAGTATGCTAGGTCGAGTAGCTGCTTTGCTAATTAGGGATCTCGGTAGAAGTCGAGTGATTTTTCTAGCACTCGCGCGAGGTCAGGAATTGATTGTATCCATTTTGATATCATAATGATGATGGTCTGTTGACGACGGTCCATGGGGATGCGTCGTCTCCGAGACGGAAATTGGAATAAGGATTATGGTGTGGTACCGTGAGTCAAGCGTTTGAACGTACTAAACATATGCCGAGAAATATGGTAAATCGGTAAGCCTAGTACCTGAGTGAACCTGGCAGTGGACATATCCCCTCACGCGACCTGAGACGAGGTCTCCCATTCCGGTTATGGTGGGTACAAGTGCGGTCACTGCACGACGGCCAGTCGGGGTCAGTGAGGCATTGTACGCCAAGGCGGTGAGCCCTGATCTGCTGACGGGGAATCGATGGGGACGGTTGATGTGTGTGGGGACGGAGTGCCCCTACATATCGTGTGTTTAGGTTTACCTTGCAAGGTTTAAAAACTCGATTCGAATCGTCTGCTTCTCGCAGCTAATGAGACTGCTTGATCCATGCTGCTACATTGAGTAACAAGTGGAAATGTGTTGACTTGGCAAAAGATGTTGATTGATAAAATGTTTGATACCATGTATGACTAGCTAGGTACTCATCTAGTCTTAAAAGGATCTTACTAAAACTTGAAAAGCTAAAACTTGTTTTTAGACTCAGCTAGTGCTTTTGGCAACCAAACCCCTCAGCCAAACAGCTGCATGTCTAGAGGTAGAGGAGTAGACTCCTCACACCGGGTAAGTCTAGCTGAGTATTAGTATACTCAGCCTTGCTTGTGGCACAATTTTTGCAGGTACCTCCTTGATATGGTTGCTGGTGTGACTTGGCCTCCATCCCTGCCACCGGGATAGATGGTCGAGTGGGTTACTGCTTCCGCAGGAGAGGACCCGGAGGAGTAGCGTGGCCAGGCTTCGCCATGTTACTCGTTTCTTCTCCGTTAGTTATTTCCGCTGCATTAAAATTTATGGTTATTATTTCTGAAACTCCGATAATGTAATCACTAATGATACTTATTAAATTTGTGGTATTATGTTTTTATTGTATTTCTCTGTGCCTCACCTTCGTGTGAGCTAGTGGTATTCGATCCTGGTAAGTGGCTTTATCGGACTAGATCCGAGGGACTGACGGGTTATTCCTGTTTAAGTGTGTTGCTGCCCTTATGGGTGCGACTTGGGCACTTAAGCTGGAATAATTCGGGCGGTTCCGCCACAGCTGGTATCGGAGCGAATACCATCACAGAGAAGTCAATAAGTCATGATTACCAACCTTTTCTAAAAGTAAAACTTGCTTAGCAACCAATGTTGGATAGATCGTTAGGACGATAAGGATAGACCTAGGACGTGAAGCCTTAGGAAATAGATGGGTAGCTAGGTGGCTATATTTATATAGGCCATAAAGGCTACTACTACTATTAGAACGGATGCTGTAGAAGCACCCGAAAAATTAGTTAGGTCTGAGAAGACGACTAGAATGAGCATGCATCATGATTGTCGCATTATAATTGTCTCTTGCGCATCAACATGCTTCTCTCACCTTTATTCCAATAATAAAAACTTGTGAATAATGTGATGTACTCTATGTTAGAAATGTCTTATCCTGTGTGTCATGGTAAGTCTTGTTAGGTCGTGTCATGTGTTTCTCTTGTCTTGCTATCTAGGTGGTATTGCAATTGTTTAACCCTTTTTGCCAATAAAAAAAATGTTGCTTGTTTGGCCCATAAAAAAAGACCCCCCACTTTAAACAACCTAGTGGTTAGCAAGTGAAACCCTTAAAAAATCAAATCACATGCTTGTGTTGGTATTTTCTGACCCTTGAGTGTTTTACACTTGAATTTACACTTGCACAGCTTATAGACCACCACAACTTGACCTTTAGACCAACCCTAGTCTCCTTGTGCACTTGTTGTGTCAAAAAAAATGGTTTATTGTCTATTCACGCAAACCATGTCCAACCTCAATTTCTTTTTGAAAACCTTGTCCCAAAAATCCTCATTAAATTCTCTTCTGCTCAACCCAGAAGCCATCTAGGTTGATGACCTCTCTTTTCACCTGGATCTGGTGAACCTTTACCTTTGTGAATCATGTTGTGGCCTTATCATCCAAATCTCCGACTCCCTTAATGATTCTGCCCTATTCTCTGGTTATCTGCTATAACGTTCTCAAGTATCGGATGTTGATTTGCTTAAAATCTCTCATTTCTGGTCATTCTCATACCCCCTTCTCCGAGGGTCATGACGCTTGTTTTATCAACTTATCTCTAAATGGCATATCCATTTGGTTCAATGGATTTGATTGTTGTCCTTGGTTCTCTCATGTCTCTAAAAGCTCATCCATCTTGATTTCATGGTTGGTTCCTCCTCATATTAAATATCGTATCAATCTTTGGCTAATAATCTCCGTATTGATCATAAAATAGTTCTCTGAGTTGAAGAAAATTCTCAGGTGATGCTCTTTTTGTCAGCAGCCTCTGCTTCAACTCTGGTCACATTCTTATTTTCTGAGCCATATTCTCATGGGCTCCATCTATATGTGCTATATCGACTTCTCATTGGTTGCGTTTGGTAATGGTATTATGGCTAACAACTCATGGTGCCGCGACGAAACCGAGAGCCTACTATGGTGCACACATGGTTGAGCTGCTCGACACGCGCTGGTATCATGGTTAATAGTTGTGATCCATTACGAGACTATACTGATGTGCTATCTTTTGTGGATATTATCTCAGAGGGATCGCTGCATTTTGTCTCAATATGTCACGATATTTTGTCCAAATCTATCTCCAGTATCTTGTCAGATACCCTCTCATGAATTTGCATCTATGTTCAGTCTGGGAGTTACATGCTTCTCCACCCTTGAAAATCCTCATTCGAATCTCGGGACGAGATTCTTTTTAAGGGGGGAAGGCTGTGACACCCCAGGTGTCAATTTCGCGTTATGTTAGGAGATTTATCCTAATCTCGGGTGCTCAGTGAAAATTTCTATTTCTCGATCACATCTATCTCCATTTATCAAGTTACTCATGAAAGTTTCACCAAGTTCGGAATTATTCGATCTCAAGAACATCCAAATTTCGAGCCTGTTAAAACTTTTTGTTTCTTAAAGCAAACGCAAATTCGAAAGTCAATCTCGTCTCGCAACTCTCGTCCAGACTCATTTATTCGGACTCTCGATAGTTGTTACGTTATCCAATCGGTGTCTGAATCCGCTTTCTCGATATTCGGTCTATGTCCAAATACATAGTCCGAATCCGCATTCTCCAGCGGAATCTCTGTTGTGCCAATCTCTAATTAATTCTTATGCAAATCAACTTCTTATCTCTATATCATCATTCATCTCTATCTATCAAGTGTATTCTAAAGATTTCTTAAAGTTTGAACCAAATGCTCACATCAAAACATAAATCATATACTTGCTTGAAACTTCTCGTTTGAACATGTGCAAATTTTGAAATTCAACCAAGCCTTGAAATCTTGCTCAAACAACTCTATATTAACTCTACAACAAAAGTTATTAAGGGTTCATGTAGAGAAAATGCCAATAAAATATCGAGAAAATACCCCGATTGCCTTAAAAATATAATTTGAAGCCTTATAATGATGCTACCTTGACAAAGGTGAAACTTTAATTTATATTCAAGATATGAGGTTTGACCTTTAATAAAAGTTGTAGAACCTGTGTTATACAACAAATATTATATTTAAACCAAGCCTTGATTCAACCTCTAAGTATCTCAAACAGTGCCATCAAGACAGAATAAAAAAATATGATTTCAGAATTCGAATTCTTCTAAGTCTGGAATCAGTGTCGTTCGTGTTGACGTCTCGCGTTCCCAAATTTTTGTTGAACAACTCAAGTTTTCCCAAATATAAAAGTTGTTAATAACTAAAAGGGGCACAACATATTGAAAGATGGCATTCATCCGATTCCGTTTGACATGCTTTGACATTCAGTTTTCACGAGTTTCCACTGAGTTCTAACCCACTGACAAACCAGTTTTCGTGGATCTATAACTCTCTAACCAGTGCCCGAATCATCTCAAGTCCTGTACAACAATTGTAGAGTATAGATCAAGGAAGATATTTTGTGCAGCAACCAAGATCCGATTCCAAGCAGAAACTGCCAAAACACGTCGCCCAAAGATGTCACTGTAGCACCTGCCACCTGCTGCAGCTAGCTGACATGTCCAGAGCTTGGCTCTATAAATGGCAGCCCTTGCCCTCTCCCTTCTCTTCCCCCACGCCATCTCTCCCCCTCTGCTCGGGCTCTCCTTGGTGCGCTGCTGTGGAGCCATCCCTCTCTTCTTTTCTCCCATGGCAGCAGCGAGGATCCCTTCCCATGGCCATGGAGCCCTCAAACCTGCAGCAAACACACCTCACGTTCGGGAAGTCCAAGGTAGAAGAAGACCCCTGAGTCTATGACAAGTGGGCCCGAGGCGAGATGTGAGTGCACAAGTTGCAGATTTTTGTGTTGTGTTCAAAAATTCATATCTCGAGTTTTAGAGCTCCTAAAATCGTGAAACTTGTTTTGTTGGCTTCCTTATGAAATGCTCTAACTATTGGATCTATATGTTGGTATGTTTTAGTAGAAAAGTTTTTCTGTAGAAATTCGTATTTAAAAACTGGTTTAGAGAATAAATGAACTTGCTTCTCTCCATATTTTTATTTATAAAAATCCAAAAATGGTGAAACTTGTTTTGTTAGTTAGATAATGTCATACTCCATCTAAAAAAATATAAAACTTGTAGGTTGTTCACTGTTTTCTTAGTGTGTTAATTTAAACATGTTAAATAGGAAAAAGATTATTGTTTTGCTTGTTATTTTTAGATCTGTAGCTCTAGTGCTCCAAATGGATTCAAATTTTTACAGAAGACTCTTGTTGTGATGCTTGGTGACTGGTAAATATTTTATGAATTGTTGTGCATGTATGATTAAGTTAGTGATTTAACTTGTTTAATGCACCTTAAGTAGTTTTAAATGATTTAAAAATAATGTATAGATGCAAAAATGGAAAATAGTGTTCTACTGTCCTTGCATGGTATTATAGTAGCCTAAGAAAACTCAATGTGGTCATGCATCCACAGAAAATAATTAATTTTAGAATTAACTTGCTCTCACAATCTTTATTGCATTAACAGTTTGTTATTTTTGTAGTAAATAAAATATAAAACCTGGGCATGTGAAATTTATACATTAGTCATAAATAGTTATTACCTTTGCCTCATAAAAATTCCGGCTCCAAATTAGGTACTTTCATATGGTGCTAAAATAACAACCATTTTATAATTATAAGAAGAATTAGAGACAAATTAGAAGTAAACAAAGGCGTGCATGTTTCTTGAAATGTTTAAGTGTCTTCATATAAATTGAAACTTTACAACTAGGCCATAATGATTTTAACTTCAGAAATTGGTGATAGTATCTCTCTATGAGTTTGCTTGGTGATTTAGTTAAGTGCTCTTGTGCTAGCAAACTGAAATTCATGCGTGTATAGTTTTGGTTGTGTGAGTAATCTAGTAAAGTAAAGTATACTTTCTGTAGATATATGCTATATAAAAATTGTAGTTAACTTGTGTATCTAGCTCGTCCTAAAAATTCATGAGCTAAGAATTGATGGTTTAGAAGTTATGTCTTTCACAATATCATTAACTGAATCTGTCTAAATTCTGAACAAATTTCAGAGATTGCAATGGTTACTTAAGTTAATGTTGAAATCAGTTATTAGTGGTCACAAGAAAGTTGTAGATAAATTTATTAACTTACTTGTGTTAAAGGTTGACAGACATAAGTCTGATCGTTTAGAAGTTGTGCTTTTCGCAAATTCAGTAACTGAATCTGTCCAATTTCTGTACAGATTTCAGAGATTGAATTGTTTGCTTAAGTTAATGTTACAATATGTTCATGGTCGTTATAAGAAAGTTGTAGATGTTTTTCTTATCTTGCTTGTGTGAAACTTTCATAAGCATAGGCCTAATAGTTTAAGAGTTATGAATTTTACAAAACGGTTGCTCTGTTCTGTCCACTGTCAGAACAGATTTCAAAAACTGTAATGTTTGATTTGATTAAACCTGGAATCACTTCTTGGTGATTATAAAAGTTATGTAGTGCTTTTGCCAAGCTTTCCAAAAAGTCTTGGATCACTCTTTTTGGTGGTCTGAAGATTAAGTTATGGATGTTTAAAGTAGGAAGACTGAATCTGTCCAGTTTTGGATAGCAATGTCTTCTAGTGTCTTTTGTCCTTAGTTAAATATTGAATCACCTTGAGATATTTATAAATTATATGTAGACAATTTTATTATCTTTCCATAAAGTCTAGGATCAATTTATTTGGATGTCTGAATCTTTAGTTGTGAATTTTTGAAGTTGCAAGTCTGAATCTATCCAAATCTGGACAAAGTTGTTGTGTTAGCACTATTTAACCTTGTTAAGTGTCTAGTCACCTTGTGATGACAATACCAAAGTTATAGAGCACCTTCTAAGCTTTCCAGAAGGTCCTAGTTTGCTATGTTTGGATTAATATTTGAAGAGTTATGACTGAAACAAGCAACTGTTGTGCTGCTGTCCTAATTTTGTTATGTTTGATGGATTGCTCTACTCTATTGTGTTGCCTTGAGTGACTGCTTGCTTATTTGTGTTTTAAATTGAACATGAGTAATAATGATAGTGACCAATATAATTGGGGTTATATTTAAGTAAGTAGTACATGTCTCACTAAGTTAGTGAACTAATTTTGTTGAGGTCTAATAAGTAGCTTAGCTTAATCAACACTTAGCAATGCAGTTATATGTTCGGAGAAACAAAATGATAATGTCTTGTCTTTGCCTTTCTGCTAATAATACTAAGTAACCAACATCATTAAAGTAGTACAATTTGTAATTGTGAATAAAATATCTCCTCATGTGTGTTCTCTGGGTGTATGCTTGCAGTAGAAGGTTGTGAATGATTGTAAAACCCGATTAAGAAATTATTCCTTCTTAACTAAGTCTGTCTATATGTAAGTCCTCGTAAATTATGTGTACTTAACTAGTTTAATAATAAGTAACTAATGAATGATAAAAGTGAACGTGGCGAATGCTTGTACTTATGATGTCGTGTTTGCAATAGATAATTATAGGAAGTGTTTGTTGTTTTCCAGTGATGATTGACTACGTATGCCCGATGACGTATAGATAACTAGTGCTTGCGTACAGTTGTCGTGGTGTCTTACAATTTAATGTTTAGTTCTCTACCGTCCATTTTGGGATTATCTTGTGATATATTTCTTCATATTCATACATATGCATCCTGCATCTCATTTAGGACCGAGAGATGACGATCGTGCAAGTGGTGTGGTGTCAACCACAAGATGCCGTTGGTGGACGACCTGAAGACTGGACATAACCAGTAGATACTCGCCAAGCGAGTACCTACCCCAGCAAACACTATCTAAGTGTTAAATTAAAGGCAAGCCCCGGTTTTATGCATAACCGTTATATATGCTATTTTACTGCACTTAATGTTTGTAGGCTTGTACTGTGCACTTAAGTGTAGGAGTTGCCTGAAACCCTAGTTGCATGAACTCAGGATACCTTTGAGATGGATACTAGTATGCTAGGTCGAGTAGCTGCTTTGCTAATTAGGGATCTCGGTAGAAGTCGAGTGATTTTTCTAGCACTCGCGCGAGGTCAGGAATTGATTGTATCCATTTTGATATCATAATGATGATGGTCTGTTGACGACGGTCCATGGGGATGCGTCGTCTCCGAGACGGAAATTGGAATAAGGATTATGGTGTGGTACCGTGAGTCAAGCGTTTGAACGTACTAAACATATGTCGAGAAATATGGTAAATCGGTAAGCCTAGTACCTGAGTGAACCTGGCAGTGGACATATCCCCTCACGCGACCTGAGACGAGGTCTCCCATTCCGGTTATGGTGGGTACAAGTGCGGTCACTGCACGACGGCCAGTCGGGGTCAGTGAGGCATTGTACGCCAAGGCGGTGAGCCCTGATCTGCTGACGGGGAATCGATGGGGACGGTTGATGTGTGTGGGGACGGAGTGCCCCTACATATCGTGTGTTTAGGTTTACCTTGCAAGGTTTAAAAACTCGATTCGAATCGTCTGCTTCTCGCAGCTAATGAGACTGCTTGATCCATGCTGCTACATTGAGTAACAAGTGGAAATGTGTTGACTTGGCAAAAGATGTTGATTGATAAAATGTTTGATACCATGTATGACTAGCTAGGTACTCATCTAGTCTTAAAAGGATCTTACTAAAACTTGAAAAGCTAAAACTTGTTTTTAGACTCAGCTAGTGCTTTTGGCAACCAAACCCCTCAGCCAAACAGCTGCATGTCTAGAGGTAGAGGAGTAGACTCCTCACACCGGGTAAGTCTAGCTGAGTATTAGTATACTCAGCCTTGCTTGTGGCACAATTTTTGCAGGTACCTCCTTGATATGGTTGCTGGTGTGACTTGGCCTCCATCCCTGCCACCGGGATAGATGGTCGAGTGGGTTACTGCTTCCGCAGGAGAGGACCCGGAGGAGTAGCGTGGCCAGGCTTCGCCATGTTACTCGTTTCTTCTCCGTTAGTTATTTCCGCTGCATTAAAATTTATGGTTATTATTTCTGAAACTCCGATAATGTAATCACTAATGATACTTATTAAATTTGTGGTATTATGTTTTTATTGTATTTCTCTGTGCCTCACCTTCGTGTGAGCTAGTGGTATTCGATCCTGGTAAGTGGCTTTATCGGACTAGATCCGAGGGACTGACGGGTTATTCCTGTTTAAGTGTGTTGCTGCCCTTATGGGTGCGACTTGGGCACTTAAGCTGGAATAATTCGGGCGGTTCCGCCACAACCGTTGGAGTTTCAGAGCCGTTGGCGCACCGGACACTGTCCGGTACACACCGGACAGTCCGGTGCCCCCTTCTGACCGTTGGCTCTGCCACGCGTCGCACGCGGCCGACCGTTGGCCGGGCCGACTGTTGGCTCACCGGACAGTCCGATGATTTATAACCGTACGCCGCCGACGAAACCCGAGAGCAGCCAGTTGACAGACGCCAGCCTGGCGCACCGGACACTGTCCGGTGCACCACCGGACAGTCCGGTGCACCCAGACTGCGCAGAGTCTTGGCTGCTCAGCCAAGTCTTTTCCAAATTGGTCTTTTCCTGTTTCTAGCACTTAGACACAATACATTAGTCTCCAAAACAATGTACTAAGTCTTAGAAACATACCTTTACTCTTGATTTGCACTTTGTCCATCAATTGGCATAGATTAACACTTAAGCACTTGTGTTGGCACTCAATCACCAAAATACTTAGAAATGTCCCAAGGGCACATTTCCCTTTCAATCTCCCCCTTTTTGGTGATTTATGCCAACACAACAAAAAGCAACTAAAGAAGTGCAACATCAATGCAAATGAGAACACAAATTTGTTTTGATTCAAATTTGGCATATTTGGATCATTCTTTGCCACCACTTGGTTTTGTTTTTGCAAATCAAACTCACTTGTTGAGGCATAGAGAAAGATATTCCAAGAGAAATTGATCACAGATTCAAAAACTCCCCCTATTTCCCATAATCAAACCTTCTCCCCACAAGAGACCAACTTTTGACAAAAAGAGACAATAAGAGATTTTTGACAGGCCAAAGGCTCTATTCTACTATTTTCAAACTATTCTACTATTTTCAAAATTATTCTACTATTTTCAAAATTCTCAAGTGGTAGCTGATCCATTTATTGCTTTGGCCTTATTTTCTCCCCCTTTGGCATCAAGCACCAAAACGGGATCAATCTTGGCCCTTTAACCCCATTGCCTCACCAAAATCTTCAACTAAGAGTAAACAAGGCAATAAGAGCATGGAGATGAACTTGGAATAAGTTACCCTCTCATCGGAGTGCAGTGGAAGTCTTGCATGGTCCAAGTCCACCTTTTCCCTTTCAAACCTCCTTTGAGACTAAATTAAGAAAAACTCAAGCACATGGTTAGTCTCAAAGGGTCAAGTTGTAGCACATCTCCCCCTAAATATGTGCATCACTCACACATGGACTTTTGAGGTCTGAGGAGTGTTTGTACAACTTGAACACCATATATAAACAAAATGCATAAGGAACATGATCAAAAGCATAAAACACATGTATGCTATAAATCAATCCAAGTTCCGCGAATCCAAGACATTTAGCTCACTACGCAGCCTGCAAAAGGTCGACTCATCTAGAGGCTTGGTAAAGATATCGGCTAGCTGGTTCTCGGTGCTAACATAAAACACTTCGATATCTCCCTTTTGCTGGTGGTCTCTCAAAAAGTGCTATCGGATGTCAATGTGCTTTGTGCGGCTGTGTTCAACAGGATTATCCGCCATGCGGATAGCACTCTCATTATCACATAGGAGTGGGACTTTGCTCAGATTGTAGCCAAAGTCCCTGAGGGTTTGCCTCATCCAAAGTAGTTGCGCGCAACACTGTCCTGCGACAACATACTCGGCCTCAGCGGTGGATAGGGCAACGGAAGTTTGTTTCTTAGAACTCCATGACACCAGGGACCTTCCTAAGAATTGGCACGTCCCTGATGTACTCTTCCTATCGACCTTACATCCAGCATAATCGGAGTCTGAATATCCAATTAAGTCAAAGGTAGACCCCTTTGGATACCAGATCCCGAAGCAAGGCGTAGCGACTAAATATCTAAGAATTCGCTTCACAGCCACTAAGTGACACTCCCTTGGATCGGATTGAAATCTAGCACACATGCATACGCTAAGCATAATATCCGGTCTACTAGCACATAAATAAAGTAAGGACCCTATCATAGACCGGTATGCCTTTTGATCAACGGACTTACCTCCTTTGTTGAGGTCGGTGTGTCCGTCGGTTCCCATTGGAGTCTTTACGGGCTTGGCGTCCTTCATCCCAAACCACTTGATCAAGTCTTGCGTGTACTTCGTTTGGGAGATGAAGGTCCCATCCTTGAGTTGCTTCACTTGGAACCCAAGGAAATAGCTTAACTCGCCCATCATCGACATCTCAAACTTTTGAGTCATCACCCTGCTAAACTCTTCACAAGACTTTTGGTTAGTAGAACCAAATATTATGTCATCAACATAAATTTGGCACACAAAAAGATCACCATCACAAGTCTTAGTGAATAACGTTGGATCGGCTTTCCCAACCTTGAAAGCATTAGCAATTAAAAAGTCTCTAAGGCATTCATACCATGCTCTTGGGGCTTGCTTAAGTCCATAGAGCGCCTTAGAGAGCTTACACACGTGGTCGGGGTACCGTTCATCCTCGAAGCCAGGGGGTTGCTCCACGTACACCTCCTCTTTGATTGGCCCGTTGAGGAAAGCGCTCTTTACATCCATTTGGAACAACCTGAAAGAATGGTGAGTAGCATAGGCTAACAATATGTGAATTGACTCTAGCCTAGCCACAGGAGCAAAAGTCTCCTCAAAGTCCAAACCTGCAACTTGGGCATAACCTTTTGCCACAAGTCGTGCCTTGTTCCTTGTCATCACCCCGTGCTCGTCTTGTTTGTTGCGGAACACCCACTTAGTTCCCACAACATTTTGCTTGGGACGAGGCACCAGTGTCCAAACTTCATTTCTCTTGAAGTTGTTGAGCTCTTCTTGCATGGCCAACACCCAGTCCAGATCTAGCAAGGCCTCTTCTACCCTGAAAGGCTCAATAGAAGAGACAAAGGAGTAATGCTTACAAAAATTAACTAATCTAGAACGAGTAGTTACTCCCTTGCTAATGTCACCCAAAATTTGGTCGATGGGATCATTCCTTTGAATCATCGCTTGAACTTGAGTTAGAGGTGCCGGTTGTGCTTCTTCCTCCATTACATGATCGTCTTGTGCTCCCCCTTGATCACACGCCTCCTCTTGATGGACCTGTTCATCGTCTTGAGTTGGGGGATGCACCATTGTTGAGGAAGAAGGTTGATCTTGCTCCTTTTGTTCCTGTGGCCGCACATCTCCAATTGCCATGGTACGTATTGCGGCCGATGGAACGTCTTCTTCATCTACATCATCAAGATCAACAACTTGCTCTCTTGGAGAGCCATTAGTCTCATCAAATACAACGTCGCTAGAGACTTCAACCAAACCCGATGATTTGTTGAAGACCCTATACGCCTTTGTATTTGGGTCATAACCTAACAAAAACCCTTCTACAGCTTTGGGAGCAAACTTAGAATTTCTACCTTTCTTTACTAGAATGTAGCATTTGCTCCCAAATACACGAAAGTAAGACACATTGGGCTTGTTACCGATTAGAAGCTCATATGAAGTCTTCTTGAGGAGGCGATGAAGATAGACCCGGTTGATGGCGTGGCAAGCTGTGTTCACGGCTTCCGACCAAAACCGCTCGGGGGTCTTGAACTCTCCAAGCATTGTTCTCGCCATGTCAATGAGCGTCCTGTTCTTCCTCTCTACCACACCATTTTGCTGTGGTGTGTAGGGAGCAGAGAACTCGTGCTTGATTCCTTCCTCCTCAAGGTACTCCTCTACTTGAAGGTTCTTGAACTCGGACCCGTTGTCGCTCCTTATCTTCTTCACCTTGAGCTCAAACTCATTTTGAGCTCTCCTTAGGAAGCGCTTGAGGGTCCCTTGGGTTTCAGATTTATCCTGCAAAAAGAATACCCAAGTGAAGCGGGAAAAATCATCAACTATAACGAGACCATACTTACTTCCTCCTATGCTTAGATAGGCGACGGGTCCGAAAAGGTCCGTATGAAGCAGCTCCAAAGGTCTTGATGTGGTCATCACATTTTTGATATGATGAGAGCTTCCCACCTGTTTACCTGCATGACAAGCTGCACAAGGTCTATCTTTTTTGAAAGTAACATTTGTTAGACCTATTACGTGTTCTCCCTTTAGAAGCTTGTGAAGGTTCTTCATCCCCACATGTGCTAAACGGCGATGCCATAGCCAGCCCATGCTAGTCTTAGCAATTAAGCATGCATCTAGACCGGCCTCCTCTTTTGCAAAATCAACTAAATAAAGTTTGTCGTCTAGTACACCCTTAAAAGCTAATGAACCATCACTTCTTCTAAAGACAGACACATCTACATTTGTGAATAAACAGTTATATCCCATATTACAAAGTTGACTCATAGACAACAAGTTATATCCAAGCGACTCAACTAAGAACACATTAGAAATAGAGTGCTCGGATGAAATAGCAATTTTTCCTAACCCTTCCACCTTGCCTTGATTCCCATCACCGAATATGATTGAATCTTGGGGATCCTTGTTCTTGACGTAGGAAGAGAACATCCTCTTTTCCCCCGTCATGTGGTTTGTGCATCCACTGTCGATAATCCAGCTTGAGCCCCCGGATGCATAAACCTGCAAGGAAAATTTAGGCTTGGGTCTTAGGTACCCAACTCATGTTGGGTCCTACAAGGTTAGTTACAATAGTCTTAGGGACCCAAATGCAAGTCTTGTCTCCCTTACATTTGGCCCCTAATTTCCTAGCAATTACCTTCTTATCCTTTCTACAAATAGCAAAGGAAGCATTGCAAGCATAATAAATTGTAGAAGGTTCATTCATTAATTTCCTAGGAACATTAACAATATTTCTTCTAGGCATATGATGAACAACATTTTTCCTAGCCAAATTTCTATCATGCATAATAGAAGAACTAGAAGCAATCATGGCCTGAGAATCAAAAGCATCATAACTTTTATAAACATTCCTAGAATGTCTCCTATCATGATACATGAAAGCATGGTTCTTTTGAGCACTACTAGCCATAGGGGCCTTCCCTTTCTCCTTGGCAGAGATGGAAGCCTTATGGCTTGTTAAGTTCTTGACTTCCCTCTTGAAGCCAAGACCATCCTTAATTGAGGGGTGTCTACCAATCGTATAGACATCCCTTGCAAATTTTAATTTGTCAAATTTACTCTTGCTAGTCTTAAGTTTGGCATTAAGACTAGCCACTTCATCATTCAAATTAGAAATTGAAACTAGATGTTCACTACAAGCATCAACATTAAAATCTTTACACCTATTGCAAATTGCAACATGTTCTACACAAGATGTTGATTTATTAGCTATTTCTAACTTAGCATTCAAATCATCATTTATGCTCCTTAAGCTAGAAATAGAGTCATGGCATGAAGACAATTCACAAGAAAGCATTTCATTCCTTTTAATTTCTAAAGCCAGGGATTTTTGTGCCTCTACAACCTTATCATGTTCTTCATACAAAAGATCCTCTTGCTTTTCTAATAACCTATTCTTATCATTCAATGCATCAATTAATTCATTAATCTTATCAACTTTAGTTCTATCTAGGCCCTTGAATAAACATGAATAGTCTATTTCATCATCGCTAGATTCTTCATCACTTGAGGAAGCGTAAGTACTAGTATTATGAGTGCTTACCTTCTTTTCCCTTGCCATGAGGCAGGTGTGATGCTCGTTGGGGAAGAGGGCCGACTTGTTGAAGGCGATGGCGGCGAGTCCTTCGTTGTCGGAGTCGGACGACGAACAATCCGAGTCCCACTCCTTTCCAAGGTGTGCCTCGCCTTTAGCCTTCTTGTAAGCCTTCTTCTTTTCCCTCTTGTTCCCTTGTTCCTGGTCACTATCATTATCGGGACAGTTAGCGATAAAATGACCAATCTTACCACATTTGAAGCATGAGCGCTTCCCCTTCGTCTTGGTCTAGTTGGGATGCTCCTTGCGACCCCTTAGCACCGTCTTGAAACACTTAATGATGAGGGCCATCTCTTCCTCATTGAGTCCTGCCGCCTCAACTTGTGCCACCTTGCTAGGTAGCCCTTCCTTGCTCCTTGTTGCTTTGAGAGCAACGGTTTGAGGCTCGTGGATTGGGCCGTTCAACGCATCGTCAACGTATCTTGCCTCCTTGATCATCATCTGCCCGCTTACAAACTTTCCAACTATCTCCTCGGGCGTCATCTTGGTGTACCTAGGATTCTCACGAATATTGTTCACAAGATGTGGATCAAGGACAGTAAAAGACCTTAGCATTAGACGGACGACGTCGTGGTCTGTCCATCGCGTGCTTCCATAGCTCCTTATTTTGTTGACGAGGGTCTTGAGCCGGTTGTACGTTTGGGTTGGCTCCTCGCCCCTGATCATTGCGAATCTCCCAAGTTCGCCCTCCACCAACTCCATCTTGGTGAGCATGGTGACGTCGTTCCCCTCATGTGAGATTTTGAGGGTGTCCCAAATCTGCTTGGCGTTATCCAAGCCGCTCACCTTATGGTATTCATCCCTGCACAATGAAGCTAGAAGAACAGTAGTAGCTTGTGCATTTTTGTGAATTTGCTCATTAATGAACATGGGACTATCCGTACTATCAAAGTGCATTCCATTTTCTATTATCTCCCATATACTTGGATGGAGAGAGAACAAGTGGCTACACATTTTGTGACTCCAAAATCCGTAGTCCTCTCCATCAAAGTGGGGGGGTTTACCGAGGGGAATGGAAAGCAAATGAGCATTAGAACTTTGCGGAATACGAGAATAATCAAAGGAAAAGTTTGAATTAACCGTCTTCTTTTTCTCGTAGTCGTTGTCGTCGTCCTTTTGGGAAGAGGAAGATTCGTCGCTGTCGTAGTAGACTATCTCCTTGATGCGCCTTGTTTTCTTCTTCCTCCCGTCTTTTCTTTTGTGGCCCGAGCCTGAGTCAGTAGGCTTGTCATCCTTTGGATCATTGATGAAGGACTCCTTCTCCTTATCATTGACCACCATCCCCTTGCCCTTAGGATCCATCTCTTCGGGCGATTAGTCCCTTATGTGAAGAGAACGGCTTTGATACCAATTGAGAGCACCTAGAGGGGGGGTGAATAGGTGATCCTGTAAAAACTTGAAACTTAATGCCACAAAACTTGATTAGGAGTTAGCACAATAAAGCCAAGTGGCTAGAGAGGAGTTCTTGCAAAACACAATAACCACAAAGAGATCAACACAGAGATGGCACAGTGGTTTATCCCGTGGTTCGACCAAGTCCAACACTTGCCTACTCCACGTTGTGGCGACCCAATGGACGAGGGTTGCACTCAACCCCTTTCAAGCGGTCCAAAGACCCACTTGAATACCACGGTGTTTTGCTTTCACTTTACTATATCCCGCTTGCGAGGAATCTCCACAACTTGGACCCTCTCGTCCTTACACTTTGATTATCACAAAGAAGCACAGAAGTAAGGATGGGATGAGCAACGCACACAAGACAAAAATCAGAGCAACAACACGCACACAAGTCACAACACGAGCTCTCAACACAACTCAAAGAGTTCTCTATTCAAATGGAGCTCTAGTTGCTATCACAAAGAATCGAATGCGCGAAATTGGAGTCTTGGTGCTTAGGAATGCTTAGAGAATGCTTGGTGTACTCCTCCATGCGCCTAGGGGTCCCTTTTATAGCCCCAAGGCAGCTAGGATCCGTTGAGAGCATTCCAGGAAGGCAATTCTTGCCTTCTGTCGCCTGGCACACCGGTCAGTCCGGTGCGGATTTCTTTCCTTCTTTGGCGAAGCCGACCGTTGGAGTTTCAGAGCCGTTGGCGCACCGGACACTGTCCGGTGCACACCGGACAGTCCGGTGCCCCCTTCTGACCGTTGGCTCTGCCACGCGTCACGCGCGGATTACGCGGCCGACCGTTGGCCGGGCCGACTGTTGGCTCACTGGACAGTCCGGTGCACCACCGGACAGTCCGGTGATTTATAGTCGTACGCCGCTGATGAAACCCGAGAGCAACCAGTTGACAGACGCCAGCCTGGCGCACCAGACACTGTCTGGTGCACCACCGGACAGTCCGGTGCACCCAGACTGCGCAGAGTCTTGGCTGCTTAGTCAAGTCTTTTCCAAATTGGTCTTTTCCTGTTTCTAGCACTTAGACACAATACATTAGTCTCCAAAACAATGTACTAAGTCTTAGAAACATACCTTTACTCTTGATTTGCACTTTGTCCATCAATTGGCATAGATTAACACTTAAGCACTTGTGTTGGCACTCAATCACCAAAATACTTAGAAATGGCCCAAGGGCACATTTCCCTTTCACTATGGTTAAATTTTTTAGCAGCACAACAGTGCAATGGCAATGAATGTTGTGGTAACTTCACACCTACTCGTCTGTTTATATAGTGTTGCAAGTGTGAAGGTGAATCGTCAAGTCGCCCGCACCTGCTCAACAGCCACCCGCACCCACTGAACGGTGGATCACGGTGTGTGGGAGATGAATCGCCAGATCGCGTGTACCCGCCGCATGGTGGGGCCACCTCGCGCTCGGATTATTTTAATCGTTTCTCGGCAACGAGCTTAGGGAAGGTGTTTTTCGGACCTTCGACATTCTGAAGCCTAGGACAAATTTTCACGGATCAAGCTCATTACGAAAAACGATCTAGCGCCGCGAAGGGGCTACTGTTGGGGGTCTGCTTCGTAGTCGAAGGTCCTTTTAGAAGAAACACCTTCGGAAGATCAGCACAGAAATAACGCCGAAGCTACCTTCTAGGGAACTTCGGCATAACGACATGCCTTGAGACGAAGGGTTGCACCGACTTAAAGATGAAAAGACAGATTGACCCATGATAGTTTGTGTCATGATTGTAATCGATTGTAAAGGGTATAAATGTAATTTCACACAGGCTGCGCCCTGTGCCTATAAATAGATGAACAGTACCCCCGTATTGTTCACGCTGATTGGTACTCGCTTGTGCGTCACGCTTGTTCTCATACCTTTTGTCAAGCCGAAGGTACAAATATAATCTTGTGTTATTCTTATTCGTTCATGATCATATAATAAGAGATATATTATTATGTCATATGATTATCCATGTTATTTCTCATGTTTCATATGCTTCATCTTTCATTGATATATTCTGTGATGGCGAAGGTACGTCCTTCGTAACCTTCGTCCAAAGATCGTTATATCCTTAGGGAAATAATGCTTCGAAGGACGAAGGGCATTAACCATTAATCTACTTTTGTGTTGCCTTGTTCTTAATTCATAGCATTTGAGAACAAGTCCCCAACAATAGCCAAGGGCATATGGCTGTCTGTGTTGCATCATAGAGTTGATGTTGCCAGTTCATATTGAGGTTCTATTATTGAGCCCAGTTATTGTGCATATGGCTGTTTGTTGCTTGTTCATTGAAAATATTGATTGAACTGGCAACACTGGGGCTTGTGATACATTTGAGATGAGATAGTTGATTTGCCCTATGATGCTTTCTTTGAAATTATTGAACTGTATACTACACGTGATGTTTTTATGAAAAATAGCTGAGGGCATATGGCATATGGTTGTTGTGTTGATAGTGCAAAGTTGATGTTGTCAGTTCATATGGTTGTTCTATTGTTGAGCCCAGTTATGGTGCATATGACTACACGTGATGTTGTCAGTTCATATGGCAGATGGATGTTTGTCTTTCCAATGCAGCAGAAGGTTTCCTCATATGCCTGTCCATGTTTACAGCTATATGACAGTGCATAGTCTGATGTTATTTATGTATTTTTTGCAGATGAACAAAAAACTTGCACATGCACTCAACTATGTTGTGTCTCAAATGCAAGATACAACTAAGAAACTACAAGATACTGCCTCTTTCTGCTACACAGATGAGGATGTTGTAGATGGTTTCATGATGACACAAGTAGCTCGGTCAATGGACGAGTTAGCTGAAATACTAGATGTCACTTCAATTGACTGCCAGTTTTCGATGATGGACCCTACTGCTATATTAGAAGTTGGTTATGGAAGTGAAGACAGTGCGGTGTGGGAGGACGTATTCCGTGACCGAGAAATTATTAATCAGCCTTTAGAAGCGGAGACGCTTGGTGAGCACTGTGCTAAATGGGGGCTTAGTTTCAATGAGATCTGGGATATATCAATGTAATATTGTCATGTGTAGTTCTTTTGTGTTTAGTAAGCTGGACAAGTATTGTACTGCGTGTGCTGGATATTGTTCGTTCTGGCTAATGTAAGACATGACATTATATGTTGGGTATTATGTGTTATCTAATTATAAGACATGACATTATCATGAACTACCTGTTGGGTATTATGTGTTCGGAAATTGTATGAACTACCTGTTATGTTCTATTATGTGTTCTCTAATTATGTTCTATTATGTGTTCTCTAATTGTAAGACATGCCATTATCATGACAGTTTTCAAAGAGAGTTCATTGCAACCATGGCTTGACACTCGTCGACAATTGGTTGTGATGACTCAGGTACATCTTTCGAGAACCAGCCTTTAGTAGAATTTTTTCTAGGCCTTCTCTTCCTGTTTTACAGAAATTAGTGCATACAGTAAATATCAGAAAATATCACAAATAATAACACAATACATCCATTACCTTTTCTTTGTGCCATTAAATGGACATTTTGTAGCTTGCTTTCCTGTGCCCTAGTTCACCACAGTTTGGACACTTGAACTTGCCCCGAATGCTTTTCTTACCATTCTCGTTGTTAGTTTTCTTTTTTCCACTGCCTCCCTCAAGGCACCCTTTGATCCTATTTTTTCTGTCGACCCACAACGCGTTTCTCAATTGGAGAACCCACTTCTTTTGTGAAAGGAACTTCTGACCAAAATGATTTGTCACCGATAGGTGGAACCACCCTTGAGTAGGTTGTGGTGAAATTAGCTACAGAATAGTACTCATCGACAAAATCCTCCATCCTGACATCCCTAAATTCTTGAGCTGTTATCAAGCATAGGGCATGGATACATGGTTTGTGAAAGGGAAATGGGCTTAATCATTTCCTATAATCGATTTTGGTGGTTGACGTCCATCACAAACCACGTGGACTAACTAGTTTGCCTAGATGTCATTTATCTTAGGTGCATAAGGTTCAACACAAACCAAGAAAGAATTTAAGTTGGGGACTCAAATAAATTTGGAGCAAAGGACTTGAGAGTGTGCTGCCAATGGCGCACCGTATAGTGTCCGGTGCACCAGGCCGAGCAGCACTCGAACAACTCACTCTCAGGAATTTCCGAAGGGCGCTCCGCTATAATTCACCGGACTGTCCGGTGTGCACTAGACATGTCCGGTGAGCCAACGGAGCAACGGTAACCTGCGCCAACGGCCATCTGCCTAAAAGTGAACAGTTGTGAACCTTATAGCAATGGTAACCTCCGCTATAATTCACTGGACTGTCCGATGTGGCACCGAACTGTCCGGTGCAGCTACAGGACAAGGGTTCCAATGGTCAAGTCGCTCTAAACCCCAACGGGCACGCTGACGTGGCACGCACTGGACAGTGAACAATGTCTGTCCGGTGCACCACCAGACTGTCCAGTGTGTCCATCGCCAGCAAAAACAGCCAACGACTAGGAAGTGGTTGGAGGCTATAAATACCCCCAACCACCTCCTTCAATATCATCCAAGTTTTCTGAAGTTCCTATTCAATACAAGAGCAATAGCATTCACTCCAAGACACATTCCAAAGACCAAATCATCTCCAAGTCTCAAAATCAACTCAAACACTTAGTGACTTGAGAGAGAGAGTTTTGTGTTTATTTGTTGCTCTTGTTGCTTGGATTGCTTTCTCCTTCCCATCCTTATTTCTCTAAGTGATTTGTAAAGCTAGCAAGAGACACCTAAGTGTGTGGTGGTCCATGCGGGGTCTTAGTGACCCAATTGATTAAAGAGAAAGCCCATCCGATCTAAGTGATCATTTGAGAGAGGGAAAGGGTTGAAATAGACCCGACCTTTATGGCCTCCTCAACGGGGACTAGGTTCTTTGGAACCGAACCTCGGTAAAACAAATCACCCTGTTCACTTGCATTGATCTTCGCTTGATTTGTTTGACCTCTTTCCTCTCTCTAAAGTTTCCTTGCTAATATTGATTTGAGTTTGCTCCCAAACGTCATCCGCATCAATTGAGCAACTCTTAGCAAGAGAAACAATCATCCACACTCGAATTTAATTCTAACGCTAACCCTAGCCTTAGTGTGTGTTTAAGTTTATAAATTTCAGGTTTCACCTATTCACCCCACTCTAGGCGACTTTCAATTGGTATCAAAGCCAGTGCTTCATTAAGAGTGTAACAAACTCGAAGTAATGTCTAGAGATCACGCCAAGAGGGAGATCGTCACCAGCGACAAGGCCATGGGCTCAGGAAGGACTCTATCAAGGGAGTCCGGCGACAAGTACAAGGAGGAATTCTCTTCCTCCATCAAGTCACATAGGAAGGGTGACAAGAAGAAAAAGAAAATGAAGAAGGTGGTCTACTACGAGACTGACTCTTCATCACCTTCCACATCTGGTGCCGAGTCTACAACTTCGAAGTGCCACAAGCGTAAGAAGTATAGTAAGATGCCTCTTCGCTATCCTCGCATTCCAAAGCGTGCTCCTCTACTTTTAGTACCCCTAGGCAAACCACCATATTTTGATGGTGAAGATTATTGCATGTGGAGTGATAAAATGAGGCACCATCTAACCTCACTCCACGAAAGCATATGGGATGTTGGGGACTTGTTCTCAAGTGCTAAGAGTTAAGAACAAGGCAACATAAAAAGTGTTAAGTGTTAAAATCCTTCGTCCTTCGAAGCATTATGCCCCTTCGGGAAATAATGAGTCTCGGACGAAGGTCATGAGAGACATACCTTCGTAAACATAATAAGTTATGACGAAGGACTCACATAAAGCATGAAATATGATATAAGCATCACCATAGAATCATTTCTATTTTATTGACATGGAAAAACAGAAATGATTCCAAATTACAAATGTACCTTCGGTCCTGAGAGAAGGTGAAAAGTACGAGCGTAATGCCAAAAGCAAATGCCAAGTCAGCGTGAACAGTACGGGGGTACTGTTCACCTATTTATAGGCGCGGGACGCAGCCCACGTAAAATTACATCCATGTCCATTACATTTGTTAACGGTTTATGGAAATCTATTGAGGTCCCCGAAGTCTTTTCATCTTTAAGTCGGTTCCCCCTTGTGCCATCGCGCCGAAGCTTCCCTGCGTACAGCTTCGGCTGCCCCCGACCTTCGTCTGGCTCAGCCTTCGTTCTGGTCGTGCTCCATATCCATAATTCTGAATCCGAAAATACCTGTTCATATAATTCACTTGGAAAACATTGTCAAATCATGTTTTTGAGGACCTTCGGAGGACGAAGGCCCCCAACAGTAGCCCCTCGCAATATTAATTTGTAGATAATAAATTCAGATTGCGATATGGACGAAGGCCTTGAGCCGAAGGTCCGAAAAAACACCTTCCCTTTGCTAGAATAGCAACATTCACTGACAAGCGGGGCCTTTTAACTTTTAACGCCCTAGGCGTATAAATAAGAACACATCGTGAATTCATTTGGTACACACGCCTGCCTTTTGCTTCGGCCCACTAAAGATTTTTAGCTCTTGCTCATTGAGATTTGCTGGTCTTTTTGATTTCGAAGCTTCGGCCTTGGGAACAAATTTTTAGTGTTTCCGAAGATGTCTGAAGACAAGAAGATCCCTGCTGAGACGAAGCTGAGTCTCGAGGAGGAGAAGAATCTGGGGTTCCTGATAGCGATGGCAGAGACTAATACAGAGAAAATCACGAAGGAGATTCTCGAAGGTTTGTCCGAAGATACTGATGACAGCGACAGCTATGATGTGGAAAGTGATGGGGAAGAGGCCGAAGATCGACCGTGGCGACCAAGTCACTCAGTTTTTGGGAAAACAACCATCAAGCAGAGTCACATTGATAATATGAGGGGGCGATACTTCCGAGACATATCTATTGTGAGAGCTGATGCCGGGGAAAAGACTTCTCCCACCCCTGAAGAAGATGAAGTTGTGATTTTCCGAAGCCTCCTCAAGGCCGGGCTTCGATTCCCCCTGAGCAATTTTGTTGTTGAGGTACTGAAAACATTCCAAATCTACCTTCATCAACTTACTCCCGAAGCTATTATAAGAATGGGGATTTTTGTCTGGGCTGTGAGAAGCCAAGGTTTGGAACCAAACGCTAAAAGCTTCTGCAACATACACGAGTTATTGTACGAGACGAAGCCCTGGGGAAAGGAGCAATACCACAACAACTTTGGGTGCTACAGCTTCGGCGCCCGCTCCGGGTCAAGCTACCCTGTGCCAACCTTTCGGAAGAGGTGGCCCGGAGCCTGGATGTCTGAATGGTTTTATGTGAAAAATGATCTAACAGCGCAAAATAATGTCAAAAGTATCATTATGTACCCAATTTGGCAACGCTTCGGACTTCGAAGGCCGAAGGTTGAAATGGATGAGGCCGCCGAAGAATGCCAAAGAGCCTTCGGCGCAGTCTGCTCCTCCATTGGGACAAGGGACTTGGTCCAGGAGCACATTGCCTTCAGGATATGGCCACTTGCGGAAAAGTGGGAAATGCCGAAAGAAAGCATCAAAGAGTCCGACGAAGGCGGACTAGTCAGATTAAAATACACATTCAAATATGCAGATAAATTTATTGAACCTGATGATGACTGGCTGAAAAGCATTGAAACATTAAGTGATGAATTACTTGGGGCATTCTCGAAGGCTGAAAATACTGCACTATCAGCAGCCTTCGGAGGCCGAAAAAAGAAGAGATTGAACCGAGTGTTTGATGCAATCGGGTTCTTCTACCCTGATTATTGTTATCCCATCCGAAGGCAAAAAAGGAAAAACATAACATCTGAAAAAGAAGAAGCTGGAACTGCTCCTAGCGAGCTAGACCCAAAAGGAAAAAGGTTGAAGGTCTTCACACACCGACCACGCCATATTGAACCAGCTTCGGTGCCTGAGTATACTGGAGGAACTCCTTCGGCCGCTGAAGCTGAACAGCCACTCTTATTGCCAGAAATTGCAGAGATGGCCGAAGCACCATCGACAGAAAAAATGGAAGAAGCGAAAAATCTGACTAAGGAAAAAACCTCAGAAACTTTAAGTCCTGCAATAAATATTGAAGCAGCAAAAATCCAAAAGGCTCCAATGGTGACCCCAAAAAGGAAAAGAATGGTAAATGTACTAGATGTCTTGGAGACAATTAAGTCTTCAAGCACAACTCCAAAAAAGAGTGTTGAAATTGCTGAAGCTTCCTCTGAAGCTCCGACACAACAAACTGAATCTGAAGCTGGGCCTTCAGAGCCCTTCAGGGAAGAAACTTTGGAAACCGAAGCGATAAAAATACCAGAACCAATTTTAATTGAAGAGACTGACACTGCCATCCCCGAAGCGCCTGCCAGCATGTGTGATTACATTATACGACATGCTTCGGGGAAAAAGCTATCTGATGGAGAAATTCATGAGGCTAATCATTATGCAAAGGAGCTAAAATATCCAAAGGGGGCAATAATATTCAATGGGACAAATGAAGATGATTTTTTATACTGCCTACCGGATAATAAGGAACTATCTGTCTGTCGAGAAATGGCCAGGGGCATAGGCTTCCCGAAGCTCGAAGTTGGACTAAGCGCCATGACGAAAGAGGATCTCGCAGACAGCCTTGCGTACAACAGCTTGAAGGTACCGGAATTAAACGCTTGAAAAAACCCCCCCATTATTTTTACGCACATCATTCCTTTTTCCTTATTTGAAATTTTTTTTTTCGTATAGGGCCTGATCCTAAGCAACGCGCTAAGAGCGCAGAAGAGCGCCGAAGATGAAAGTTATGAAATTGCGTTTAATAATTTACGTTCCGAAGTTATCAAGCTGAGAAATGAAGCTTTGGAAAAAGATAAAATTCTGCTTACATTGGTGGATAAAGTGAAAAAAGACGAAGCCGCTTCAAAGGCCCAATCCGAAGCTCAAAAACGCGAGATTAAAGATCTTCGGAAACAACTGGCTAGAGCTAAAGAGGAGCGCGCGCTTGAGGAAACGAATCGTGAACTTAGTGATTTTATGGTCAACAAATTGGAATCAAGAGTTAAGGAGCTTCGCACATCGCAGAGGAAATGCTATGTTAAATCTATAGAATGCGTGAATAAAATTAAAAACAGCTTTGCTAGCGTCGGCGCCTTTTCCAGCGAAGAGAATTTTTCTCGAGGCAATCCCGAAGATCCGCTGGAATGGATTAGCCACGAAGCAGAGGCCTTCGAAGAAATTCTAAACAGCCGCGGCGACATATGCGCTTTTTCAGGCGCTAGAGGAATTACTTCTGTGTTAGAGAAGAAGGGTTGCGGGCACGTAAAACTTTTAGCTCAGTCCGAAGCTACCTTATGCTCCGAAGATATCAAGGACCCCTCAGCCGAAGCAAGCGTGGTTGCTGGCAAATTTTTTACTGATATCTGGAACGACGGCGGCCGAGGAATGGCACAAGAAATTATCGAAAGGAGCGAAAAAGGCATCCACGAGGCTAGGAAAGTGGTAGAGACTGCCGAAAAAGTACGGAGCCCGAAGGACAATTAAGTATTAATTAGTCGTTCTTATTGTGTTGCAATTTTTGTTTCAAACTCTACTCACAGTTTGTAATAGTAATGAAAAAATGTTCTTTTGTTCCAGAAGGTACCGAATCGACTGTCGATCCCCAGACAAAAAGGGGATGATGAAATTAAACAAATGGCCGAAGCTATCATGGACAAAATTGTTGATCAACTTTTAAATGAAGTCGCCGAAGCAGTGTTAAGAGAAGACAATGTTATTTAGAAAAACAGTTCAATTGTAATCTATGTAACATTTGTGCAGTTGAATGTAATATACAAGTTTCTTTCCATTATTCAATTCTTTACGATGCATGAAACTGTACATACATACCATTTTTGAGCCTTCGGCGAAAAAACACCTTCCCTTCTTTTCATGCTTCGTGAAGAAAATATTCTTCGTTAAAACTGTTCTGAAAAGACACATCCATGCTTCGTAAAAACAGCCTCTGAAGCTAATCATCCATGCTTCGTGAAAGCATTCTCCGAAGCTATTTTCCGAAGATTATCATTATATTCCCTTGTGACTTTGCACAATTTGCATCTTCTCAAATCATTCTTTCGAAGGTTAGTACTGTGTGCCCTTCTTTTGCTGTATGCAACATGATGTATGATGCTTATGCTATGCGAAATGATGTGATGATGTTATGTTATGCAAATGTCGTCTGTTCCGAAGATACTCATAAAACACATTCGTAAGCTCTGCATTCCCTTAGGAACGTCTTTGGAGCTTCTTCGTCTTTTACTTAGACGATCTCAGCGTTGACTTTTCGCTGTAAGCCTCCCTTAGGAGCTTCTTCGCCCTTTACTTAGGCGGTATCAGCGTTGACTTTTCGCTGTAAGCCTCCCTTAGGAGCTTCTTCGCCCTTTACTTAGGCGGTATCAGCGTTGACTTTTCGCTGTAAGCTCTGCATTCCTTTAGGAACGACTTCTGAGCAGAAAACTTACGCTGCGCTCCCTTTGGAACGACTTTTTGTGACTTTATAAACTTACTCTGCGTTCCTTAGAACGACTTTTTGTTACTCCGAAGGATTTTTAGTCCGAAGGTCCTTCTTGGTAACAGAAGAAGTTTTAGGCTTCGGCAACTTAGGCCTGTGAATCGAATAAATTTTTCTCGTGGAAACAATAAAATTATTACATGGAAACTATCAATGTTTTTTTGCTTCACAGAAAGTAAAACTGAATAGAAAAGACTGCTATCAAAGGTAGGATATGTCAATAAATGTGCTTCGACTCTGGCACAGTGCTGTTGACTGTGCGAGCTTCGGACTGCTCTCTGAAGTCCCTCTGCTGTGGAGCGTATTGACTCCCTTCTGGCTGTTGACCTTGCTGCAATGGAGGTGGAGGCGGAGGCTGCTGCCAGGAAGCTTGAGGTTGACTTGCCGAAGCTACAGAAGCCGCAGGGTGGTTGTCTATGTATTGTGGGACATAAGGTGGATGAAACGAAGCAGTATGCAAAACCTGCTTCGACTGAGCTTGTTGAGATGCAGCTTCGGCTAGTTCCTTTTGCTTCTGGATTGTAACATGGCACGTCCTAGTGGTGTGGCCCTTGCCCTCTCCACAGAATAGGCAAAACAGTCTCCTTGGCTGATCTCCGAATCTTCCGCCGAAGCCCCTGGCGCCTCTGCCTCTTGGAGCTGGTGGCCGAAAGGAAGTTTGTTGTTGCCCCGAAGCCTGTGAGGAGCACTGCGGCCTGTTTTGCTGACTCCCCTTATCATCATTCTGAGTGCTGTGAATGGAACGGACATGCCTCGGGTAGTATCTTCCTCCGAAGCCCCTGGTCATCTCAGAAAATCTGAAGGCCTCCTCCCTTCTTTGGCGAAAGTCATTGTCGGCACGAATGTACTCATCCATCTTTTGGAGCAATTTCTCCAAGGTCTGAGGAGGCTTCCGAGCAAAGTATTGAGCTGCAGGTCCAGGACGAAGCCCCTTGATCATGGCTTCGATAACGATTTCATTGGGCACCGTTGGTGCCTGCGCCCTCAATCGTAAGAACCTTCGGACATACGCCTGAAGGTATTCTTCGTGATCCTGAATACACTGGAAGAGAGCTTGAGCTGTAACCGGCTTCGTTTGAAATCCTTGAAAGCTGGTCAGTAACATATCCTTCAGCTTCTGCCATGAAGTGATTGTTCCTGGCCGAAGGGAGGAATACCAGGTCTGAGCAACATTCCTGACGGCCATGACGAAAGACTTCGCCATGACTGCAGCGTTGCCCCCGTACGAAGACACTGTTGCTTCGTAGCTCATCAAGAATTGCTTCGGGTCGGAGTGGCCGTCAAACATGGGGAGCTGGGGTGGCTTATAGGATGGAGGCCAAGGTGTAGCCTGCAGCTCAGCAGACAGAGGAGAAGCATCATCAAAAACAAAATTTCCCTGATGGAAATTATCATACCAGTCGTCTTCGTTGACGAAGCCCTCCTGATGAAGGTCTTTCTGATGAGGCCTTCTATTCTGCTCATCGTGAGTGAGATGGCGAACTTCCTCAGAAGCTTCGTCAATTTGCCTTTGCAACTCAGCTAGGCGGGCCACCTTCTCCTTCTTCCTCTGCACCTGTTGATGTAGCATCTCCATCTCTCTGATTTCTTGATCTAGCTCTTCTTCCTCAAGCGTCGGGCTAACAGCTTTTCTCTTCTGGCTTCTGGCCTCCCGAAGAGAGACGGTCTCCTGGTTGTGGTCCAGCGGTTGTAGTGCTGCAGCCCCAGTCGCTGAAGCTTTCTTCGGCGCCATAGCGAAGGTCTATAGCTTCCGAAGGTGTTCACGAAGACTCGAAGTGGAAGTGAGTTCACCGGAGGTGGGCGCCAATGTTGGGGACTTGTTCTCAAGTGCTAAGAGTTAAGAACAAGGCAACATAAAAAGTGTTAAGTGTTAAAATCCTTCGTCCTTCGAAGCATTATGCCCCTTCGGGAAATAATGAGTCTCGGACGAAGGTCATGAGAGACATACCTTCGTAAACATAATAAGTTATGACGAAGGACTCACATAAAGCATGAAATATGATATAAGCATCACCATAGAATCATTTCTATTTTATTGACATGGAAAAACAGAAATGATTCCAAATTACAAATGTACCTTCGGTCCTGAGAGAAGGTGAAAAGTACGAGCGTAATGCCAAAAGCAAATGCCAAGTCAGCGTGAACAGTACGGGGGTACTGTTCACCTATTTATAGGCGCGGGACGCAGCCCACGTAAAATTACATCCATGTCCATTACATTTGTTAACGGTTTATGGAAATCTATTGAGGTCCCCGAAGTCTTTTCATCTTTAAGTCGGTTCCCCCTTGTGCCATCGCGCCGAAGCTTCCCTGCGTACAGCTTCGGCTGCCCCCGACCTTCGTCTGGCTCAGCCTTCGTTCTGGTCGTGCTCCATATCCATAATTCTGAATCCGAAAATACCTGTTCATATAATTCACTTGGAAAACATTGTCAAATCATGTTTTTGAGGACCTTCGGAGGACGAAGGCCCCCAACATGGGATATTGTTGAATTTGGAGTGCAGGCACCATAGGTGGGCGACGAGGACTATGACTCGGACGAGGCCACCCAAATTAGACATTTTAACTCCCAAGCAACTTCTATACTCCTCACCTCCTTGTGTCAAGAGGAGTATAATAAGGTGCAAGGGTTGAAAAATGCCAAAGAAATTTGGGACGTCCACAAAACGGTGCACGAAGGAGACGAGGTGACCAAGATCACCAAGCGCGAAACGATTGAGGGAGAACTCGGTCGATTCATCCTCAACAAAAGAGAGGAGCCACAAGCAATGTATAACCGGCTCAAGACGATGGTCAACCAAGTGTGCAACCTCAGGAGCACCAAGTGGGATGACCATGAAATGGTCAAGGTTATTCTAATATCCCTCGTTTTTGTAATCCTACTCAAGTTCAATTAATTTGTGGGGATCCTAGATATAAACAGATGTCTCCCGAGGAAGTGATTGGCAAGTTTGTGAGCTTTGAACTTATGATCAAAGACTCCAAACACATTGTCAACTTGGAGCAAGGCGCCACCTCTACACCCGAGGTGCAACCCGTTGCATTCAAAGCAATGAAAGAAAAGAAGGAGGAGTCTACACCAAGTAAACTTCAAATCGATGCCTCCAAGCTCGACAACGAGGAGATGGCTCTTATCATTAAGAGCTTTCGTCAAATCCTTAAACAAAGGAAGGGGAAAGACTACAAGCCTCGTTCCAAAAGGGTGTGCTACAAGTGTGGTAAGTCCGGTCACTTTATAGCTAAATGTCCATATACAAGTGACAGTGACAGGGACGACAAGAAGGGGAAGAAAAAGATGGAGAAAAAGAAGTATTACAAGAAGGGTGGCGAGGCGCACATGGGGCGGGAATGGGACTCTAACGAGAGCTCCACCAACTCCTCCTCCGACGAGGACGCCGCCAACATCGCCATCAACAAAGGCCTTCTCTTCCCTAATGTCGGCCACAAGTGTCTCATGGCTAAGGACGGCAAGAAGAAGAAGGTACATTCTAGAGATACCCCCAAATACACTACATCTGATGATGAGAGTAGCTCTAGTGATAATAATGATTATTTAATTTCTCTCTTTGCCAACCTTACCATGGACCAAAAGAAAAAAATAAATGAATTAATTAATAGAAACCATTAACGAGAAGGATGATCTCTTGGAATGCCAAGAGGACTTGCTCGTTAAAGAAAATAAAAAATTTGTTAAGTTGAAAAATGCATATGCTCTAGAAGTAGAAAAATGTGAAAACTTAACTAAGGAGCTTAGCATATGCAATGATTCAATTTCCTATCTTAGAGATGAGAATGCTAGTTTAAATGCTAAGATAGAAGAATTGAATGTTTGCAAACCCTCTACATCTACTGTTGAACATGTCACTATTTGTACTAGATGTAGAGATGTTAACGTTGAAGCTGTTGATGATCACCTTGCCATGATTAAAGAACAAAATGATCACATAGCTAAATTAAATGCTAAAATTGCCGAGCATGAGCTAGAAAATGAATAATTTAAATTTGCTAGAAGCATGCTCTATAATGGGAGACGCCCTGGCATCAAGGATGGCATTGGCTTCCAACAAGTGAGCCAAAGCAACACCAAACTTGATGCCCCCAAGAAATTATCTAATTTTGTTAAGGGTAAGGCTCCCATGGTTCAGGGTAGAGAGGGTTACATTTTATATCCTAAAAACTATCTTGAGCACAAGATTAGGAAAATCCATGCTAGAAAACCTCATATTGTTTCTCATCATGCTTTTATGTATAGAAATGAGGCATCTAGCTCTAGGCATTCCACTCATATCAAAATGCCTAAAAAGAAAATTTTGAATGCATCAAATGAGCATGACATTTCATTTAAGACTTTTGATGCTTCTTATGTGCTAACTAATAAATCAGGCAAGGTAGTTGTCAAATATGTTGGGGGCAAACACAAGAGTCCCAAGTCTTGTGTTTGGGTACCCAAGGTGCTTGTTTCTAATGTCAAAGGACCCAAGAGCGTTTGGGTGCCTAAGAACAAGGCCTAAATTTATTTTGTAGGTTTATGCATCCGGTGGATTAAGTTGAATAATCGATAGCGGGTGCACAAACCACATGACAGGGGAGAAAAGAATGTTCTCCTCATGTGAGAAAAATGAAGATCCCAAAGAGCTATCACATTCGGGGATGGAAATCAAGGTTTGGTCAAAGGTTTGGGTAAAATTGCTATATCTCCTGACCACTCCATTTCTAATGTTTTCCTTGTAGATTCTTTAGACTACAATTTGTTTTATGTTTCTCAATTATGTAAAATGGGCTACAACTGTCTTTTTACTTATATATGTGTTATTGTCTTTAGAAGAAGTGATGATTCAATAGCATTTAATAGAGTGTTAGATGGTCGGCTATATTTAGTTGATTTTAATGATAACAAGGCCGAACTTGACACTTGCTTAATTGCTAAGACTAATATGGGCTGGCTCTGGTATCGCCGACTTGCCCATGTTGGGATGAAGAATCATCATAAGATTCTAAAGTGAGAACACATTTTAGGACTAACAAATGTTCATTTTGAAAAAGACAGGATTTGTAGCGCATGCCAAGCAGGGAAGCAAGTTGGACCTCATCATGCACACAAGAATATCATGACGACCGACAGGACACTTGAGCTACTCCACATGGACCTATTCGGCTCGATCGCTTACATAAGCATCGGCGGGAGTAAGTACTGTCTTGTAATTGTGGATGACTATTCTCGCTTCACTTGGGTATTCTTTTTGCAGGAAAAATCTCAAACCCAAGAGACCTTAAAGAGATTCTTAAGACGGGATCAAAATGAGTTCGGATTGAGAATCAAAAAGATTAGAAGCGACAGTGGAACAGAGTTCAAGAACTCTCAAATTGAAGGATTTCTTGAGGAGGAGGGCATCAAGCATGTGTTCTCTTCTCCCTACACACCTCAACAAAATGGTGTAGTCAAGAGGAAGAATAGAACTCTATTGGACATGGCAAGAACCATGCTTGATGAGTACAAGACACCAGACCGGTTTTGGGCGGAGGCGATTAACACCGTCTGCTACTCTATCAACCGGTTATATCTTCACTGAATCCTCAAGAAAACATCATATGAACTCCTCACTGGTAAAAAGCCCAATGTTTCTTACTTTAGAGTTTTTGGGAGCAAATTCTTTATTCTTATTAAGAGAGGTAGAAATTCTAAATTTGCTCCTAAAGCAGTAGAAGGTTTTTTACTTGGTTATGACTCAAACACGAGGGCATATAGAGTCTTCAACAAGTCCACTGGATTAGTTGAAGTTTCTTGTGACATTGTGTTTGATGAGACTAATGACTCCCAAGTGAAGCAAGTTGATCTTGATGAATTAGATGATGAAGAGGCTTCGTGTGTCGCGCTAAGGAACATGTCCATTGGGGATGTATGTCCAAAAGAATCTGAAGAGCCTTCACAAACACAAGATCAACCATCATCTTTCATACAAGCATCTCCACCAACTCAAAATAAGGATTAGGCTCAAGAAGAGGAAGATGAAGATCAAGACGATGAGCCACCTCAAGAGGACGACATTGATCAAGGGGAGATGAAGATGATCAAGACAAGGAAGATGATCAAGAAATTCGGGGTCAAAGACCGCCACTGTAACACCCCTGGTGTTACTGTTACTAAAACTTGAGCATAACATCATAAGCATTGGCATTGCATATGTTTGATACACTTAGAGTGCATTCACTAGGCCAAAAATTTCAAGCAAGTTGTATTGTTATGGCATTTTGCAAATAGAACCCTGGAATAGGGGACTTAACCCTAAATAGGGACCAGGAGGGTAAAACATGACCCAAATTGAGAAAACCCTAAGGTTTAAGTAAAACAATCATAAAATGTTACCAAAGATGGATCTACATTACATTCATACCCCTGAGATACCAAAAACCCTAGTTGAAACCCTGGAAAACCTTAAATCCAAACCCTAGGGGGTTAAGTGCAAAAACCATGACAACAAGGTATCTTGAGTCACATGGTTCACATTTATGAAGATCTACAAGCTAAACCCTAGGTTTTGGACTAATTTGCAAAAAGACCCCATTTGTGATTTCACTCTAAGTCTGAAAATCAGTGTTATGAGCTCAATTTTGGAGCTTTATAACTTTCAAATTAGTGAGAATTTGCCCTAGGTCACCACATCAAGTTTGTAGACCTATCAAAGGAGAACAACTTTGCTTAAGGGTGTAAGCATAGTTGTTGAGAAGAAATTGGGGATAATTAAGCCCAAAGTTCGACTGTTAGGCTGGTAAAGTCTGAATTTCAGACTAACAGTGACCTAGATCCAAGTTTGAGAGCCATTTCGACTATGATCCAGTGAGAATCTACCTAGGGTTGCTATAAAAAAGTTGTAGAACTATTATAGAGGAACAACTTTGCTGCAGAGTCCTGGATTAGTTGCTATATGAGTTTGAGAGAAAATTTAGCTCAAAGATTGGCTGTCAGGTTCATCTGACTGAAAATCTCCATGGTACAGTGCTTTGTGAGGATCAGGACGCCAGCGCAGGGAGCCCTCACCGCTGACGATCGATCCTTCGCCGCGATTCGTGTCACCGGCGACTGGATTCGTGCCTGGAGTTGATGGATAGCATCGCGGGGTAAAAGATCATCACCCCGTGCGCTGGACGCCACTCTGGCTAGCTGTCGTGCCTCCCCCTTGCGCACTGATCCTTCGGATAAGGTTCTCACCGCCGTTAAGCCCTCACCACCGTCCGCCGCATGTCTTTACCTGTCTACCGCATCACCGTGACTCACTCTAGCTCCACGTTGGTCGCCGGTGAAGTCGCCACGACGGTAGACACAAATCCACTGCGCCAAGGTCCTTCTTTATCTCCGGCCGCCTGCATTTGCCCGACCAAATTACGCGCCACCTCCTAAACCCCCTATAAATTGATGGCCGGGGCTGTTGCGCCGTATAATCCCGAAGCCATAGCACCCGCTCCCACCCTTAATCATTCACCTAGCTCTTGAATTTCAAACTTTCCCCAAACTGGTCTCCGCCACCACGAAGAGCACCTCGCCGTGGCCAGCGTGATACAGGTTAGTTCATCCCTGCTGCTCTTGTGTTTGAGTGACCTTATATGCTCGTGATGCTCGTCGACCCATTTGATTAAACTAAACTGCCACCAATCACCGGGAACACATTCATCTGTCCGCAACACCCTCGGTTACCGTGGCCAGAGCGAATCGGGTCACCATTTCTGAAATTAAGTTAGGGGAAGTGATCGGGAATGGTTCAATCCTATGTTCGCTGCTCGGGAGCACTAGTATTGGCCCCCTCCGGTCGGTATAGCTCGCTGGAGCTCGGTTCTGTCACCGTCGTCGAGGACTTTGTCGTGTGAAGGAATATAACGTGGAGGTCTTTTCTGCAAACCGTCAGCGACCCTGTGCAATAGTAAATGAACCCATTTCGGGTTAGCCGTTAAGTCGAGGCCCTTTTCGCAAAACAGCCAGCGCGGGCGCGGGCGCGCGCGCTTTCCTGTGTTAGTTGGGCCGCCTGGGCTGAAATCAGCCCAGGATTATTCATTCTTTTCTCTTTTCTTTTTCGAGCAGAACTCCAACAATTTTAGAAAATGGCAGAAAAATCCTAAAAATGTGCGCGCGCGCTTTCCTGTGTTAGTTGGGCCGCCTGGGCTGAAATCAGCCCAGGATTATTCATTCTTTTCTCTTTTCTTTTTCGAGCAGAACTCCAACAATTTTAGAAAATGGCAGAAAAATCCTAAAAATGTCAAACCAATTTTCATAGATTCCTTATTTTTCATAGTATTTAATAAAAATAGTTGACTAATTTTTAGAACAAATAGGGAATTTTGGATTATTTAAAATAGCCTAAAGCATTGCTTCTGGATTTTTAGAAAATAGGTAATAATTCCAAAAATGCCCGAACTTTTTATATGATCTCTACACTTTAATTAGAAGCCTTGGGTAGAGTTTGGTTTGATTTGGACCTTGTTTGATAACTAGAACCCAAAACCCTACCCCTGCCCTTTGAATTACTTTACTCACTCCGGAAACCCTAAGTTCTCGGAGTTCCGTGAAGGAAAGTTGTATTCAAGACTTCAGATAATAAATTCTTATTATCTTTGCACTCTCATGAGCATTACATGGCATTCATTCTTATATACACACATATATGGTTCTGTTTAGAAAACGAAGAAGTCGAAGTAACCGAAGAGAAGACACCACCACCTTCGGAATCTCAGGCAGGAAATTGTTTCTACTTTGATATCTGCGGATCCGAGCCTGAATCACCTATAAACGAAGGCAAGCCCCGATGTATTTGCCACCTCCTTGATGCTTTTAAAACCTTTTTCACTTGCTTGATGCATTAGGTGATAGGAGTTGAATGTTAAAACAATTCCTGCATTACCTTCCTTGAATTTGATTACCTTCCTTGATCACCCGTTTTACAAAAGATTTTTTATGCTTAGCCTTGCTTTAGAAAAACAAAATGTTTTGTTTTTCAAAAGATGATGTGGCAAAAGTGGGTGGGATGTTTTCGAAAATAAAACTTGATGGTGGATCCATCATGGTCGTGATAGGTTCAACATCGGAAAAGATGTACCTCTGCCAGGTACCAAACTTTGGGTTTGAAATGATTAAGCTGAGACCAGGCGGGTGAATTGCACGGGAAAGGAGTCTCGATGTAGTGTCTCCGTTTGAGTCGATTAAGGACCGTGTCGATGTAGGCTTGATGACCGAGGACCCTTTAACTGGTCACATGCCTCATCATGGGTAAGCCTTGCCTCGGGCAGACTAAGGCCAGAATAAGATAACACGGAATGGGCGTGGAGCGGTGGTGAGAGTAGCGTGTACCCTCCGTGACAAGAGGCTGGACGGTGGCGTATCTGTGCTCTCGGTTGGCGTGAACCTGATCTGGTCTTAAGAACCCCGGTGGCGGGTTGACATATGCAAGGGTTAAGTGCTACATATGTCGTGTGATTGGAGATCCTCAGCTGAGTATAATCGATTCGGATCTCCGTACCTTCGCGGTTATGAAGACTTGGTCACTGACCTATACGTAGAATTCCAGTAAAGATGAAGGGCTTGTTAAGAAATTGGCTAGTGCAGGTTAAGTGATTGAACTAGGGTAGAAAGAACTCTAGTTGCAGGTAATTTTACTTGACAAATAAAACTGGATTTTTAAGGATCCACTTTTAGTAAGCATTTCTGCAAAACAGAGTCTTTGATTATTGAGAAGCCTTACCTTGACTCTCTTATAACCAGCATACCCTTGAGAGTCTTTTCTTTAGTCGGGTAAGACTTGCTGAGTAAATCCATACTCAGGGTTTTATTCCCCGTTGTTTTTAGGTGAGAAAGCGACAAACTTTTGTTGCTTTTGTTCTAAGGTGGTACCGAAGGAAGAACACCAAGAATGAAATGCGGGAGGAAAGGATCCTCCATAAGAACTTTTGTTTAAAACTTTATGGGAGGAGTTTTTGCCTCCCTTGGTATGTAATAATATTACTCTGCACTCCTAGGATATATTCTGGTATGTAAATACTCAACTTTATCTTACTTATAAATAAAGGTAAGTTTATGTAATTGCTTCCGCATTATCGTAACTCTGATGCTTGTAATGTCTGCGTGACGGGTGAAACGCTCTTGGGAAAGGTAAGAAAAGCAGATACCAAACTTGTCAAGTGATTCAGGGGCACCTACAGGGTTGTCTGAGGTCCGTTGGACAAGGACAACTGTAGGTGGGCCTAATTACTTGGGAGGTTCCGTCACAGCCACACCCAAGAGTCCACCAAGCAATTCAAAGAGATCACCCCCGTCAATTCCATACTTGGTGACATCCCAAGGGGGTAACCACTAGATCTCGAGTTGCTCATTTTTGTGAACATTACTCTTTTGTGTCCTCTATTGAGCCATACAGGATAGAGATGCACTAAGAGATCCGAATTGGGTGGTGGCTATGCAAGAGGAGCTCAACAACTTCACGAGGAATGAGGTATGGCATTTAGTTTCACATCCTAACCAAAATGTTGTAGGTACCAAGTGGGTATTCCGCAACAAACAATATGAGCATGGTGTGGTGACAAGGAACAAAGCCCGACTTGTTGCAAAAGGTTATTCACAAGTCAAAGGTTTGGATTTTGATGAAACCAATGCACCCGTAGCTAGGCTTGAATCAATTCGTATATTACTTGCCTATGCTACTTACCATGGCTTTAAGTTATATCAAATGGACGTGAAGAGTGCCTTCCTCAATGGCCCTATCAAGGAAGAGGTATATGTTGAGCAACCTCCCGGCTTTGAAGATAGTGAGTATCCTAACCATGTTTATAAGCTCTCAAAGGCGCTTTATGGGCTCAAGCAAGCCCCAAGAGCATGGTATGAATGTCTGCGAGACTTTCTTATCACTAATGGCTTCAAAGTTGGTAAAGCTAATCCTACTCTCTTTACTAAAACAATTGCTAAAGACATGTTTATATGCCAAATTTATGTTGATGATATTATATTTGGGTCTACTAACAAGTCAACTTGTGAAGAATTTAGTAGGATCATGATACAGAAATTCGAGATGTCTATGATGGGGGAGTTGAAGTATTTCCTTAGATTCCAAATCAAGCAACTCCAAGAGGGCACCTTTATCAGCCAAACTAAATACATTCATGATATTCTTAAGAAGTTTGGAATGAAGAATGCCAAACCCATGAAGACTCCCATGGGAACAAATGGGCATCTCGACCTCGACACGGGGGGTAAATCCATATATCAAAAGGTATACCGGTCAATGATATGATCTTTACTCTATTTATGTGCTTCACGACCAAACATTATGTTTTCCGTATGCATGTGTGCAAGGTTCCAGGCAAATCCTAAGGAAGTTCACCTTAGAGCCGTGAAAATAATCATGAGATATTTAGTTTACACTCCTAAGTTTGGGCTTTGGTACCCCAAGGGATCTACCTTTGATTTAATTGGGTATTCCGATGCCGATTATGCTGGATGTAAAATTGACAGGAAAAGCACATTAGGGACTTGTCAGTTTCTGGGGAGATCCTTGGTGTCTTGGGCTTCAAAGAAACAAAACTCAGTAGCTCTTTCCACCGCCGAAGCCGAGTATATTGCTGCAGGTCATTGTTATGCACAATTACTCTGGATGAGGCAAACCCTTAGGGACTATGGCTACAAATTGAGCAAAGTCCCTCTCCTATGTGATAATGAGAGTGCAATCCGCATGGCGGATAATCCCGTTGAACACAGCCGCACTAAGCATATAGACATATGGTATCACTTTCTTAGAGATCACCAACAAAAGGGGGATATTGAAATTGCTTATGTTAATACCCACAACCAATTAGTCGATATCTTTACCAAGGCACTAGATGAAAAGACCTTTATCAAACTTAGGAATGAACTCAATATACTTGATTCTCGGAACTTTGATTGAAACATTGCACACATAGCTAATTCATATACCTTTGATCATGTCTCTTTCATTTTGTACAAATGCATATTTCTTATTCTTCTTGTATCGCGGCTAAGACTAATGTGCTCTCAAGTGTATATCTATGATTAGTCTTAAAATTGAAAGGGAAATGGAGTATTCGGCAAAGACAAGGCTTCCACTCCAACTCTGATGGTATCATTTATCATTTGCCTTTACTCATGTAACTCTCAATTGGTATAAATCTTCACTCATATTTATTTTACCAATGGGGGAGAAAGTATTAGGCTCCACAAGGTGAGAATTCGAAGGGCTCTCAAGTTCTTTGTTTTTGGCGATTAATGCCAAAGGGGGAGAAAGTATTAAGCCCAAAGCAAAAGGACCGCACCACCATTTTAAAATTTTCAAAAACCAAAGGAAGAAATTATTTCAATCAGTATTCGAGTTAATTTTCAATTGGTATCTTATTTGGTTTCAAAATTTCAATTAAGTATGAAAAATTTCAATTGGTATAATTTCATTTGGTATCTGTTTCAAAAAGGGAAAATTATTTCAAAAACTCTCTTGAAAACTAAGGGGAGAATTTCTTCAGGAGGAGCTTTTATTTAGTCAAAGGAAAAGCATTTGAAACAGGGGGAGGAATTTCAAATCTTGAGAATGCTTCTTGAAATCATATTCTTATACCTTTGGCTATTTGCAAAAGAATTTGAAAAGGTTTTCCAAAATATTTGCAAAAACAAGCAAGTGGTGCAAATGTGGTCCAAAATGTTAAAAAGAAGAAAGCAATCATGTTTATTCTTAGACATATGTACCAAGTCTTTCGATTGGTTTAATTCTAAGTAACCTATGCACATCAATCATAGTTGCAAACTAGTTACAGTTTTACACTTTATATTTGCTTTGGTTTGTGTTGGCATCAATCACCAAAAAGAGGGAGATTGAAAGGGAAATGAGCTTAATCATTTCCTATAATCGATTTTGGTGGTTGACGTCCATCACAAACCACGTGGACTATCTAGTTTGCCTAGATGTCATTTATCTCAGGTGTATAAGGTTCAACACAAACCAAGAAAGAATTTAAGTTGGGGACTCAAATAAATTTAGAGCAAAGGACTTGATAGTGTGCTGCCAATGCGCACCGAACAGTGTCTGGTGCACCAGGCCGAGCAGCACTCGGGAATTTCCGAAGGGCGCTCCGCTATAATTCACCGGACTGTCCGGTGTTCTTCCACATTTCTCTAAGTGCTTTGTAAAGCTAGCAAGAGACACCTAAGTGTGTGGTTGTCCTTGCGGGGTCTTAGTGACCCAATTGATTAAAGAGAAAGCTCATCCGGTCTAAGTGACCGTTTGAGAGAGGGAAAAGGGATGAAATAGACCCAGCCTTTGTGGCCTCCTCAACGGGGACTAGGTTCTTTGGAACCGAACCTCAGTAAAACAAATCACCGTGTTTACTTGCATTGATCTTCGCTTGATTTGTTTGCCCTCTTTCCTTTCTCTAAAGTTTCCTTGCTAATATTGATTTAAGTTTGCTCCCAAACGTCATCTGCATCAATTGAGCAACTCTTAGCAAGAGAAACAATCTTCCGCACTCAATTTAATTCTAACGCTAACCCTAGCCTTAATGTGTGTTTAAGTTTATAAATTTCAGGTTTCACCTATTCACCGCCCTCTAGGCGACTTTCAGTTTGCCCGTGTGCTGCCACTCTTTGCAAGAACATTCCCGCAGCTGAGCATTGACAATGTGCTTCGAATGCACATCATTGTTATCCCTTACCTCTGCAATGTAGTTGTCAGCTTTCCGTACTGCTAAATGACCTAAAGCTCTTGTCCTGCCGTGTAGGATATGCAGAACCGACAGTAAAATCTGTCCTTGCAACTTTTGTGCAATCCTCCTCCTCCTGTGAAACATCTCCATAATTTCCTCCCTTATCCTGTCAGCCAAGTCACATACAGGCAGATCCTTCCAATCCTTAATCCAATTGTTGAAAACCTCAACAATGTTGTTGGTTACGTAGTCGCACTTGATGTCCGTATTGAAGCCACTTCGGTACCAAAGACTGTCATGATGCTCATTTAGCCAAGTGTTGACCTTTGGGATTTTTTGGATGCTTCTAAAGTAGTGGTCGAAGACCTCTCTCCTATAAGCTCTAGCGGCTGGATACATGTACTCAGACCCACCAAACTGCTTTATGCAGTTCTGTATCAGATGTCTGAAACACTCCCTTTTCTCGTCATACGGGAAGACATTGTTCATAGCATTTTTAAGACCTTTGCAAGCATCTGAACACAAAGCTAACAAAGGCATATTCCCACAACCTTGTGCAACTGATGAAAGAACCATGTCTAGTTTCAGTATTTTCTGCCTCAAAAAATTCATATGCAACTAGATACATCCAATTGTGCCCATCGACACCTATGGCACAACAAAGGTGACCATTCCACCTTCCATTAAGAGTTGTGGAGTCAACACTTAGGTATGGTCGGCAGCCACCCTTGAAACCAGAAATGCATGGACCAAGTGCACAAAAGAATCGACTGAAGAAAGGATGGCCCTCATCCATTTTTACATCAAGCTCAATGACACTATCCGGTGACTTTTGCATAACTGCTTCTCTCCAACGCCATTGTAGCTGAAAGCTCTCTTCCCAACTACCAAATAATTCCTTCAGAGCTTTCTCTTTACCGTGCCAAACTGTGTCATATGCAATGGTACAACCAAAAGTGTCCTGCAATGTAGTTTGTAGCTCCTTAGCACCCATATGATGCTTCTTCATTAGTAATGGAAGCGCACGTGCCGCAACCAAGCTCCTGTAGGTGTAGTCGTCTTCTGTCTACCACTCGAAGTACAAGTATGTTTGTCATTCAAGACAATCACCTGAAAAATTATTCAAAGTGTCTATTAGATTTTAACCAAAAATATTAAGATACATATTAAATAAACAACTAGATTATGGGCTTACTTGAATTGTTGGAGCCCCTTTTGTCTCCGGTCTAGCATGAATGCTCCAGGGGCAATCAGGCCCTTTACAATACCCTCTAAATCTAGTCTTATTGGTTGCCTCAATTCCAAGCTCAACTTCTTTATTTATGGTGTATTGTCTAATTGTGACTCTAAAGTGGTGCATTGTTGCATACAAGCTACCAGGCTCTTTTACTGGATTGTTCATATCATATATGGTCCTAGTCTCATCAAGCACTAAATCTGAACATGGAATGGCTGCTCCCAATTCATCTTCACATGGAATGTTATTTCCAAAACGGGAAGCACTAGAATCATCTTCCCTTCCATCATCTTCAGTAGCTAGTCTAAGCTGAAAGTAGAGTCCTTGTTCGCTAGTAACATCATTTGTTCCTTCTTCGTTGTTCGTTTCTTCTACCATTATTGAATCACAATCGATATCATGCATACCATGGGCACTCCCCTATTCACCAAAATAGTTGTAATATCATATATAACTACTAAATTGCATACAAAAAATTCGAACCACTAACCAGTGTAGTCTGTGTCCCAATACAAGTCAATGCACAGTCTTGCTCTTCGACAATGCATGCAGTCGTTTTGTCCATGGGGGGAACTGTCTCATCGTTCATAGTATTATTCATACTAAAGTGCACAAACCAACAGCTAAATGGAGGGGGGCTTAGCTCTTGGCAGTAAAATGTGGAAGAACATACGAGATCTCACCAGCGGCGGCGGCGCGGGAACCACCCTCGGCGCAGGATCCGCCCTTAGCGGAAGGAGATCACCAGTGAAGGGCGAGATCTCCTGAAGGGCAGGGCAGGCCTCGTTGTGCGCCTGTGGGCAGGGAAGGGAAGATAGAAGACGGCTCCAGGGTAGATAGAAGACGCTAAAAGACGACGACCAGGGAGTAACGGAGCAAACAGAGCGAGGGCACGACCGGCATAGGTAAATGACTAATGACCATCAAGACACCCGGATGCTATTTCTTCAAATCGAGCGAGATTATAATGCCACAGTTCCAATTGCGTTGATGGCGGTGCCAATAGTCTGAAGCCCGCCGAAGAGAGTGACACGGTTGCAAAATTCTCCTGGTCTGGTGCGTGTCTCTGCCTGCCGTGAGTTATGACTGGATGGTGGTGATGGTTGGGGACAGTGGCACTGAAAGAAGCTTTATCTCTATCATAGTCGTAGCCATACCAGTCGCTGATGCCGTACTACTGATGTTGTCTTTCAATGGTGTACCTTCGTATCTATTTTCGGGAAACATTATGTGCAATTAGTCATATTGATTGATATAACCATATCATAAAGTGATCTGATATATCTAATTAAAATCCAACGATGACTACTATTTTAGATAGAACGGGTTAAATATAAACTAGCTACCAGGTTTTAGGTGGAAGAGATTAAATGGAAAATAACAGTCATCGTTGGATTTTGATTGAATATACCAGATCACAGCATGATTGAATGCATATGACATATTCCCCTATTTTCATGTATAGGGTGATAGGCTTTGTATGGTTCAGCAAAGCTCGAGCAACAATAATAAGTTACATGCCCTACCCCAGTAGCCTCTAATGACTAATTCAAAGGTATTTCAAAAAAAAAACGCCAGATGGTGCCAGCAACGATCAACAATGCATCACTTGGGCGGATGAGAATAAGATTGAATTTGACCCAGGCAAAAGGAAAGAAATTAGTAAGTACCATCCCAATATCAGAGATGTGGTAAGAAGAAAATACTTGGAAAATGGGCCTTGTCAACCCCGCACTCATGATTTTCCTAGCACTAAAATTGGTGGGGAAAATAGAGGATTTAATCCTGAATGGTTTAATGAATTCAGGGTGGAATACTTTCAGTCTTTTGCTTTTGTCTTCTATTTGCATCTGATGCTAAATGTATCAGCAATCACAAACACCCTTTCAACAGCATTGCAACGCAAAGATCAAGACATTATAAATGGTATCAATTGTGTGCAAGCAACTAGAAGTCGTTTGGATGAACTTATAAGAGATGATTGGGATAAGCTTGTAGCTGAAGTTTATGCATTTTGTGATAAGCATGGCATTGTCAAGCTGGAATTGGATGAGGCATATGTTGACCCAAAGAACATAAGAAAGAAAACTGGAATCACCAACAAACATCATTTTCAGGTGGAATGCTCTAATGATGTCATCTATTGGCTACTTCAAGAGCTTGATAGTCGTTTCAATGTGACTACATCTAAATTGCTTGTTTGTTCGGCTTCTCTAAATCCAAGAGATAATTTCCATGATTTCAATGTTGAGAGGTTGATAAGCCTAGCTAAATTATATCCTAGTGATTTTGAATCCAATGATTTGAGGGAACTTCATCACATCATTTCCTTTTACATATCTGATGTGCGGGGAGACGAGAGGTTCTCCAACTTACAAACTTTGTTGAGCTTTCAAAAAAAATGGTGGAAACAAATAAACATCAATGCTATCCTTTGGTCTATCGGCTTGTGAAGCTAGTAATGGTATTACCTATTGCTACAACCACCGTCGAGAGAATATTCTCAGCCATGAAACTTGTGAAAACATATCTGAGGAATCGTATTGGCGATGAATACATGAGTAATAGTCTTGTTTGCTATGTTGAGAAACAAGAGATGGAAAAAGTTACAAATGATATTGTTGTTCGTCGTTTCAAGGCCATGGCTAAACGGAAATATTAGAAGGTAATGTATCTATTTTTTTATGTTACCTATCAGATACATGTTTAAAAAGTAGTCATTTTTATTTGCATAGGTAGTCATTTTTATTTGCATGATCGGCAGGTTGCCAAGGATGTCTATTTTTCATCAAGGCCGGTGCACAAGCAATTGATATATTTTGTTAGTGTGCACTCGGTTGTCCCGAGCGCTAGCTTCGCCACTGATATATATCAGGTGGGGATTTTTTCTGCCCCTCCAAAAAATAAGAAAAATAAGTTGCATACACCTACCACTCTAACCTAAAAGGTTAAGGATGGACAATTCATTTAGGCTATCTCTAGTAGCTTATCTATCTCTATACCCATATTTAAATCTCACTGCAAAAGTGCACATAGTACAATATACAATACAAAATAGTGTTTTGATTGACCATATAGTCAAACTGCTAAAACGGTCTTGTTAAGAATTTAAACAAATCCAGCTGATTCTTATTCAAATAGTATAAACTTACCCAGATACTTATTTGATGCCTATACTTTTGTTCAGACAATAGATGAAAAATCTGTAGAGCCCGCCGAATTTATTCTCATTTTCATGGCAGACGTTTGAAATGCAAGTTGCCATTTCGGACAGAATTCCTAACCTAACGATCGGTTGTGCTGGGACTTAACTGTATAAATGAATATCTTTCAACAGCAGGATACAATTTTCTCTGCAGCCGCCAGTCAGAACAAAAAGAATGACCATCCTGCTTGGTGATTTTTGCATGAGACTGCCAGGAACTAGCTTTATTATGTGCGGTTCCTTTTAAAAAAGGAATGGACCGTCGAGTTTTAAGAGCCAAGAATGTGGCTGCTATTCCAAATCATCGTGCAGTTTCTTCAGCTTCGTTGTTTTCCTCTGTTTGTGACGCCAGCTTCACAATGTCTTCCACAAGGATATTCCCTTCTGTTAGGCATATAAAAGGGCTTAGTGATATACCAGAATAAAAGAAACATTTTATGCTTTTCATCAATATGATAGACATGGATGTTGAATGTAAGCACCGTTGTCTTTAGAAAGATTGCTGATAAGCTCCTGGACGCCTTCTGCTCCTATGGTGTCTTTGAGATAATTTGCAGCTGCAGCTACCTCTTCAGGAGTCACCTTGCCATCGCAGTCCCTTAAAAAAGAACATGTTGGTGGATAAGGGTGGCAGCAGACAGGACGGCGGTGGGGCGCCGCTGCTGAGTCCATGAAGCCCTACTGGAGCCTTCCCTAATTTTTTTAGTGTACACATACAATATAGAATGAGCTTCTATACTATAATGGTTTAGTTCAGCCCCTCCTGATTTTTTTTTCTGGCTCCGTCCCATGCACCGTGTCAGAACATTATGAAAGTAACAATGCACTAGCGTGACCACGAAATTTAAGCGTGTTGCAATAGTTATAACATGGTATGACAGCAATGTTGCAACTAATAGATCTTTAAGACTAACCATCTAAATCAAATTCTAACCTAGGTGTGTGCATCAACAAGATCATATGGTTTATATTTCCTCCGATTCAAAATAAAAGCATGCACAAAAGCTTACCTATCCAGCAGCTGCCAGCGATTGCCAATTCGAGCATCAACATCATCAATCTCCTTTTCTAACTTTTGAAGCATAGCATCAACCTGAAATGCAGAAAATGGAAATAACCAACAAATAGCCTCACTACTAACCAATATAAAATACTCGAAGCATAAAATTCAGAGCAGTGTGTGCATATTTTCATCATATACTTTGAAACAAATGAAGTTGACTAAATAGTCAGTAGTGACTCTAGCTACATAGCCCATATATCTTCTATAGAAGCATATAATATTCTCTTGTTTTCTACTTGTCTAGGAAGTTATTATTAACAACAATTACTTGCTGCTAGAAAGATGTTCATTAGTGTTTATTAACTTGCTTTAATTATACCAGTAATGTTTTAATTTGATAAGTTGAAACATATATCTCTTAAGGTGCTGAACAATGGAGCTGGTTGATTACAAGTATCTGGTGGCAAACCTCCATGGTTCTACCTATCTGAAAAGTTTGTTACAATTCATATTCTAATAAGTGGAGCTCACAGCTACAGATTACAAATTTCTACCAATATAATGGAACTCTCCCTGCAAAGCAAAAGTTACTATACTTTCAAGATTTTCTGATATATGGATACACCACCTATTACAGGTATTGATACATGTTTCTTCTTAAGATGAAGTATGTTTCCAAGTATAAGTTCTAAGGCCAATTTATAAACCTTTAGATAAAGAAAACAATTCCTTACCCTATCAATCAAAGCTGAAGAGACCTTTTCTCCCACAGCTGCCTCTGCAGCATGGTCTGATTCCTCCCTAGCAGCCTTGTACGCTCTCCTGGCTTCTTCTTCACCATCTGTACCCTCCTTTGCGAGCATGTTATTATATAGTTCTATCTGTATTCCACATGAGTGGGGATCTAACATTAACTTATGCAAACAGATCGTGCAAATTCAGTATGACTTTGAAGCTTACCTCCTTGTTGACAAGGCTTAAAAACTCTTGTCGCTCCTTGGTAACAGACTGCAAGGTAGAAGGTAGGGTTGAATGTTGATGTATTTTTTTTCTCTAGGAATGCAGGAATGGAACAGCGTTGACAAAAGAAAGTGACTTTGATCATACAGAAACAGATGCAAGCACAGCCAATGCTTGACTGATATTACAAAGCTGCTCTTTCTTATCGTGGGTTTTTGCTTTCTTTAGTTCCTCTTTCTCCCTAACAGTAGGCTCAGTCATTTCCTTCAAAGCCAAATCTTCTTCAGTAGCCTTTGGCTCCTCCAGTTTTGCCTTGTCTTCTTTCTCTTGCCTTTTCTCCTCTTCCTGATTATTATTCGGTGTGCAAAAATATCAATAACTATTTATCATTGACAAAATTATAGTAGGATCCAAAAAAGTTGTAGATTGCTGATTCTTTTTTCTCGCAGCAAAAGAGCTACATGTTATTTCATTAAGAAGATGAACAGATTAAATGGGAGAGAGATACCTCCCAGACAAGTTGTATAACCGCTGATTCGTCAGCGAAAGAATATATAAAAAGGATAGGCAATGTACATATTAGACTAGGCAACTGAAGAACATAAAGAGCGCACACAAAAAAGAAATGTACAATTTCAAGTTGTGCAAGTGATTATACAGTGAACAAAAACTTATATTATTAACTAAACAATACAACAACAACGAAGCCTCTTAATACCAAACAAGTTGAGGTAGATTAGAGTTGAAACCCAACAGAAGCCACAAATTAAGGGGGTGTCCCCACCTCCTAAACTTTAGTTTAGTCCCTAAAATACCAAATGGGGTGACTAAAATATATCTTTGAAAAAGTTGTCACTAAAGTTTAGGAAGGTGACTAAAGGAACCAAACACCCTCTAAGGTTTAGGCACATGGATTGATGGATAGTTGTTTTTCATTCACTCATATTCAAGGCTAAATTTTTGGGCATATTCCATCATTTTCAAGTCTTCTTTTACTGCCTCTTTGTGTGTCAACTTTGGTGTTTCCCTGCCTCTCTTCCCATTACTATCGCACCTTAAAATCCCACTACACACTTGTGTCTCTAGAGGTCTTCTTTAGACATGTCCAAGCCATCTCAATGTTGGATAAACTTTTCTTCAATTGGTGCTACCCTAGCCTATCACATATCATCGTTCCGAAATCCGGACTCAATCCTTTCTTGTATGGTCATAAATCCAAGTATCCAACGCAATATGTATTTTGGCAACACTTACCTATTGAACATAACGTCTTTTTGTAGGCCAACATTTTGCACCATAAATATAGCAGGTCTAATTGTCGTCCTATAAAACTTGTCTTTTAGCTTCTATGACCCTCGTGTCACATAGAACGATAGATGTTTGGTGCCACTTCCTCCACCCGCTTTCATTCTATGGCTAACATCTTCATCAATATCTCCATCTCTTTGTAGCATTGATTCTAAATACCAAAAGGTATCCTTTTTGGGCACTATTTGACCTTCCAAACTAACAACTACTTCCTCAAGTGCAGTAGTGCCAAAGTCACATCTCATGTACTAGGTTTTAGTTCGACTAAGTCTTAAGCTTTTTGACTCTAGAGTCTCCTGCCACAACTCCAGTTTCCCATTTACACCTACTCGACTTTCATTAACTAGGACTACATCATCCGAAAAAATATACATCAAGAGATGTCCCCTTGAATGTCCCTTCTAACCTCATCCATCACAAAGGCAAAAAGGTAAGGGCTCAAAGCTAACCCTATGTAGTGTCATCATAATTTCTTTGAACACTAGTCACATCATTGTTGTGCATGTCATTAATGAGTCCAATGTACTTCATTTTAACTTTATGTTTGTCCAAAACCCACCAAATAATATTCATTGGTATTTTGCATTAAGTCTTCTCCAAGTAGATGAAAACCATGTATAGGTCCTTATGCTCTCTATATCACTTGCCTTATGCTACCTCCAGCAGCTTACCCATCTCCATCCCTATATTTAAACTCCACTCTGTAAACGGTGTAGTCTACAGTGCAAACAGTGTTTTGGATGACCATATGGTTGAACTGTTAAAAATGGTCTTATTAAGAAAATAGCTTCCACGATTGACCTTTCAGGCATGAAACCAAATTGGTTCATAGAGATTCTCGCTGTTCCTCGTAAACGATGTTTGATAACTCTCTCATAGCTTCATAGTGTGGCTCATCAACTTAATTCTTCGGTAATTGGTACAACTTTGAATACCTTCCTTATTTTTGCAGACCGATTCCAATATGCTTCTCCTCCACTCGTCAGACATCTTGTTTAACCGGAAGATATGGTTGAATAATATAACTAAGAATTTACGCAGCTGCTAGATCAGTGGCGATAGTGGCAAGACTTAGTAATTCGTGCTAAACTTCAATTCAAAGCATATATTTTACTCAAAAGGTCTTTCAAAGAATAGAATCAATATTCATGGAGATGGAGTAGGGAGTTCGGTGATGCAGACAACAAAACAAGAACAACAATAGGTCTATTTTAAGCCATGCATACTAAAAAACAGTTTTCATGTTTCCCCTATAATATCTGCCATAAAGAATAATGAATTGCCTCATTTACAAAACCTGCCCGTGCTTAACAGTAGAGAATGGAGCTTCCTCATGTAAATATGGATTTGAGTGACTCATGCTTATATTACCTTGATAAGCTCTTCCTGCATCTCCAGAAATTCCAATTTTCTCTTCCTCTCTGAAACAGAATCTTCAGAAGGCAGTACAGTCCCAACTGTATCGACAACTTCATCTGGCAGGGAAGATAAGGTTGCTACAACGGCCTCCTCAGGTTTCATTTTACCAGATACAGTAAAAGCTCTGAGGATTTTCAAACACAAGTGAGAAACCTAATGGAAGTAATATGCCAGGCAGACATTTATTACCAAAAATACCTTGAGAGTATTAGAAGAGACGATGGCACAGAATGATTGAGTGATAGATCCAGCCAGTCTCTGAGCTGAATAAAATGAAGTGTTTAGAATAGTTAACTGAAACAGATCCAATTCTTACAAAGTAATACCCATAGAGTTAGGTAGCATAAAGACACCTACCTTATCTCAAGGATTTATGCCATTTTCTAGACTAAAGTTTTCAATGCACTATACCAGAGTTTTAGCAAACAAAGCTTGCCAAAAAAGTGTACCGAGCACGATATACATTTCACCATTCCCATGATAGCATCAGTTAGTTGTAGAAACAGAACTTACAAGACATGGCAACTGTTAAGGCCCATATATTATTGTCTGCCTATATATATGCTACAGTACCCGAGGGGGCTATTATCTCACCTAATCAAGATTAGTGACATGGGGTCCTGCACCTTTTGTGTCAAAAGGTGGATATAAATAATATGTCATTTTTATTGATGATCATTCTCGCTACACTTGGATTTATTTTATGAAACGCCGCTCTGAGCTGATTTCTATTTATAAAACCTTTGCTCGTATGATTCACACTCAATTTTCCACTCACATTAAAACCTTTCGTTCTGATTCTGGTGGTGAATATTTATCTGATAATTTCCGCCAGTTTTTGACTTCAGAGGGTACTCTTGCTCAGCTTTCTTGCCCTGGTGCTCATGCACAGAACGGTGTGGCTGAACGCAAACATCGTCACATTATAGAAACTGCTCGCACTTTGTTGATATCTTCTTGTCCCTTCACATTTTTGGGGTGAAGCAGTTTCTACTGCGGTTTACCTCATCAATAGACAACCGTTATCCAAACTCTCTGGCAAAACACCTGGTGAAGTTCTTTTCGGAACTCCTCCACGATATGACCACCTTCGAGTTTTTGGATGTACGTGTTATGTACTATTATCACCTCGTGAACGTACTAAATTGACTGCTCAATCTGTTGAGCGTGTTTTTCTTGGATACAGCCCTGAACATAAAGGCTATCGATGTTATGATTCATCTTCTCGTCGCATGCGTATTTCTCGAGATGTGAGCTTCAATGAAAATCGTCCTTTCTTTTACAATTCTTTCACTCATTCTTCTTTTTATTCCACAGAGTCTACCTCCTTCATGAGCCTTCCTCCAATTTCTGAAACTTCATCAGTATCACCACCTACTGTTTCTACCCCAGATGTCCTTATTCCCATCACACCACCTTCCACTTCCACACCATCTCAGTCTTACTCTTGCAAACCACCTGTCTCTCAGACTTACATTCGTCGTCCTCGCTCTACTCCCACGGCCAGTCCTGATGACGATCCTGTTGCTGATACTTGTACTAACAATGATGACTCTCATGTTGTTTTTAATCAGGGGTATCATCTTCGTGACCGTGGCACTATTGCAGCTCCAGAACGTTATGGGTTTTCCCGTGCTGGTGCAGTCATTGCTGAACCATCATCTTATAAAGAGGCTTCTGGTATACCCGAGTGGCAGCTTGCTATGACTGATGAATTAAATGCCCTTCATCGCACATGTACATGGGATGTTGTTCCGTTACCTGCTGGTGTTGTACCTATCACGTGCAAATAGGTCTTCAAGGTTAAAACCAAATCTGATGGGTCTATTGAGCGATATAAAGCTCGTCTTGTGGCCAGAGGTTTTCAACAGACACAGGGTATTGACTATGATGAGACTTTTGCACCTGTGGCCCATCTGACTACTGTCCAAGCTTTACTTGTTGTTGCAGCCTCATCTTCTTGGACTATCTCTCAGATGGATGTCAAAAATGTTTTTCTTCATGGTGATTTACATGAGGAAGTCTATATGCATCCACCTCCTGGGATAGAGGTTCCATCAGGGCATGTATGTCGTCTCTGTCGAGCCTTGTATGGTCTCAAACAAGCTCCTCGTGCTTGGTTTGAGATATTTGTTTCTGTCATCAAGGCTTGTGGTTTCTATTCTAGTGATCATGATCCTGCATTGTTCATTCATGTTTCTTCACGAGGACGCACGTTGCTATTACTATATGTTGATGACATGTTGATTACAGGCAATGATCCAGACCATATTGCTCATGTGAAGGCGTCTCTGAGTAAGGAATTTCAAATGTCTTGGGGGCACTCAGTTATTTCTTGGGCATTGAGGTTTTGCAGACTCAAAATGGTATTTATCTTTCTCAGGCCAAGTACATACAAGACCTTCTTGATCGTTCTGGTCTTAGTGATACTCGCACTGTTGCCACGCCTATGGATCTTCACTTGTCTCTTCGTCCGACTGATGGGACACCTTTGGAGGATCCATCTTGATATAGACATCTTGTTGGCAGCTTGGTTTACCTTACTGTCACCAGGCCAGATATTGCTCATGCGGTTCAGATCTTGAGTCAGTTTGTCTCTGCTCCTACATCAGTTCATTATGGGCACTTACTTCGTGTGCTTAGATATTTACGAAGGACAAAAACACAACGTTTATTTTATGACTCAAATTCCCCACTTCAGCTTCATGCTTACTCTGATGCTACCTGGGCCAGTGATCCTACAGATCGTCGCTCCATCACTGGTTACTGTATTCTTCTTGGATCATCCCCTGTTGCTTGGAAATCCAAGAAGCAAGCTGTTGTATCTAGATCTAGTACTGAAGCAGAACTTCGAGCCCTGACCACCACTACTGCTGAGATTATCTGGATTCGTTGGCTCTTGGCTGATTTAGGTGTTTCTTGTGACTCGCCTACACTTCTTCGCTGTGACAATACTGGAGCTATACAAATTTGTCATGATCCAGTGAAGCGTGAACTCACAAAACACATTGGTGTTGATGTCTTATTCACTAGATCTCATTGTCATCAGAAGACCATTGATCTTCAATATGTGCCCTCAGAATTACAGCTTGCGGATTTCTTCACAAAAGCACAAACTAGGGCACAACGTCAGTTTCATCTACTCAAACTCAATGCTTCAAATCCTCCACTTCCGCCTTGAGTTTGACAGGGGGTGTTAAGGCCCATATATTATTGTCTGCCTATATATATGCTACAGTACCCGAGGGGCTATTATCTCACCTAATCAAGGTTAGTGGCAGCAACAATTTGTGTATCAACTAGTGAATGCAGTGGCAGATTCAGACCGTGGCTGCTCAGGCTGCAGCCCCGGTCGCGGCAGCTGCCGACCTGCACCCGTTTTGTTTCACCATTTGCGCCTCCAGCCCCTAGCGCACTGCGACACCCCTAGCCCTACAGCCCTACCACACTACGCCAGCATGTAGCGGCTAGCAGCCTAGCACCTAGCAGCGCGCCAGAGCTAGCGCTAGCAACTAGCAAGCAGCAGCCGTTGCTCAACAACCTGCACAGTGCACCAGCATGTAGGCACAGCCAAGGACCGGTGGGAAGTAGCCAGTAGACCACCACACGCAGGCCAGCAGCTAGCAGCGCACAGGATGTTGGGGCGAAGGCAAAGACGCCACCCTTCGCTCGAAGCCTTCGCTGCAGCCGCTGGTCTGACAGAGACAAAACAGGCAGGGACACCCTTCGCTGAATCGGCACCAGACGAAGACCTGCGACGACGTCATCCCACAGTGCGGCCTCGTCTAGCTCAGAGGCCCACGTGTGATTCGGCCCATCGTAACGGGCCCTGCGTGGCCGCCGCGCGTTACGGGCCTAATTTGTAAAGGCATCCCTGTAATTACAGTCTGTAACCCCGCTTTATGGGAATATTCTCGGGATAACCTAGGTAGCTGAGGGCACATGCGTCCTTAGCACAAGGCGCTGGGCGCTCAGGTACCTATAAATACCCCCGCACAGTGCCCGTGAGAGGCCAGATTAACAGAGCTATTGCCTTCTAGCACGTAACCCTGTTGACATCACTGTTCATCCTTGTTGGCCCCCTTGCGAGCGAGAGCAAGCACCAACATTTGGCGCCCACCGTTCGTGCTACGAGAAAACCACCCGCGATGGCACCCAAGAGAGCTAACCCGAAGGCTGACGAGGCTGCGAAGGCAGCACTGCTCGCCGCAAGAAAGGGCAAGGCCCTCGCCCTCACCCAATCCACCCACCAAGAGGCCACTGAAGACAATGTTCCCCGCACCTGCGAAGACGACACTCTCCGCACCTGTGGCCCCGAAGGACAATCGCAGCCACCCCCAGGCTTCGCCCCACTGGAGGGCGCGGACCTCACCGAGGATGGTGAAGTCCTCGGCGTCTCGGCGGAAGAACAGCTACAGCTGCGCGCCCTGCGCCTCAAGAACCACAATCTCCAGAGGCAGAAAGAGATACTGGAGGCCAAGCGCCAGCGCGTGTCCGCACTAGCCAAAGTGCGGCAAATGATACGCGACGAAGAGCAGAAGGCCCAAGACCTCGAGCGGGAGATCGCGCTGATGCAGCGCGAAGGCCACCTTGGCCTGCAGCACGGGCCACCCCTCCAGCAGCGCGCACAACTGGAAGACACGCGCGAAGGCCACCTTGGCCTGCAGCATGGGCCACCCCTGCAAGACCGCGCACAACCGGAAGGCCCGCGTTTCCCCCAGCGCGACCACACCTTCCCGCCCGTCGCGCCATTCCAAGGGATCAACTACCTCGACGAGCGAAGTCCCCTGCGCCACACCTGCAAGTGACGCCTTGGCCAGCTAACTTCCGGGCAGGGGCATATCCCAAGTACAACGGCAGCACCGACCCAGCACAATATATAATGAGTTATCAGGTAGCCGTTGCATCTGCTGGAGGGGACGACGCCACAATGGCGAAGTCTTTCATCATCGCCCTGGAGGGCCCCGCTCTCACCTGGTTCACCAGGTTGCCTCTGCTGTCCATTGACTCCTGGAGAAGCCTCCGGGACAAGTTCCTACTCAACTTCCAAGGCTACCGCCCAGACACCGACGCCTTGGCCGAGCTCTCGCTTTGCAAGCAGCTGGAAAAGGAGACTCTGCGGGAGTATTACCGCAAATTTTTAACACTCAAGTCACAGCTGCCCTCCGTCGATGATCAGATCGCTATCCACTACGCCATCAGTGGCCTTCGTGCCGGCGTCCTCTACAGCCACTGTACCAGAGATCCGCCCAAGAACATCCAGGAGCTATATCAGCTCTTTGAAAAATATGCCAAATCCGAAGAGCTCCACCAGCGCAAGGTTGAGTCATAGCGGAAACCCAAAGATGCTCCGCAGTCCAGCCGCACGTGGACGAGGACTCCGCAGCCAGACTCCGGTCGGGACGGCCGCAATCAGCAGCAAGTGCACAACATCGCCAACCAGCATCCCGCTGCTGACCCCCCTCGTCGCCAGGAATATCCCCCCAGGGCCGCGGAAATGGAGCTCGTGGTAGGGGTCGAGGGCGTGCGCAGCCGCCGCGCCGATTCTACTGCCTCTTCCACGGCGAAGACTGCGCCCACCAAACCAAAGACTGCCCCGAAACGAAGGCCACCAGAGACAGAATGGCACGGGCGCAGCCAGCCGACAACCCCAGAGTTGTCGCGCACACTTACCAGCAACCCCCTCCACCATATATCCACGCCCCCGCCCCGCATCCACCGCACCACGCTTACCAACATCATCAGGAAGTACAAATCGTACCTCCCCCACCCCCACCACCACACCAGCAACATCAAAACATCCCCCACGCCCCAAAGCAGGAAGACTTCGCCGATCAATCATATCGCGGAGTCATTCACATGATAACTGGGGGGTCCAGCACTGACTTCGACACCAAGCGGCAGAAGCGGGACCACTACCGCAGCATCAACCATGTCGCCGTCACTGGCCCAGTCGTGCAGACAAAGTGGTCTCACATACCGCTAACCTTCGACGCACGAGACGTCGACCTGCGCAGCGCCCCCCACATCGACGCTATGGTTATCAATTGCAGCGTGGCAGGCTGGGACCTACACAAAGTCCTAGTCGACAACGGCAGTCAGGCGGACATCATCTTCCTCCACGCCTTCGACCGCATGGGTATAAGCCACAACCTGCTCAAGCCTTCGGACAACCCGTTGTATGGCTTCGGCGGCAAGGGCACCTTTCCCGTCGGCAAAATAGAGTTGCCCCTCTCCTTCGGTGTAGCACCCAATGCCCGAAGTGAGCAAGTGACTTTCGATATCGTGGATATGGTATATCCATACAACGCCATCATGGGTCGAGGCTCCATCAATAAGTTCGAAGCCGCCATTCACGGACTGTACCTATGTATGAAGATACCAGGTCCGCTAGGCGCCATTACGGTCTACGGCAACCAGCAGACGGCGCGCAACATAGAGCGGGACTTCGTGCCCGGTCAGAGAAACGTGCACTGCCTCACGGCCCAGCGCGAGGTCCCTGCGCCCGCCAGCCCAACCGATAAGCAGCACGACAAGGCACAGCTGCAGAGCCAAGACGGGACCAAAACTGTCCCACTCGATCAGGCCACGCCCAAGCAGACAGTCACCATCAGCGAAGACCTCACCTCGCATGAAGAAGAGAAACTCCTCTGCTGCCTGTCCAAGAACAAAGATGTCTTCGCCTGGTCCGCCCTCGACCTGGTCGGAGTCAGCCGATCCATAATTGAGCACAGCTTGGGAATTGACCCTTCGGTGCGACCAAAAAAGCAGAGGCTTCGCAAAATGTCCGACGAAAAGACAGAGGCCACCAAGGCGGAGGTGCACCGCCTCCTAGAGGCTAAATTCATCGAGCCGGTGGCTTACCCCACGTGGCTCTCCAATGTTGTAATGGTGCAGAAAAAAAGCGGAAAATGACGAATGTGCATAGACTTTACCAGTCTCAACAAGGCCTGCCCAAAGGACAATTTCCCGTTGCCGCGGATCGACAAAATAGTTGATAGCGCGGCCGGATGCGAGGTCATGTCACTCCTCGACTGCTTCCCCGGTTACCACCAGATATACATGAAGGAGGAAGACAAGGCTAGCACCAGCTTTATAACACGCTTCGGCACATATTGCTTCATCAGAATGCCGGAGGGACTCAAGAACGCCGGGTCCACCTTCTCCAGACTCACCAAAACAGTACTCGAAGGGCAGGTTGGCAGAAATATATTTACATATGTGGACGACATCGTCGTCGCCAGCAAGAACAAGGAGGACCATCTCGCCGACCTCGCCGAGACATTCGCGAACATGCGAGACGCACGACTCCGCCTAAACCCGGAAAAGTGCGTCTTCGGCGTTCGCCAGGGCAAAATATTGGGCTACCTGGTATCACACCGCGGCATCGAGGCCAACCCAACCAAGATCCAGGCCATCGTAGACATGTCGCCTCCGCAGTCCGCAGGGACGTCCAGCGTCTGACAGGCAGATTGGCCGCTCTCAACAGATTCATCTCCAGGTCCGCCGAGCGAAGTCTCCCCTTCCTCAAAACACTCCGCGGTGCAAAGGACTTCGCCTGGGGACCGGAGCAGGCAGCGGCCTTCGCCTCACTAAAACAGTACCTGTCGGAGCTGGCCATCCTCACAAGCCCCGACTCCTCGCTCCCCCTATTGCTCTACGTCGCGGCTTCGCCGCATGCTGTCAGCGCGGCACTAGTGCAGGAGCAGACAGTTGAGGGCGTGGTCAGGCAGTGCCCTGTTTACTATGTCTCCGAGGTACTGACACCGTCCAAGTGCAACATGACAGAGCTGGAGAAGATTGCCTACGCAGTCGTTATGTCTTCGCGCAAACTGCGCCACTACTTTGAAGCATTCAAGGTCCGAGTCACCTCAGACAGGGGACTCGGCGAATTATTCAGAAACCCGGAGGCATCGGTGAGGATTGCCAAGTGGGCAGCCGAACTATCCGGCTACCACATCAGCTTCGAGCCCAGGACAGCCATCAAGTCACAAGTCCTGGCAGACTTCGTCGTCGACTGGACTGGGCCAATAACACAACCAGACCCGTCCACAGAGAAGGTTTGGATGATCCATTGCGACGGCGCATGGTGCCATGCGGGGGCAGGCGCCGCTGCAGTCATCACCTCACCAGCCGGGGTCAAGCACAGATATGCAGCACGCCTCAGCTTCGCTCTGGAATCCGACAGATGCACAAATAATATAGCAGAATATGAAGCAGTCATCCTCGGCCTCCGCAAGCTAAGGGCCCTCGGAGTCACCACCTGTATCATCAAAACAGACTCTAAGATAGTTGCCGGCCAGGTCGAGAAAGACTACGCAGCAAAGGACCCCGCACTTATGCAATACCTCGCGGCCATCCGAAGTCTCGAGAGACAATTCAAGGGATTCACCTTGCAGCATGTGGATAGGGCCAAGAATGAGGAGGCCGACGCATTGGCCAAGGCCGCCGCCAGGGGCGAGTCCTTGCCCTCCGACGTGTTCTTTCATATCATCGGCACGCCAGCCGTCCGAAGCCCCGAAGGACTCCAAATAACTAATGACAGCGAGGGCCATCGCATAGTCAACCTAATCATGACCGAAGACTAGTGGGCACCAATAACCCTGTTCCTACAGGGGTACTATCATCCAATCGACGTCAGCGAGGCCAAGCGCCTCAGACATCGAAGCCGGGACTTCGCACTGATTGAAGGCCAACTCTACAAGAAAGGGGTCAGTCAGCCAATGCTTAAGTGCGTCACCGAAACCGAAGGCATGCAGATCCTACGTGAAGTCCACAGTGGCACGTGCGGCTCACACGCAGGGCCAAGGGCCCTAGCTGCTAAGGTGATCCGCCAGGGCTTTTACTGGCCCGCAATGATCTGCGCCGCAAATCGGGTCACAAGGTCCTGCGAAGCCTGCCAGAAATTTTCTCCTCGGTCAGGCAGCCCCTCGCAGTATACAAAGCTGATCGCCCATACATGGCCTCTCCAGCGCTGGGGCCTGGACATTGTCGGGCCCCTGCCCACCGCTCAGGGGAACCTTAAGTTCGCCTTCGTCGCCGTCGACTACTTCACCAAATGGATCGAGGCGAGGGCTGTTTCCACAATAACATCAAAGACTGCCCAAAAATTCTTCTGGCAAAACATTGTTTGCCGCTTCGGAGTACCGTCCGAACTAACAGTTGACAACGGCAAGCAGTTTGACAGCCAAGACTTCAAGGATTTTTGTTTCTCCATTGGCACCAAGCTTGCCTTCGCCTCAGTCTATCATCCGCAGTCCAACGGGGTTGTGGAACGCGCCAATGGGAAAATCTTCACAGCTGTCAAGAAGATGCTCCTTGATGAAAAAAAGGGCAGATGGACCGATTTGTTACCTGAGGCAGTCTAGGCACTAAACACGACTGAGTGCAGGGCGACTGGGTTTACTCCCTTCCGCCTTCTATACGGATCGGAGGCCATGACCCCGCAAAAAATAAAGCATGGGTCCCCGCGAACAGTTCCGTCAGCCGTCCCCAACGTGGACGAGCCAACTTCAAAGGATCTCATTGACGGAGACCGAGTCTTCGCCCTACAGGCCCTAAACAAATACCAAGCCCAGACCAAAGCATGGCGCGACCACACAGTCATCCCGAGGGAGTTCAGCGAAGGGGACCTCGTACTCGTCCGAACAGCTCGGACGGAGTCCAAGGGCAAGCTGGAGCCCAAGTGGGAGGGCCCCTTTATAGTCAAGACGAAAGCTTCCCCCAGCGCTTACAGGCTCACAACGCCAAACGGCGAAGACCTGGAGCACTCCTGGAACATCGACAACCTCCGCAAATTTTTTGTTTGACTCATCAGGGCTGATTTCGCCCTTGTAATTCGCAAAAACAATCTTATACCGGCCCGCACTCTTTTCCTCCCGGGGGGTGAGGTTTTTAACGAGGCGGAGCCATGTAATATATGTGTGAAAAATCCCCCGCAAAAACATGCGTCGAAAAAAGACCGCGACGACGGTCTTCGACATTCGACCAATACGAGGTCACCGCGAGGCTAAGCGCTAGCCACCCTCGCGTGCGACAAATCCGCGCAGAAGTCGCCTAATGGTGCAGCCGGACTAGCACAACAAGTGCGAAAAAACCGAAGTCTACCGCGAAGGCTATCCGCGCAGAAGTCGCCTAATGGTGCAGCCGGACTAGCACAACAAGTGCGAAAAAACCGAAGTCTACCGCGAAGACTATCCACGCAGAAGTCGCCTAATGGTGCAGCCGGACTAGCACAACAAGTGCAAAAAAAACCGAAGTCTACCGCGAAGACTATCCGCGCAGAAGTCGCCTAATGGTGCAGCCGGACTAGCACAACAAGTGCGAAAAAACCGAAGTCTACCGCGAAGACTATCCGCGCAGAAGTCGCCTAATGGTGCAGCCGGACTAGCACAACAAGTGCGAAAAAACCGAAGTCTACCGCGAAGACTATCCGCGCAGAAGTCGCCTAATGGTGCAGCCGGACTAGCACAACAAGTGCGAAAAAACCGAAGTCTACCGCGAAGACTATCCGCGCAGAAGTCGCCTAATGGTGCAGCCGGACTAGCACAACAAGTGCGAAAAAACCGAAGTCTACCGCGAAGACTATCCGCGCAGAAGCCGCCTAAGGGTGCAGCCGGACTAGCACAACAAGTGCGAAAAAACCGAAGTCTACCGCGAAGACTATCCGCGCAGAAGTCGCCTAATGATGCAGCCGGACTAGCACAACAAGTGCGAAAAAACCGAAGTCTACCGCGAAGACTGCCCGCGCAGAAGTCGCCTAAGGGTGCAGCCGGACTAGCACAACAAAAGCAGAAACGACAACATCAAACTGTCCGCGCCAAGACCGACTATAATCGCACCAACACAGTATAACAAAACACAACAGACCAAGTACACAACGCCTTCGCAGGCATAGACAAGCTAGGGCACACAACCTCATCTTACAAGCCTTTACACATATACAAGCGAGGGCACCACACTCTACATCGGCTCAACCTTAGGAATAATACACATCTCCCTATAATTAAATAACATTATCCTAAGCTCCTCACCCGCAAAAAGACTTCGCAGTTCCCCTTCACCTGTACTCACGGCGGCCGGCAAAGACAACAGTTCCTGCCGGCCAGCCCTACTCACACGAAGCCGACCCCCCTCCGCCCCACTAACTCTACGCTTCGCAACCGCCCTTCGTCGTCGGCGCCCGGTGCTAGGACCTGGCACATCTTCTGTGTCCGCGACGTGCGGCGAAGCCTCCGCCGCAGCCACATCCAAGGCCGCAAAGTAGTCCAAGTCCTCCTCCGACGACTCCTCAGACCACTCAACCGAACTCCCGGAGTCAGCAAAATCAAAAAACTCAGATGCAGATCCACCACATTCATTACCACATTCCGCGGTCGAAGCCGCCAAAAATTTAGTAGTGGCGGTTGTGTGCGCAGGCCCAAAATCTTGAACCTGCGCAGCAACCAAAATTCAGCAACATATCCAAAATTCCCTATCTATCTACACCCACTACGCCACCTGCGTTGCCTCCGCCGTTGCCTCCGTCGTCGCCTCCGCCGCCACCGTCGCAGGATCTTCAGCACTCGGCGCAGCGGGTGCGGGGGCATCAGGCGCGCCTTTGGCGGTCTCTGGGGGCAGGTCTCCGCGGCCGCAGCGGATGCGGAGGTATCCGGTGCGCCTTCTGCGATCTCCGGGGGCGGCTCCGGGGCGGCCCCGGACACGGCCTCCGCCGGGGTCGGCTCCGGGTCAGGCAGCGCGCTGTTCAACGCCCCGAAGTCATCCACCCTCTCGCCACGCGCCGCCTAAGTCACAGCACGCAAATTCAGCAAAAACCACATATAGCCCACATCCAGCAAACTCCAAACAAATGCCAAACGTTACCTGAGCCCTCGCCGTCTCGGCCCGCTCCCTAACCACCTCGCGACCGTGCGGACCCCACATCCGGTCGTAGATGGCTCCGGCGGATTCCTTCACTATGGGGTCCTCAACCTTGTAGATATCTCGCTCGAAGTCTTCGTCAGCTTGGTCGAAGACCTCGAAGTGTCGGCACCCTTCGCGAGAGAGCGCGTTCATCGCCCCCTCGCAGGTGACCAGGGAGGCATACGACATAAACCCCTCCACGACAGTGGGGAGTGCCTGCAACTCCTCCTGCACCCACTCCAGGCAGCGAAGTCCGGGCTCTCGGTCCGGCACTTCGAAGTCACCGGTCCGCGCGCCCAGCTCATGGTATGTATCCACAAGCTGTTTGCGCGTCCGTTCGGCCTCCGCGCGCGCCGCGGCCTCGGCCCTCTCCACGCGGCTCTCCAGGGCGATGAGCCGCTCCTGCAGCTGCTCGACGCGCTCCCTGGCAAGATTGCCCTCCGCCCGTGCCAGATTAGCCTCCGCCTGCGCAGCCTGCGTCGAGGGCCTCGTTGGTCTCCCTCCTCTCCCCCGCCAATTGGCGCCGGAGGTCAGCCTTCTCTCCCTTCAGCGCGGCCACCTTATCCGCCAGCTTGCGGCACTTGCTGTCGGCGGCCGATTTTTCACGGACGGCGTCAGCATGTTGTGTCCGAAGTCTCTCGACTTCGGCAGACACAGCTGCCGTGAGGGCCCCCGACGCTGTACGGTTGGCGAAGTCAGCCACCTGCAGAACACACGTAAGGCCGCGGCCTCAGCAAGTCGAGAAAAAAAAAGAGTCTAGCTCAGCGGACCTGACTTAGCGCCTCTGTCACCTCCTTCAGCCGGCGGGACGCAGCGCCCGCCTCATCCCTGACAGCCGCGAAGGCCGACACCTCGCCTCCGGCGCTAAGAGCCCCGCCCTTCGGCTTCGGCACTACGGCAGCCGTCGTGGTCGCCGCGGCAGGCGCAACTATAGCAAGTTGGCCTTCGTCCGACCCTGCGACGTATCAACGAATAAATTAAAAAAAACGAGCCGACAACTTACCACCAAGATAGTCGTCCACATTAATATCGGTGGCGAAGTCGGCGACACGTTTGCCTGACAACGGCAACGCTCGGGCCGCCTTCGCGACCTCCACCACTCCGCTGGACGACGGCACCACCTTCGTCGATTTGGAGCCTCCGGCGCCTTGCTAGATGCAGGGGTGCCCGACTTCGCCGCCAGCGGCGGCTTGCCTCCGCCGGGGGCCGCAGCCTTCGCAGCCCCCCGATGCCTCTTCGGCCTGGCTTCAACGAGCCTGACAACCGCCTGGCGCTTTTGTGCAGCTCCCTGGCGATCCTTGTCCATCACTGCCGACACAACAGCAGCAATATTCCGTCCGTAAGGAAAAACTCTCCATTCACGAACCATGCGAGATGTAAAAAAGTCCTCGCCAGCCGCGCGGGGGATAGGAACATTCCTAGGCCAACAACCCCCGGTAACCCTCAGCATCCGAGCCGAAGACTCCCGGAGCTCGGGCGAAGACATCCTTCCCCCCGGGGCCGCGCACGTCCTCATCAACTCTCTAGCAAAACCATCAGAAACCCCAAGTCCTCCCATAGCAGTACCTAATTTTCTCTTTTTAGAGGATGGGGCGGCCGCCGGCGCAGGGTCGTCTCCAGTCTCCACCACCGGTTTCTTCCCACGGCGGTCCACATCGTCTTGACCAGGATAGCCGTCATATGGCAATTGATTTAATTCAAAAACCCTGTTCAAACGGTCATTCGACCCGCGGATATCAAAGCTGCGCTGGCCCTCTGTCCTCGGCACGTAACGTCCAACGAGCCGCACCGCCCCATCCTCCGCCTCACGCACAAAGGCGGCCGGATCGCGGCTTTGCAGATTCAGTGCGAAGGCGGGACTTCGCACCACCCTTCCACCATGAAAAGGCATCTGGCGAGGGCACACTTCGCCCAACGCCCAGCCATGCGCCAAGGGCCATACCCCGTACGCCACAAATTCTTCAACCAAATCGCGCCCACTGCTCAGGCCGGCGGCGCACCGAAGGGCCCCTTCGTCCGCATCCTCCTCCGCCACTTCAAAGGGCGGGTACGCTGAGTAAAAATGAGAACACATCTCGGACACGGGGAGTCCCTCATGGCCTTCGACGGTACCCTCAGCAACGTAAAACCAAAATTCATTCCAGTTGCCCCACTTGTTGCGGGCGCAAGGAACCAACTCGACTACCTGCATCGTGGTCTTGCCGGTCTTCGGCGTGAACGTGCAGGACCCAAACTGAGCAACTTCGTCTCCAATCATCCTCTTCTGCCAGTGCAAACAATAATACTTCGCAAAAACTTCGACCGATGGCTGTCCGCCGTACGAAGTCGTCGCCCAGACATACTTCGACAGAGCCACCACGGCATTCGGCGTCAGCTGATGTATCTGAACGTTGAACCTGCGCAGGACTTCGCCAACAAATCGGTGCGCAGGCAAGCGGAGACCGGCGGCGAAGAACGCCTCGAAAACAACCAACTCGCCCTCCGGTTCGGGGACTTCCTCCGTCCCCGGGACACGAGCAACTACGCCGCCGAAGTAACCCAACCGCTGCATATCTTGCACGCGGACCGACGACATCCGCGACACGCCAAAATCAACAGAATCGCCGGCGCGCAACTCCTCCGCCATCAAACTACTCAGCGTCTCCTCAGACGAGGCGGCGGCCGGCGGCGAGGGGTCGGCCGGCGGCGTAGCAGCAGCGGAAGAAGAGGAGGTCGGCATCGCTACGTACCGTCGGCGGCGGCGGGCGGTCTGCTTCACTCGAGCCAGATCACCGGTGAACAAGAGCACGGCGGGCAGACGAGCAGCAAGACGGCGAAAAAGGCGGCTAGGGTTTTCACGGAGCGCGGAAAGTGAAGTTCAAAAAGCGCCGACCCCCGCCCCCTTTTATAGGCAGGGCGCGGCTCTTCGGGAAACCCGCAATCCAACAGGGCGCGGCGCTTCGGGAAACCCGCAATCCAACAGTACGCCGTCAATCAACGGTCATATCAAAAACCCCCGCGGAACCACTTCGAGCGAGGGCAGCGTCTCCTCCATCTAGCGACGTCTTCGGCACCAGGTGACTTTGTCGAACTGGTCCCTCGGAGGGCAAATGTTGGGGCGAAGGCAAAGACGCCACCCTTCGCTCGAAGCCTTCGCTGCAGCCGCTGGTCTGACAGAGACAAAACAGGCAGGGACACCCTTCGCTGAATCGGCACCAGACGAAGACCTGCGACGACGTCATCCCACAGTGCGGCCTCGTCCAGCTCAGAGGCCCACGTGTGATCCGGCCCATCGTAACGGGCCCTGCGTGGCCGCCGCGCGTTACGGGCCTAATTTGTAAAGGCATCCCTGTAATTACAGTCTGTAACCCCGCTTTATGGGAATATTCTGGGGATAACCTAGGTAGCTGAGGGCACATGCGTCCTTAGCACAAGGCGCTGGGCGCTCAGGTACCTATAAATACCCCCGCACAGTGCCCGTGAGAGGCCAGATTAACAGAGCTATTGCCTTCTAGTACGTAACCCTGCTGACATCATTGTTCATCCTTGTTGGCCCCCTTGCGAGCGAGAGCAAGTACCAACACAGGACACCAGCGCCGTTGCAGGCTTGCGGCCAGGAACTCTATGTAAGTTGCTTTTTTTAGATTTTAATTAATTTTGTTTCATCAATTACTTGCTAGGTTAGTTGATAAAATTAATGCTTATGTTTATAGGGATATAATGGATATGTTTCTCATCAAGAAGAAGATGATTCTAACACAAGGTTGGAACAATTTTTTTAGTATTATCTTAGTAGCTCCTCCTTTGAATCATTTCTGGATCCGACACTTAGTGAATGGGACAGAAACATTATGTAAAATACATGTGAAACATCAGAGAGACTTTAACTCCTGAATTCAAGGTGGTTAACAAAATACTCCATTTTTTATTTGACGTGTAGTTCGTTTTTGCACTATTTGACGTCAAATAAAAAAGGATGGAGGTAGTAAACTACTAAAGTGTGAATGCATGAACATCTGTTGAACCACTAAGGCACCAAAAATAATCACCAAGCATGGTTTATTTATTTAAGACCCTCGCATACCTAAAAAAATCCAAAGCAAGCAAACCTAGAGTTATTTGGACACAAGCAAGCATGGGCATTGGAATTCACCCTGGACCTGGTGCCCAACTTGGCAGGTTTCTTTTGCGCATGCAAATAGCATTCGGAATCTGAGATGGGTCATGGATGTCAAATGTCCGACTTGGCGCCCAGAAAAGAATCGAATGTCCAAGTAGAAGTAGCACTGAACAAACCTGTTGACGCATCTCCTCTGTTGACAACAAACCAAGGTGCCCACGCTCACGACATGCTTGTCGAAGCTCATATTCAGAAAGAGACTCCACACCCTCAGCTTGAATCATCTTATCATCATTCTTAATGCTGCAGAATAAATATAAACTGGTAAACAAAGGTTTGCACTACTTAAAATTTGAATAATAAGATGTACCAAAATGTGGGCCTCCTCTCTGCCTATTCTGCTTTGGTAGCTACTGCTAGCCATGGGAATTAAAGAGAAAAGGCAGGTTGAGAGTTGATAGCAAGTTAATATTTCCTTTCCTGAAGGCAACTACTAATCCTAGACTCCTAGTAAGAGAAAGTAGATATAAACTGGTAAACATGAGTTTACACTTAAATTGAATAATAAGATGCTGAAAGGCTTTTGGGGTTTCTGCGAGACCTAAATTATCCAGTTGATCTTAATGCAACACATCAGTAGCAACTAAGTACAGTACCATTGTAACCATAGTAAGACACTGGTGGTGCCTCATGGAAGCAACCTGCCCCCCCCCCCTCCCCCATCTCTGCCTATGCTGCTTTAGTAGGTGATGCTAACTATGGGAAATTGGGAATTGAAAAGGAAATGCAGGTGTACATGAGTAGGTAATTGGAAGACATACTCTTGTAGTTTCTTCCGAAGCATGAATCGCAAGTAGTGGTCTGTGCCAAAAGGTTGGATCCCCATGTATTTACACATATTAACAAGCCGTGGTCTGCAGAATACGGATGATCAGCCAACTGGTATGATCAAGGGATTAAGCATATGAAGCGCAAACCTGCTCATGTTATCCAAAGTCAGCTCGTCATTAAATAGCTTTGCAAAGCTCAAAATTTCGTCATTGGAGGCATGCCCACCTTTCCTAACCTAGTAGGAAATTTGAGTATATCACCAATAGGCAAAATTTTGAAGTGTTTACTGGTATTTGTTCTAAACTTGAAGCTACATACAACATAGTGAACATACTAAGCATGCAAGAAGATGACACCTTATTCAAGAACTCATCCAGATCTTCAGCAGTCTGTTTCATTTCTCCACTGCGTGATGTTTGAACTTCCTTCGCCATTTCTTTAGCAGTGTCTTGTAAAAACTTTGCATATTCCATCCTTGCTTTCAGTTTCCTTTTTAGGGCCTCCTGTATGGAGCAAGACGAATGCAGTATGAGCCATGTTAGCATTTAGTAATTCTATTGACAAGACAGATTAATTGTTCTAGGTCAAACCTCTTCTTTCATTTTGTCCTGGAAAGTGGATGGCAACATGTTTGGGAACAACTTGAGGAACACTGGCAGCAAGAGCTCCATGAATGGAACGATAATAAAAACTGCAAAAGGTACTAGCCTGAATAGATCTGCTGTTGTGCGTGTGAGCTGCTGCCTCTCTCGTCTTGTGAGGCTCTTTCCACTAGCAAGTTTAACTAACAGCCTTGATGAGATTCTAACATCTGCCCAGAGTAGCTTAGTGCCCAACCAATAATGCTGCAGTGTAGAAATAAATTCATCCTTCCAATGCTTCAACTTTGCAGCCCAATCAGCTCTAAAGCCCACAAAAATAAATATATATCAAACACTGAATATCTAAACAAAAACCACCGATAAAAAAGAATGGTATAGCAGTGCTTCAATTTCATGGGGGAAACAAAGACCTGCTCATTGAAGCAATAATTCGTAAAGCAGGGCCAATACCAAGAAGCTTTGCCCATAATTTCTGTACCACTGATTGGTCAGTCTTTTGCACTTCCTCCAGCTTAGCTTTTGCTTTCGCTTTTGCAGTGCTTAATCCTTCCACTGCCTGATCACATTCTTCAGGGGATGCCTCCTTTTTTTGTTGCTTCTGCTTCTCATCCTCACTCTTCTTGTCCATAATATGAACTTGACCCTGTGCAGTTGTGTTTGATGTGGTGCGGACTGACTGCAGGAAACACCTGACTCCCAATGGGAATACAAAGTTCTGTGCTCTAGAACCATAAGTAGGAAGAGAAACCTCACAAGCTGGATGCCATGCGAAACCGCTACTGAGATGACAAAGCTTTCGCTTATTTAAAGTACAATGTGCCATAGCATGATTAGAATCTGCTAAACTTTCCTTTGAAAAGTAACATACAGATCTTTGATGATCAACCTCACAATCAAATTGTCCTTGCCCAATTGTGCTAGTGAATGAAGGGGACAAAATAGGCACATGAGTGTGCCGTAGAATGTCATTCCTCCTCCTGATGATAGCCCTTGAGGCCATCCTTGAGCACTTACTCCCTTTCTCAAGGAAACTCCAGAATCATGCCCTTCCAGGTAGAACACTGAAATACAGTAAATTTCCAGTTATGGCACCATCACATCTAAATATGCAAACATGTGGAGCAAAAAGCAACTAAAATTCTAAGATAAAAGTACGGCATTGGAGATTGAAAGCAGATGAACTGCTGTATATTTGATGAATAGATGAGAGAGCTGAGGTTACATATATGTAGGGAGGAGATCTGTGTGGTTTATAGAAACAGAACCAATCAGATCTCCTCATATCCCTATCTATAGTAATGGAGCCAATCAGGATCCCCTCATATCTCTAGCTATCCTTATAACTATCAATCAGACTCAATCAGGGGCTAGGTCGTCATATATAGCTGATTGGGAGCCAAGATGATGGCAGAGAATCTGATCTGCTAAGCCCCCCTGAAAGGGAAATGTGCCCTTGGGCCATTTCTAAGTATTTTGGTGATTGAGTGCCAACACAAGTGCTTAAATATGAATTTATGCTCATGGATGGACAAAGTGCAAATCAAGAGTAAAGGTATGTTTCTAAGCCTTAGTACATTGGTTTTGTGTACTAATATACTTGTCTAAGTGTTAGAAACAGAAAGAAGAAGAGAAGAAAAGAGGTGAAAAAGGCTTGGCTGTGTACAGCCAAGACTCAGCTCAGTCTGGCACACCGGACTGTCCGGTGGTGCACCGGACAGTGTCCGGTGCGCCAGGCTGACTCGGAGTGAAGTGGCCGCTCTCGGGAATTCGCAGACGGCGTACGGCTAAAATTCACCGGACTGTCCGGTGTGCACCGGACTGTCCGGTGAGCCAACGGTCGACCAAGCCAACGGTCGGCCGCGGAATCTGCGCGCGACACGTGGCCGGGCCAACGGTCGGAAGGGGGCACCGGACTGTCCGGTGTGCACCGGACATGTCCGGTGCGCCAACGGCTCCCAGATCTGCAACGGTCGGCCGCGCCATTTTAGGAAGGAAATCGGGCACCGGACAGTGTCCGGTGTGCACCGGACTGTCCGGTGCACCAGTTGACAGAAGGCAGAATCAGCCTTCCAGATTTGCTCTCAACGGCTCCTAGCTGCCTTGGGGCTATAAAAGGGACCCCTAGGCGCATGGAGGAGTACACCAAGCATTCCTACAACATTCCTAAGCACCAAGACATCGATTCCGCGCATTCGGTTCATTGTGATAGCATCTAGAGCTCTAGTTGAGTTGTGAACTCATTGAGTTGTGTTGCGAGCTCTTGTTGCGACTTGTGTGCGTGCTGTTGCTCTGATTTTGAGTCTTGTGTGCGTTGCTAGTTCCTCCCTTACTCCGTATTTCTTTGTGAATCTCAAGTGTAAGGGCGAGAGGCTCCAAGTTGTGGAGATTCCTCGCAAACGGGATATTGAAAGGCAAAGCAAAACACCGTGGTATTCAAGTTGGTCTTTGGACCGCTTGAGAGGGGTTGATTGCAACCCTCGTCCGTTGGGACGCCACAACGTGGAGTAGGCAAGCGTTGGTCTTGGCCGAACCACGGGATAAACCACTGTGTCATCTCTGTGTTTGATCTCTTGTGGTATTGTGTTTTGTTGAGACTCCTCTCTAGCCACTTGGCGATTATTGTGCTAACACTTAACAACTTTTTGTGGCTATAAAGTTAAGTTTCACAGGATCACCTATTCACCCCCCCCCCCTCTAGGTGCTCTCACCCCCCCCCTACAGTCGGAGTGTCGAGAGCTTGGACGTGCAAACTGGACCGGAACTCAGTGAACACAGCATAGGGCAGTCCTTTGGTGAAGATGTCTGCGTACTGGGAAGTCGTGGGGACATGAATGTCACCAAGAGCAACCCGCTCGCGAACAAAATGAAGATCAATCTCGATATGCTTTGTACGCTGATGCTGAACCTGGTTGGAGGACATGTAGACAGTGCTGATATTGTCGCAGCAAACCAGGGTAGTGCGCTTCAGGGGGAGCATGCAGCTCAAGAAGAAGTTGGCACATCCAGGTAGCTTCGGCTACAGCATTAGCAACAACACGATATTCAGCCTCGGCACTGGAGCAGGAAATAGTATTCTGTCGCTTGGAAGACCAGGAGATAAGGCTATCGCCAAAGAACACTGCATAGCCGGAGGTGGAATTGCGTGTATCGGGACAACCAGCCCAGTCAGCATCAAAGTAAACCACTTGCTCAGTCTGTGGAGAAGGGCGAAGCATTAGTCCGAGGTGTAGAGTGCCACGTACATCAGCATGAAGAACCATCAACATGAAAAACCACGAAGAACCCAACGAGCCTTGTATCTTTCAAGAGAACCATCAGCATCAACATGAAACTTATGTTTGAAAACCCACTTGCCTGAGACAACATTGGCAGACGATGGGCGAGGAACTAGATCGCAAGTATTGTTCCCCAAAAGAGCTCAGAACTCCTCTTCCATAGTCTGGCGCCAATGAGGGTCAGCAAGGGCAGCTCGATATGTCTGTGGCACAGGGGAGAGCTGCGCCACATGAAAGAGCGCAAGCTGTCTGAACCCCAGCTTAGCTCGAGTAGTCATGCAATGATAATTGACAACCGGAGAACATGGACATCACCAGGTGGAAGTTGGGGTGCTGCCCCTGCAGGTACCGGTGGAGAGGCACATACAGGTGCTGCCGGCGGTGGAGGAGGAGCAGCAGTCGGAGGTGTAGCAGCGACAGATGCTGCTGGTGGTGAAGGGGTTGCAGCAGGAGCCGGAGCGACTGATGTCGTGGTTGGAGCAAAACGACGGGTGTAGACAAACCCATCAAATCGGTGAGGTACAGGACATGGCTTAGCACGCATGTCACCAGGTGGTGTCGTGGTACGACCATCCATGGCTATCGGAGTAGCGTTGGATGCCGCAGGTTGCAGGGGAGACCTCCCCGATACAACTGCAGGACGCTGCACAGATATGTATGGGCTAGCTGCTGCGGAGGCTACACGTGGCTGTGCGGAAGACTCCGTTGGTGCTCGCACATGGCTATGCGGGAACCTCTGTAAAACCTGCAGGAAGACAAGAACGTGCTGATCCAATAGGAGCGGGCAGGAGAGTCGGTGTCCAACAAAACTCGAAATCCGTAGCAGACGGTGTGGAAGAATGCTCGGTTAAGGGAAAAGATGAGTCGTCGAAGACCGCATGGCGAGAAATGATGATCTTGTTGGAGTGAATGTACATGTATACCCTTTGTGATGATCGAAATAGCCAAAGAAGACACACAAGGTAGAGCGGGGGCGAGTTTGTGTGGGGTAGTGGAAGATAAGTTGGGATAACATTTGCAACCAAAGACAGGAAGGTGAGTATATGCTGGAGCTACGCCGAAGAGGACATAGTGAGGTGTGGGGAAGTGAGGTGTCTTGGTGGGCAAGATGTTCAAAAGACGAGTGGCGGTGTTGAGAGCCTCAACCCAGTAAGGAGGGACGTCGGCCTGAAAAAGGAGTGAACGGATGGTGTCATTGATAGTGCAAATAATACGTTCGGCTTTACCATTCTGAGGTGAAGTGTAGGGGCAGGACATCCGAAGATGAACGTCGTTGGTGAGGAAGAAAGTGCGGGAGCTGGAGTTATCAAACTCGCGTCGTTATCACACTAAACTCCCTGGATGGAAATGCCAAATTGGGTATGCACATAGGTGAAGAAATTAGTGAGGGTGGTAAAAGTGTTAGATTTGAGGCGTAGGGGAAAAATTCAAAGGTAATGTGAGCAATCATCAAGAATAACCAGGTAATATTTAAAACCAAAAATACTGAGGACAGGTGAAGTCCAAAGATCACAATGAATTAACTGGAAATTCTTAGTTGCACAGGATGACGACATGCTAAAAGGAAGACGGATGTGATGACCCAACTGATAAGCATGACATAGAGTATCGCTAGCAGCACTTTTATTACAAGGGAGCCCTAAAGTGTGTGCTAGTTTAGACATAACTTCACGACCAGGATGTCCAAGACGTTGATGCCACAATGATGGAGAGACAGCGACATGCGAGGCGGAAGCTGAAAACCGTAGCGAGTAGAGCGGACCGAACTGTCACAGCGGACGATCTCTCCCCGAGAGGGAAGATCCTTCACAAAACAACCAAAAGGGTTAAATTCAATGGAGCAGTTATTGTCGGAAGTAAACTGACGCACAGAAATAAGATTCTTAATAAGGTTAGGTGCAACAAGAACATTATTAAGGTGAAGGGAGTTGGGAAGAACAGTATGACCAGTGGACGTGACACCGTGACAGGAATAGAGTTTCCGTTACCGACAATAATGGAATAAGGTTGTTGTGTAGGAGTGGATCAGGAGAGAATACCGGCATCGGAGGACATGAGTCATAGCGTCGGAGTTGAAGAACCACTAGTTCCGCTGGGGGCTGCAACGTCATAGTTTGGAAGTTGGAGGGTAGAGCCTGCTAATCCCAGGAAGGGAGGGACGGTGTCAGGCTATAGAAGCCAGGAGGTGGAGTCGTCCACGGTTGCGGAGTCGTCGAATACCAGGGCTGCGGTTGGACCCAGTACACTGCCCCTAAACGTCGATGAGAAGGGACTTGGGCTGCTGTGTCGACGGGTGCCGTGAAGGAATAGCATGATGAGGAGCCAAAGGCACGCCGAGAGCCCGCGAGCCAGGCCACATGTGGATGGACCCAGACCATGGGTTGTAGGGGTCGGGCCACTGTCCACCCATAGTGGGACCGGAGCCGGGCTGGGGGGCACCGGGAGCCGCCCTAATGGGTTGCTAGCGACCACCTTTCTTGCCAGCACGCTTGCCGCACTGCTGCTAGTATAGTTGATGCTTCAGCTTGGACAGCGGCTTAGGCGGGGCGGAGGCGAGCAAAGCGGTGGACGATGTAGCAAATTGATGCGCCATCGTCAGCTCCTCAAGGAGAAGATCGTTTCTCACCGCCAAGAAGGTTGGGAGAGGTCACCCGCGTCGAAGATGAAGACCAATGATGTTGAACCGGTCGTTGAGGCCGCGGATGACGTTGAGGACGAGAGTGCGGTCAGGGATTGGCTCGCCAAGGTCACCGAGCGCGTCGGCCATCCCCTTGAGCTTGTGGCAGTAGTCGGTGATGGAGAGATCCCCTTGAGCCTCACGTTCAGCCTCACGAGCGCGCGCAAGGGCGAGATCGCGGGCGTGGAGGCCGGAAGCCTTTTCCTGTTGGGCGTGCTCTGCCTCGGCAGCAGCGAGCGCGCCAGGGTGGGCATCAGCCGCAAGAGGAGGGGCTAGGGGAGAATGGTCTCCAGCCATGAGCAGCGCGCAGGATGCAGCAGCCACGGGAGCAGCACTGGAGGCGCGCTGAGAGGGAGTTGAAGCAGCACCATGAGGCGCGCTAGACAGCGGAAGTGAGCAGGGTGAAACCTAGACTCGTGATACCATGAAAGCAGATGAACTGATGTATATTTGATAAATAGATGAGAGAGCTGAGGTTAAATATATGTAGGGAGGAGATTTGTGTGGTTTATAGAAACAAAACAAATCAGATCTCCTCATATCCCTATCTATAGTGATGGAGCCAATCGGGATCCCCTCATATCTCTAGCTATCCTTATAGCTATCAATCAGACTCAATCAGGATCAATCAGGGGCTAGGTAGCCATATATAGCTGATTCGGAGCCCAAGTTGACGGCAGAGAATCTGATCTGCTAACAGAGATTATAGCACGCATGGCCTTGCGCAAAAGCAATAATACTTATAATCCCTTCGATATAAATATACAGCTAGTTCCCAGACAAGATTGTTTCACCTTATCGGCACATGCCCCGGGAAGCTTGCTTAGCCAGGAGAGCTATTTTAGCTCTCTGCGGGTGTCAGGTAGCAAGGGGAAATGCTGGCAATCCTAGCCAAACATCCAAACACAGCAGGAGAAGATCAAATCCTTGCCCAGCAAGAATAGGTGAAGAACCAAATGTGCCCATAATTGCACAATACAATCATCAGAACGGAACTAGATCATAAGTTTGATAAAGGCCATTCAAATACTGCCAGTAGAATTACCAATCCTCCACAAAGCAAACAGGTTCTTAAAATAGAATAATCATCCACCTCATATATAAACTTCAAACCATATGAAAACCTCAATTCTAATGTCATACAGATTGGGGACATTCAACCCAACAAATGATGCAACATACTACTGACCATTTTGAGCATGGCTGCTATACATCAGTTGCCCCATCTGAAATCCAGATGTCTGGATTGCGAACAAGGAACAACCTCGCTTGTTCCTTTTTAGGGAATGGCCAGAGGGAAATGCAGCCCCCTGCACCTAATCTGGTTCTTGCTTGTTAATACAGTAAAAAGACCTATTTCAAGTATGTAAAGTAAATTAACATTTCATCTAAAAACGCCAACTATAAAAAACAAACTGCATCTAGAATATGCATTCTGTCTCATCAACAACACTTCAAACGTGTCTGTATAGAAAAATACATAGTAGATGCTTTAGAAGATTCAACAAGGTTGCGGGACAATTCATCTACATCACCAATTCTAAATAGAACTCGTCATGTAAGTGTTCATATAAGTGTATATGAAAGCCTGACATCTAAAACCATCATGTTCAGATTTCAGATACCCTACGAGGCCTAGCAACTGATTTCGCTGCATTCATTTCCGGTCAAACCATTCCGTGAGATCAGAGCTACTCACGAAACAAACCCTACAGCGTAATCAGTGTATCCTAGCACCATATAATCTCTGCGACCGCAGCAGCTCTGAACCCGAATGCATCACTAACGGATTCCAGGATGAATGGAGAGAGTGAGGGAAGGGTAGGGAAGATGCGGCCCGATCGAAGGAACCGATCGGGAGGGGCGGCCACTCACCGTGGCGCTGGTGGAGGCGGGAGATCGGCCGGGAGTCGGACCCCGTCGCGGCGGCTGCGCTGGTTGCGGGGACGGGTTGGATCGGAGCGAGGTGGGATTTTCCGGGAGGCAGTGGACTGCCGCGGAAGAGGGGTGGGATGGTTGCTTGCGCGCAGCCTGCGTGGGAAACTACCAAATTGCTGGAAATGTCGCCGATTGGGGAATGAGATCATGAGAGGACTGAGACTGAGGGTGGAAAGGAGCGACACAAGCGTCTCGCCGCAAAGTGACTGCCTGCGACTCTGCGAGTGTAGTGGAAGGCAGGGAAGCCGTCGAGATTGAACTCGCTATCCCACATAGGTCTAGTTTGGGCCTAGTTTGGGTACTCTAGTAATGAGTGGGATTGAAGTGGATTGAGATGTATTGAGAGTATTTGATCTATTAGAGATTTACACCCTTTCCAATCCCTCCAAAACACTCTAATCCCAAAGTATTCAAACTAGGCCTTATGCAACTCTAAATTTCTACTCTAAAAAATATTATATTCTTATTATCAAACTTTTTAAATTTGTAACATAATCCTCCACGATCATATTTACTTCATATCTTAACTCTATATCAACTACCATGTATTATTTCATTTTTTATTTGTCTTTCGTACACATGCGACTGTTGCATAGAGTTGAATCTTGTCGGCGTTTCGAGACCGGGGGTCCCTGGGCCGACGAGTGAGAATGTCGCCGCGTGCCCCAGCCCAGATGGGTCGGCGCGAGGCCGAGCGCGAAGGGGGGAAGAAAGCGTGAGAGAGGTGGAAATCCTGCGGCCTTCGTGTTCGTCCCGCGCTCAAGTCGGGTGCGCTTGCAGTAGGGGGTTACAAGCGTTCCACGCGGGAGGGAGCGAGCGGCCTCACGCGAGCGCCAGTCCCGTCCTCTTCCCCGCGCGGCCAACCCTCTCTAAGAGGGCCCTGGTCCTTCCTTTTATAGACGTAAGGAGAGGATCCAGGTGTACAATTGGGGTGTAGCAGAGTGCTAATGTGTCTAGCGGATGAGAGCTAACGCCCTAAGTACATGCCATCATGGCAGCCGGAGAGGTTTTAGCACCCGGTTCGTGTGGTGTCGTGGCCGTCGGAGGAGCGCTGGAGCCTGGCGGAAGGACAGCTGTCGGGGCTGTTGAGTCCTTGCTGACGTCCTCTTGCTTCCGTAAGGGGGTTGAGAGCCACCGTCGTCAGAGAGCGTGCGGGGTGCCATCATTACTTGTCTGGCGGAGCGAGCCAGATGAGACACCGGTCTTGTTCCCCGTAGCCTGAGTCAGCTTGGGGTAGGGTAATGATGGCGCCTCCTGTTGACGTGGTCGGTCCGCGCCCTAGGTTGGGCGATGTGGAGGCTCCTCCGAGGTCGAGGTCGAGTCTGTCTTCCGTGGCCGAGGTCGAGTCCGAGCCCCTGGGTCGGGCGAGGCGGATACCGTCGGCTGAGGCCAGGGCTGAGTCCGAGCCCTAGGGTCGGGCGAAGCGGAGTTCGTCGTCTTCTGGGGCTGAGCCCGAGTCCGAGCCCTGGGTCGGGCGGAGCGGAGTTCGCCGTCTTCTGGGGCTGAGCCCAAGTCCGAGCCCTAGGTCGGGCGGATCGGAGTTCGCCGTCTTCCGGGGCTAAGCCCAAGTCCGAGCCCTGGGTCGGGCGGAGCGGAGTTCGCCGTCTTCCGGGGCTGAGCCCAAGTCCGAGCCCTAGGTCGGGCGGAGCGGAGTTCGCCGTCTTCCGGGGCTGAGCCCGAGTCCGAGCCCTGGGTCGGGCGGAGCGGAGTTCGCCGTCTTCCGGGGCTGAGCCCAAGTCCGAGCCCTGGGTCGGGCGGAGCGGAGTTTCCTATGGTGCCTGAGGCCGGGCCTGACTGCCTGTCAGCCTCACTCTGTCGAGCGGCACAGCAGTCGGAGCGGCGCAGGCGGCGCTGTCCTTCTGTCAGGTCGGTCAGTGGAGCGGCGAAGTGACTGTG